>NC_054842.1:14456743-14759825 GCF_018345385.1 Vulpes lagopus
GGCTAACATCTTCAAGATATGATCAGAACGCAGGTCAGTCTTACTCTAAACAAAGCCTGTGTTCCTTCTACTAAACTGTAAACACCTTACTTTGGAAGGACCACATGCTGTATTTTTCAAAATTCCAAGCAGGAACAGGAGTTTCTTTTCCTGTTAAGAAAGATCTTTGTTAACAGGCCTAGGATGATCCAACTCGATGTAAACATAAGGGATCTTAACAAAATTACACTGGCTACATGGCCTAGACACCTGACCATATATTTCACTTCCTTTGGCGTAAGCTGTCTATTTTTTTTGCAGGTGGAAAATTACTAGTATTAATACAGTCTTGGCCCAGTTAATGAGGTGCACTTGAGCCCTCCCAGTGGGAGCAGGGCCTAATTGCATTTGCAAGCAGCCACCTGCAGGCATAAATTGTCAATTCAACGCTGCATGTTGGAGAGGGGACAGCAAAGCTTCCGATACTGTTCAGTTGTCCCTATGGACATGCAATTTGGTTCAGAATGTTGAATATGTGTGGGGGTGTGTGTGAGCATTTGATTTGTATGTACAAGAAGGGGAGAGTGGAAGAGAAGGCAAAGAAACTCAGAGAAAGGCAACTGTCTTTGAGCCTAGCCATAAAATCCAAACTTTTTGAAAATATATTTTCAAAACCATCACAAACATATGCTGCCACTGTAATATTCTAGCTATAATCTTTTCCTTAGAGAAGTGTGGAACCAAGTTATTTACCTACGGATTGCCATTGGCTCACACAGAGCTGGGCATGCCAGGACTGGTCTAAGCAGTGTGTTTAGTTGTTTAGTTTCTTGGGAATTCATTCAAAATGAAGCTGGTTTAGTACATATGAAATGAAAATAAAACAAGGAAATGATGATGAGATCTTTCTTTTATTTGGATATTTTCCTGTGTTCTACTGTTTAAAAGAAATTCACCCTACTTCGTAAAGAGAAGTGAACTTGATTTTATTTTTTATAGACTGAATGGTAATATTAACCAGAGATTTTAACAGTAGTTTTGTTAAGACATCTTGAGAAAGAACAAAACTGTAATTAAACTGAACAGGGTAAAATCATGGTGACTCAATTAGCTGAGTCATCTCCTATCAGAATTGACATCCTTCTAAATAATAAAAAATATTGCCTAGCAGTTGGAAATTGGCAGGAGAGGTCATTTATTACAATACAGGAAAAAAGAGAGAATCTGTTTCACAATTTTAGTTTGGGTTTGACAGCAATTAAATTCTTCCGGGCTCACATGGAAAGTGATACATTTGTGTTTTTTTTGTTTGTTTGTTTGTTTTTTTATTATTATTTATTTATGATAGTCACAGAGAGAGAGAGAGAGAGAGAGAGGCAGAGACACAGGCAAAGGGAGAAGCAGGCTCCATGCACCGGGAGCCTGACGTGGGATTGGATCCCGGGTCTCCAGGATCGCGCCCTGGGCCAAAGGCAGGCGCCAAACCGCTGCGCCACCCAGGGATCCCCGGAAAGGGATACATTTGATAAAGGAAATGAATGCCATTCTTTTCTACCTTTGCCCTTTATTTCATCTCTTGGTCTACCTCTTAACAACTTTTCTCTAACAGTTTCCTCCTCTTGCTTTGGCAACACAGGAGGCATTGCAGAGCTCTGATGATGCCACCAGGAAAATTCTGGAGTTTAAAAAAAAAAACAAACAAAAAACGAATACCTGGTTCTGATGACCTACACTGCCACCTGCTAGACGGTGACATTGGGCAAAATACAAAGCCTCTCTGGCATAAATTTCATCACTGACAAAATGAGAATAATGATAAATCCAACGCTGTGAAGTTGTTGAGAAGATTCAGTGATTCAAATTACATATGACAATTAGCTAGCATAGTGCCTGTCCTGTTGGAAGCGCTTATTAAGGGACAAGAATTCTTGCTATTACTTTCAAGAGACCAAATGAATACTTTCTTCCTTAATAAAATCGTAACCTCTAAGCTATCCGGAGGTTTTACTAACCCGTTATGTTGTTTGTAATTTTTTTAATCAAGATATAATAACCCACTGTTAAATACACTTCAGTGTTCAGCATATAATATGCATATATATTACACACACACTATATATATATATATTACACATATATATTACACACACACACGTGTGTGTGTATTATTATGATCAGAATACTTGTGCTCTATCCCCCAAATTCATATGGTGAAATCCTAGCCTCAAAGATGATGGCATTTGTAAGAAGACCAATAGGAGTGATTAGATCATGAGAGTGGAGCCATGATAGATGGAATTAGTACTAAAGAGACCCCACAGAGCTTCCTAGCCTCTTGAATCCTCTGGGATACAACCAGAAGTCTACAACTCAGGAGCCAACTTTCTGACCTCAGACTTTGAGCCTTGAAACTGTGAGCAATAGAGTGCTGTTGTTTATGAAACAGCCAGTCTGTAGTATTTTGTTGTAGCAGCCTGAATGGACTAAGACATATACACATATGTAGATAGGTACATAGGTAGATAAGATAGTTGGATAGACAGATAGCCATGTAGCCAACACTCCAATCAAGATATAGAGTATTACCATCACCCAAAAAAATCCCCTTGATTTCTTTCCAGTCTGTGGTCTTCTTCTCTGGATTCAAACACTATTCTGATTTGTATCCCTGTGAACTAATTTGCCTATTCGTGAACTACCATGTAGATGGAATGATACAGTAAGCACTTTTTCTTTTTTTTGGCTTTCTTAGTTCTATGCAGTGTTTTTGAGATTCATCCATGTTGTTGCAGGTATTGGTCATCTGTTGTTTTCATTCCTGGGGTATTCCTTTACATGAATATAATACATTTTACCTACTCTGTTGTTGATGGACATTTGAGTTATTTCCAGTGTGGTTTATAATTTACTTTAAAGCACTTCAGGTGAGATAGTATGGTATATATACTTTTGCATTAGATGCCTTTATTCTCCATCTTAGTATATGTCACATTTTATAGGCATTTCCAAGCTTATATGCATAGGCTACAAGAATCTAATAAACCTTGATCATATGCTTCAGAATGGAACTTTAGATTCAAAAAGATAAATAGATGATAGATAGATAGATAGATAGATAGATAGATGATAGATAGATAGATGATAGATAGATAAATAGATGATAGATAGATAAATAGATGATAGATAGATAGATAGATGATAGATAGATTCCCAAATAGCCCAAGTACAGCCATAGATTCCTAGATTTTTCTGTTGCCTGACTCCTACTAGTGAAATATTGTTGCCTTTGTCCTCAGGGGACCTTCCCTGTAGTGTACTGTCAGAGCACTTAGGAAGGCAGAGGGCTGACACTTCTTGAGTTTATTCACTAGTTTATAAACCATTACACCTGTTTGATAATAAATGTTCTTATGTATGCAAGAGTTTGTTCCTAGATTTGTTTTTATTGCAACTTGGTCATGATAGTGGGGAAAGAATACCACCAACAATTGGAAGTTACTGATATTGACCAAAAGAAGCAAGATGGTTTTGAATGGCACAACTAGCTTAATACAAAAAATATATTTTTGGGAAATTAAATGTAAAACAGAATAATTATAAAGCATTTATCATTAATTTGCCATTTCTAAGTCAAAAGAATCTAGCTGTGTCACAGTCAGTATGTACCCAGGGAAGCTCACATTTGGCTGAATCTTTTGTAAGTATGATTTTTTTAAATAAAAATATAATACTGTATTTTCCTTTTGTAATGACATGTCATCTACAAAACATCAAATATAAACTAGTGAAACCATGACTTTTCCTTTAAATAATTAGAAGTTTGAGAAAGAGATCTTTTCTTAAATATAAGAAATATAATATCAATGAATAGATTTTAAATTATCTACAACTTTATATAATATTAGCAACAAATGTACATCTTTCCTCTCCTACATCTTTTTCCACAAGAATTATCTCTTTACAGTTTGGTATGTATCCTTTAAGTTCTTTTTCTATCTTATATATATTTTTTATTTATTCAAATTCAGTTAATTAATATATAATGTATTATTGTTTTCAGAGGTAGAGGTCAGTAATTCAACGGTCTTATATAATACCCAGTGCTTATCACATCACATACACTATTTGTATTCTTTTTTTTTTTTTTTTTAAAGATTTTATTTATTTGACAGAGACAGAGAGACAGCACAAGCAAGGAGAGCAGCAGGCAAAGAGGGACAGAGGAGCAGGCTCCCCACTGAGCAGGAGCCAGATGGGGCTCAATCCCAGGACCCTAGGTCATGACCTGAGCCGAAGGCAGATGGTTAACCTGACTGACCCACCCAGGCGCCCCATGTGCCCTCTTTAATGTCCATCACCTAGTTGCTCCTCTCCCCCAGCGACCCTCAGTTTGTTTCCTATTATTAAGAGTCTCCTAAGTTTTGTCTCCCTCTATGATTTCGTCTTGTTTTATTTTTCCCTCTCTTCCCCTATGATCTTTTGTCTTGTTTCTTAAATTCCACATATGAGTGAGATCATATGATAATTGTCTTTCTCTGATTGATTTTTTTGCTTAGCATAATATCCTCTAGTTCCATCCACATTGTTGCAAATGACAAGATTTCATTTTTTTTTAAGATGGCTGAATAGTAGTCCAAGATATGTTCTTATAGGTCTCAGGATTTTCACCTACTACCATGTTTTTGTTTCTTCATTGCCTGCCAAGGAATATCTTGAGGGTTATTTTGATCCTACTCTATGTCTAGGACCATGCCTTTACATGGTTTTCCGTTTTTTGTCTGTTTACTGGATATTTTGCTTGCTTTTTAAATCCATCTCTTTCTTTCTTTTCCTTTTCTTTTCTTTCCTTTTCTCTTTTCTCCTTTTTTTTTTTCTTTCTTTCTTGGAGACTTCAATAGCAAGTGAGATTGTTGATTAAATTATTTGAGCTGCATTTACCTATCTTATCACTACCTTTCCCTCAAATGAAAGTTTGCCATTCACATGCCCTTACTTCCTAATGACCTCATTCACGCCAAAATTGGAATGTGGAATCTGAGGTCCAGGTTTTTTTTTTCTGACTCAGTTTCCTGTGTTCTGAAAGAAACTCCTTTTTCTTATGTTAGCTGTCATTCTTCCTTTGTTCAGCTTAAGTGGTGTTAAGGTAAATTCTCATGTTATCCTCTAATGCCAATTTGAGCCTTTTAAAGTACTGGAAGTGCTCCCACTGAATTGTGTTCCCACAATTTCTTAGCATCATTCATTGCTCTCATTTCACAGATGCAAACACAAAAACACATCCTTTTGTACATAACAATCATAAATACTTTCCCAAGGTCAGGAATATTTGTGTCAGGAAAGCCTTATTTTACCAAAGAACAGGATGTCCTGATAAACTTAATATTCTGAGAATTATCATATGTACCTATCAAGGTTCCCATTGTGAAGCCTTCTACTCTCTGCACTGAGAAAGGAGTAAACCCTTGATCTGTCTTCACTGCCTTCCAAGGGATCCAAGTATTAACTCAAGGATTCACAAATTGTGAAAGACAAAGCTTTATATCACAAGGGAAAAGAAGGAAATTTCGATGATTGAGGTTTTTTAAGGTTTTAAATTTATCTAAATCTTTATTTAAATAAATATTTATTTATTTAAATCTTTTTATTTTTTAAATTTATTTGACAGAGAGAGAGACAGATAGCACAAACAGGCAGAGCATCAGGCAAAAGGAGAGGGAGAAACAAGCTCCCCACTGACCAGAGAACCCAATGCAGGGTTTGATCTTAGGATCATGACCTCAGCTGAAGGCAGATGCTTAACCAATTGAGTCACCCAGTGCCCCTTAAGATTATTCTCATGTGTTAATCCTAGAGCTATTTCAGCTTTGACACCTCCCCACCTTTTTTTTTTTTTTTTTTTTTTTTGCTTTTGATTTTCATCTTGATGTCAGCTCTAGCATTTCTGGTTTTCACTATTGTCTGGACTCCTATGCTACTCAGTTTTTGGTCGGTCTTATTTGTATTACCTTTTTTTGGTGATGGTAAGGTATAACTCCTTACCTCAGCCAAAAACTGATCCTGACCCAAAGGATTTATCTCTAGAGCCTAGTCACTTTATCAGTATATCTCATGTGTTTACCTGAGACTGCTCTTACTTTGTGAGAAGTTAATCGGTGTTTCATAGACAATAAAACAGTGCTAGCTGTTTTCTAGTTCAGTAATCAAAATATAAATTAAACACGAGAAAAATAGAAAGCACATGTATATAGCTCTTATTATTCACAATAATTTACCTTTTAAAATGATAAAACCAGGAACTTACAAGTAGTTGATGTGATTGTGATGTTATTGTTCAGAAAATACTGCCTCAGTAAGTAGAGATTTTCTATAATTCAGAATCAGGCTTAGATAACCTATCTATCACCTGCCAAGAATGATGGGTTAGCGACTCTTCAAGGACTATAGCCTGCAAAGGTTGGGCTCCAGGGAATTTGGTGTCAAATTTACTAGTCCAATGTTTTGTCTAGCTGTGATATCCTGAGTATATTCCTCACACATTTGAGATTTGGTTATTGCCTTTACACCGAGGATCCAAATATCTATCTCATAACACAGTTATAAAGCCCTAATAGCCTAACATATACACCCATACCTATAGCAGATAAGATGGTATAAAAATGGTGGCTTTGATTATCCTGAGAATGATTACAAAGCAGAACTTATAGAAAAAAACAATATCTGCTAAGAGGCTCAGAAACTTCTAACTTGTAACTCACAGGAACCAAATTACTGAGAAACGTTGTGCAAACATAGAGGAGTAGAGGCAATCAAATCCAGTATGCAATTTTTACATACAGCAGGTTTGATAACCTAAGGCTCCCATCTCAGGAGATGAATATACCTGCATCCAGGACCACATAGGTGGAGACAAACAGAAGGGACATTCTTGATCTGAGGTGAGCACTGACAGTGTTACCTTTCAGATCTCTCTGCACCCCTGCTTCCTGACATGTTCTTACGTTATATTAAGACCTTCAGTCTGGGTCTAGGTATGCTTCACTGGTTTTTGCATTATGATCTCTCATTAAGATAGGGGTATATTTCTTTTCTAATCTTTTTTTTTTTGGAAAGCTTACCTCTGTTCACACTTATGTGTTAATATAGTTGGGTGACTTAAGATGGCAATTAGATTTCTTATTATTCACATTCCCAAAAGTGCAATGACTAAGGATTATGTAAGAAGGTTCTCAAACCACATCTACTTAAGCAGGAAGGAGAAGCATGGTTGATAAGTGATGGGTGGGTGAGGAGCTGGGCAGGGCTCAGGGTGGTGGCTGGGGGCCAAACATTTGTTGACCCTGCTTTAGGGCACTACAGCCTGGGCACTTAAAGTAAAAGAAAAAAAAATATTTCTGATAATTGTTTGCCTAAAACGTTTTTCTTATGAAAGTGGACCTACCTCTTTAGTTTTTTGGGCTTCCCTTATCCCTCTTAACTCACCCATTGTCAATTTTCTTGGTACATCCAGAAGCAAGCCAGCGTCCAGTAGCTGATTCACTGTGTTCAGTGTGACTGATCCACCAAGCTTCCATTTTCAAAACTATTTTTGAAGAACTATTTTTCATTTTTTTCCCCTGCATCCTGTTGCTATCAGCTGGAGAATGAGAGAAACAGAGACACGGAGACTGGGGCATAAGGAAGATATTTCACATGGTAATTATTGAATATGAAAATGGCTATGAATATTTTATTATGCCCAAGGAAATTATATTGATAAGGATTCTCCATGTACTCAAAAAAATATGTTCTGTAACATTTTTCTTGCATATCAGGAACTATTACCATTGTCTGCATGATTAATGATATGTTCTTGAAAAGTATATTCATAAGAATGCTCCATATTTGAGAACATAGTCTTGTAATTATGTGCCTTGTACCTCTACAGTGTTTTTCTTTTCTGTCCCATGGCTTTCCTCCTCAGCTCTCATTTTCTGCTGTTTCTTTGGCCTTTTCCTCTCTTTGCCCTTTGGCTTCGACAAGAGCAATGGTGACCGTGACAAAAACAAATTAAGCATGCCTTAAAATGCTACAATAAGAACAAAATCAAAACCCATGAACCACAGCTAAATAGTTGAAAGCAATAAGTAAATTTGATGTATCAGTCATTTGGTGAATTAGCCTTTTGACTAATTGGTTTTAGGCAAATTGTCTACTCAGCAAATTGCCTTCTAGTGAATTCATCTAGACCCTGGGTATTCTGAGAACAGATAGACTGGTGAAGACATGGAACTTGGAAGAGATTAATTTTTTGTGTGCAAATTTCTCTGAGGACCTACAGTAAACTATAGTTCTGTGTGAGCAATAGTGGCATGACTCAGTTGATCCCCACCTGGAAATATACACACTCTAGTTATGTCCAACATTGATAATCAAACATGACTTATAGCTCCGTGTTCATTGGGAAACTCATCAATTTCATTGAATTTAGGAAATAAGAAGAATGAGGCTGGCAAAGTTTCTGTGATGTGTATGACCAAATTTGTTATTTTCAAATAACTGGCAACAAAGATTATTAAAGTGCTTAATTACTATGTTTGGCATATTTTAAAAATATGAAACATCAGAAATGCCTGGGTGGCTCAGTCAGTTAAGTGTCTGACTCTTGATTTTAGTTCAGGTCATGATCCTGGGGTCATGAGATCAAGGCCCACATAGGGCTCTGCACTGGGAGTGGAGCCTGCTTGGGATTCTCACTCTCTCTCCCTCTTTCCCTGCCCCACTCCTCCACTCATTAACTTTCTCTAAAAAAGTAAAAATTTAAAAAAAATTAAATATGAAGCATCATATGCTTTTTTTGTTGTTTTATTTGGTGGTCCTTGCTGAAATCCGAGTGTTACAGCTCAGTTTCAAAGAGTTACCATGTGTTAAGCATTTTATTTGGTTCTCTTATTCAATCATCACAACAACTCTAGGAAGAAAACACTTTTATTGCTCCCAGTTTATAATGGAAAACTGAATTTAATGAAGTTAATCTGATTATAATCTTTTTCTTAGTACATAGGGATTCAGAATTTGAACAAAGTAGCATTACCCAATCTAGATCAGCACTGTCCAATAAGAATAGAATGTGAGCCACACATGTAATTTTATGTTTTCTAGTAGCCACATTTAAAAAGTAAAAAGAAATAAGTAAAATTAATTTAATTTTAATAGTGTATCTTATTTAATCCAGTATGACCAAATGCTATAATTTTAATATGAAATCTATATAAAATATTAATGAGATATTTTGTATTCTTTTTTCATACTAAATCTTTGAAACCAGTAAATGTGTACTTTACATTTACTGCACAGTACATCTCAATTCAGAATATTTCAAGATTATTGGATAATGTAAGTCTCTGATCTCAAAGAGTGTCCCATGGACCAGCAGCATAGTTATCACCCACAAGCTAATTAGAAATGTGGGCTCTCAGACCTACCCCACTTCCACTGAATCAGAATCTTTCTTTTAACAAGATGTGCAGGAAAATTAGGTACATGTTAAAGTTTGACAAGAACAGCTCAAGAGCTCATGCTTTTCACCATTTTATTGCTGCTGGTCCATGGTGCTCATTTGCTCCTTCACTGCACAAATGGGTATTGAATATCTACCACATGGCCACTCTGCAAGGTAATTGTGACTGCAGTGTTACATTGTGAAAAGTGTATTGGCTTAAGGATGAGGTAAATCACTAGCTGCAGTATCTTATGATTGTGCACAATTTTTTATCCACTGTAAGCCTTAATGTCTGCATCGGTAACATGGAGATGACACTGACATCAGTTGCCTATTACATATCAGTCTTCTCTTCTTTGGTTACAGACTCTCAATTTCTAGGCCAGGACATTTTCTCCAGGAATAAATGTGTTCCTCAGTCTTCTTGTAACTAAGTTCTTACCAATAAGATTTTAGCCTAAGTGTTCCTTCTAACTTCTGAAAAGTTTCTTTAAAATTCCTGAAACTGGGGTGCCTTGGTGGCTCAGATGGTTAAGCATCTGCCATTGACTCATGTCATGATCTCAGGGTCCTGGGGTTAAGCCTTGTATCCAGGTCCTTGCTCAGCAGGAGTCTGCTTTTCCCGCTGCTTCTCCCCAACTCATGCTTTTTCTCTCTCTCTCTCAAATAAATAAATTAATTAATAAAATCTTAAAAAAAATAAAGTTTTTGACCCAGTTGAGAGTTACATCCCCTTTCTCTTCTTTTCTCTTTCCTTCTGGAAAATGAGCGTAATAGCTGGAACTCTAGCAGCCCTACTGAACCATGGTATGACCTTCCACACACTAGGAAGGTAAAGCTCCCAGAAAAATAGAATGCTCCCAGATTCCTGGTGTCCCTGCAGTAGAGCATTTGTACAAGCCTTCTTTGTATTTCTTTTCTGTGTTGTACAGGTAAAATAAGTTAATAAATGTATATAGCCCCAGTAGATAGTAAATATTTTTTATAGAGGTGAGAGACGTAGTCACCCTCAAGGAGCTCAAAATAGAGGGTCGATGATAAAGTAAATAAAAATTAATAATAAACATTTATCTGGCATGCCATGAGCTATTTCTTGCCTTGGGCATGCACATGTAAGTGTGTATCTAGCGGCCTACTAAAATCTGTAATAGTATAACATTGTCAATAGTGGTAAATATATCTATGTCTAGGTAAGACTCCTTTCTCAAATTCAATGTTGCCAGTAGCAGTGATGCTTCTTAGTTAAATCTGTCTCTATTAAATTGCTTCAACATTTTTATGTGGTTTCTGCTACCTTAACAACATTGTCAAGATAGTAAGACTTTGGAATCACGTACTCTGGATTGCTTCTGGTTATTTGGGAGGGAATATACCTATTTTTTTTAATGATCATTGGCCATAGAACAAGGAAGCCGAGATTTTATTTAGATATACTTATCCTCCAGTTGTTCATTTTGAGGTGAAGGACATCGCTGAGAGAGAATGGACACTTCCATCTGTGGAAGCATGAGAAAAAGTTTTTGGGTCATGAAGAAACCTTATGGTAAGCTCTCCAAACCATGTTATGTTATAGATGAGGAAATTGTAATCCAGAGATGAAAAGGGCTTATTTGTGTTCATGGCAAGCTCCTTATAAGTAGAGCTGGTGGCAGAGCATAGGATCCCTGGTTCCTAGTGCAATGTGCCTAGGCTATACATCACACCTACAAATGTACATGCAAGACGACTATTTTACATGTAGGCAGTGAGTTATAGTTTCACAAAGTACCTCACAAACGTGATCACATGAGGTTTTTTACGAACCCTCAGAAATAGACATTCTTCTCCTATTCTGCAGATAAGGAAACTGAAATAGAGAAACTCGAGTCCGTGCCACAGGTTATCTCACACTCTGGCAGAGGTGGGCTTGCAAGGGGGTGTCCTGTGTTAAGAAAACAAAGCTCTAAGTACTCTGTGGCATGTAGCATGCTTTCTGAAGGCATCTCCAAAATTATCAAAATTTTTTTTAAAGATTTATTTATATATTTGAGAGAGAGAGAATGAGTGGGAGGGGGACAGAGAAAAACTCAAGCCAACTTCACACTGAGCATGGAGCCTGAGCAATCTCATGACCCAGAGATCATGACTGAGCTGAAATCAAGAGTCTCATGATTAATTGATTGTATCACCGAGGGGTCCCTCCAATTTTAATTTTTAAAATATACATTTATCATCATACTGTCTAATTTTCCATCATTATGACTCAGATAAGACAGTTACTAAAGGAGCTCTTAGAGTACATGCTAGGATATGACATAGGAAACAGGATCTTGGGGTGCCTGGGTGGCTCAGTAGGTTAAACATCTGCCTTTGGTTCAGGTCATCATCTCAGGTCCTTGAATCGAGTCCTGCATCAGGCTCCTCGCTTAGCGGAGGGTCTGTTTCTCCCTCTCCCTCTGACCCTTCTGCCTGCTTGTGCTCTCTCTCTGTCTCAAATAAATAAATAAAATCTTAAAAAGAAGAAGAAAGAAAGAAAGAAAACAGAATCTGTCTACTTCATAAATTCTCAAAAGTATTAGGAGAGGAAACATCTAAGTGTTTCATTGGTAAAAAGTGTGTAGTTTTATAATATATATTCAAAATATGTGGAAAAAGACTCAGTGCCCCCAAAATGCTTTCTAAAATAATACAAAATATCTCCTTGATGGAGAGTCAGAGAAGACACAATGATTTTGAAACAAGGATATAGTCCCTTTAGGAGGCCATATCATAAGATTGGGAGAGGGGAAGTCTGAGGGCTTTTAATTGTGGATATAGTTTAAATCGTTGAAGTATTGATCAAGATGTTTTGTAGCTTCAAAAATGAAAAGAAATAAATAGCGCCAAAGAATCAAAAGTTCATCTTACCTCTTCCCAAAGAAACCCCATCATGATGCTGGCAGTTTGGGAGTATGAACATGCAGACTTATGAACCTTCAAGGGGCACCATGCACAGCACAGTCTGGGGGGATGGGGCCCCCCAGGGATGACATGGTACTCAATCAACACTGTGCAGGTGGCATCCCCAGGGACCTTAGGTGTCTCTCTCCAACATGCAGACTGAGAACACAAGGATTGGTTTTCATACGTGAAACTTGGTTTCTTTCAGCTG
The DNA here is from genome assembly GCF_018345385.1 of Vulpes lagopus. NCBI lineage: Eukaryota > Metazoa > Chordata > Mammalia > Carnivora > Canidae > Vulpes > Vulpes lagopus. The sequence goes on from NC_054842.1 coordinate 14,469,331, forward strand.
TAAATGAAAATGAGAACACTCACTTCTCAAGCCTCCTCCAGGTTGTTCTACAGACTTAATTAAGGCTTTTAAGAACAGCAACATTCCCTTGACCTGGAGGTAAAATCAATCATGGAAATGATGACGTGACTTGGTCATTGAAAAATGAGTGAACAAAAGAGACACTGAGGTTACTGAAGGGAGGGCAGATCCCTTGGCCTGTGGGGCAAGTTGTGACACAGAGTTAAGACAGGGGAGTGTCACAGTCACTGCAGCAGACACCGCACACTCCACCCAATCTGCAGGATCCCTTCTACTCTGTATCTTCGCTCCAGCTTCTATGCATCTTTGTTCCCAATGGGGGTGTTTCTATAGCTCCCTTCAGAGGATGCTCCCTAGGCAAATGGTGCCACTTTTTCACTTCGCATGGAAATCTTGCTTGGGAGAGGGTAACATCTAGGGAAGACCCCCATCCTAGGATTGACTCCTGCAGTTGTCTGAAAGCCTGCCCCTCCTGCCTTGAGGCCAGCCAGTGGTGGTGTGTAACTAGGTCTCCAGGGTTCCTGCAGGCTCAGTGAGGCTGAGGCTTTTCCTGAAGTCACAGGCTCACATGGATTCTTCCTTCCTCTGCCCTTCTTCCTCCTATCCTTACTAGTTTTTCCTAGGAGCTTCCTTAATAAGCCACTAGCACACAAGTCCATGTCTAAAAGGCTGCATCTAGAGAACTGGACTGGACACAAACATCCACCAGGGATAGGCATGTTTAGAATGGGCTTGGGGGTGATCTGATGACATTGGAATGTTCCCACTGCTAAGAACCCAAAGTTGGGGGTCGCTGGATAAGTCAATGTCAATTTCAAGAGAAATCCCATTCTGCCACAAAATCTGGATGCTCCTACAAAATCTCATTCATTTTTATGTTACTAACTTAGGGATTTCTACATAAAGGTACAGGCTAGGAAGAAAAGTTAACTGCTTACACAATCCAGGTGTCACCTGGTGCCTGTGGCACAGGGAAATTAGACTAACTCGGCTTGAACCCCAATTCCAAGTCCTGAGAAAGTGAAGCCTAGCCAAATGTCTCTGCAGCAGTCTCACTTCCATGTGTTTTTCATCTTTTCCTTCCACCCACATCATTCGCTTCTTCCTGCTGATAATTTCAACACTCTCAATGGCTTTTGAATTATTGGAAAAAATAGAGTCACAGACTTTGTGTAATACTTCAGAAATAAACACAACCATAGCAGAGATCTTTCAGACAAGAAAGAAAGAAAGAAAAAAGAAAAAGAAGAAAGAAAGAAAGAAAGAAAGAAAGAAAGAAAGAAAGAGAAAAAGAAAAAAAGGAGAAATAAAAAAAGGCTGCCTAGAATAGAATCATGGAACAAGAGAGCTAATAGCACCCCTTGATGGGAGCAGAGGTGGTATCCATTTGTTCTGCATGTAGCTTTGTTTTATCTATGAATATTTGCAAGTTGAAAGTTATTAAGTAGAGGGACATATTTTAGGTAAAAATGAAGAATTCCAGACCAAGTGCATGAACACATGCTATATATCATATATGTGTATATAGATACAGATAGATATGAAAGAAATATTCCAGTGTGAAGGTGGCTCTAAGTTTTGAGGTGATGACTGATTTTATTTTTTTTTTTATTTTTTTTTTTATTTTTTTTTTATTTTTTAAAGATTTTATTTATTTATTCATGATAGAGAGAGAGAGAGAGAGGCAGAGACACAGGCAGAGGGAGAAGCAGGCTCCATGCACCAGGAGCCCGACGTGGGATTCGATCCCGGGTCTCCAGGATCGTGCCCTGAGCCAAAGGCAGGCGCCAAACCGCTGCGCCACCCAGGGATCCCGTGATGACTGATTTTAAATGCTTTCATTTTTTATTGAGGTACAGTACATAGGAAAGTGTTTAAACTGTATCACTTAATTCACTTTTTAATATGTGTTCTTCATGTCACCATCATCCAGGTCAAAATATAAAACATCTTGAGCCACCCAGAGGTTTCCATTGTGTCTCTTTTTGTTAATACTACTCCTACATTCCTCTACACCCCTTCTGAGAAGGCTACTTTCTGATTCTTCTCATATCAGGCAATGTTTTACCTCTATATATTTGTGTTCATACTTTCAGAATTTTCTACAGTGAACAAGGATTGTTTTAATAATTTCTATATAAGGGATACCTAGGTGGCTCAGTTAATTAAGTATCTGCTTTCAGCTCAGGTCATGATTCTGGAGTCCTGGGATGGACCCCCACATAGGTCTCCTTGCTCAGCAGGGAGCCTGCTCTCTCTCTCTCCCGATGCCCCTTCCCCCTGCTCATGCTCTCTCTCTGTCAAATAAATAAATAAAATCTTTAAAAAAATAATAATTACTACATAATGCAAAGTTGACAAAAGGATAGTTTACCTAACAGCTTAGGTGTCACATATTAATAAAGAAAGTGATTTCCAGAAATTCCAAAGTACAGGCCACTAGCAAGGAGGAGTATAGGAGGAGTATAGGACAGTAGGATATATTTGCCAGTAGGGTAAAGGGAGCAGAAGGGAGTTCAGAGCCAGAGAGGTCCAGCTGTCGAATGAGGCCTGAATGTCAGTTCCTGCACTTTTGCTGCGTGGAGACGGTATCAGGGCCGTGGCCCATGGACTCATCGCTCTCATAGACATTTTGCTTTCTAAGCAATAAAATGGGATTGCAGGTTTCAAGAATCTGATTCTCACTGATCTAGTTCAGACCCATGTATTTCCAGGCCATCATTATTCAATTGAAGAGTTCAATGTTCTTGAGGAGAGGCAAATTATTGCCTCTGAAGAGCTTTGCTGGCAGAAAGTAGCACATCACCACTAGGGTGGTTCACTAATTATTTTCAAGTCTGTGCTAGAGTCTAAAGCAGCAAGGCGGAGAGAATCTTCATTACATCTGTAAAGCCCTTCATTTTGGAAGGGGGTATGATGACAGGGAAGTAACAGCCTTGCCACAGTTGAAAAGATATTGCTGTTCCTCAAAGCATCTTCTTTTGATGGTTTCAAAGTTGTGAAGAATTTCTTAGACCCTGAACTAAGATTTTAAAAGAATTGCATTTTGCCAGCCTGTCACCATTTTCAAACTTCTGACAGTCCTTAAATAGGAGTTTTTGTGCTGGTTCCTGGGGGCACTTTATATTAAGATTGCTCATTTGTCCCTGGATTTTACAGGCAGAAGAGAAAAAATACCTTTTCTGGCATAGCAAGACAATAAATTATTTAGTAAGTCCCATGTTAGCACCTTGGCCTTGGAAATTACATGTCTTAGCTTGAAATTTAGTGTCACCCTTTTTCAGATGATGTGAAACAATATTTAGTAGTAAGAATAAACAAGAGATTTGGAATCAAGCAAGGCCCAGTTCAAATCACATGGAAAATTATCTCAGACAAATTGCACTTAGTCAACCTCTAAGCCTAATAGATTTTTTTTCAGCTGTAAATCAGAAATGATAAAATTTTCTCACAAAATTATTGTGTGGATGAAATTCAAAAAAAAAAAACACACACACAGAAAAAGAATCTAACACATCAAATGAACACTCTAGAAATGTTTTAATCTCTCTCTACCTTTAATGAAATATCCTAAGGAGGTGATATCAAGAGAAGTAGAAAAGTGAAAAAGTTAGGAACACATATTTTTGATTTAGGCACAACTGGTTTCAAATCATGAATCTTCCACATACTTGCTGTGCAACCCCAGACAAGTTACTTAGCATCTCTGATCTGTGGTATGCTCATTTAGAAAGAAGGATTGAGATTAATTAGTAATTTGGAGGTTAAGAGAATTAAATAGTATAAACATCTATAAAGTTCTTAGCACGATGCCTCACACTTAGAAACAAATCAATAAAACAGAGTTTTTGTTATTTAAATTAGACTTTAGCTGCTACCATATTATTCACACAAGTGGAGAGGAGGTACTAATACTTTCATGTTACAGTAAATGAAATTTCTTATATAGAGATATGATGATCACTCTAAATCTGAGAACATGGGGCATCTGGGTCGCTCAGTGGTTAAGCATCTGACTCTGACTCAGGTCGTGATCCCAGGGTCCTGGGATCGAGTTCTGCCTCAGGCTCCCCACAAGGAGCCTGCTTCTCCCTCTGCCTATGTCTCTGCCTCTCTCTCTCTCTCTGTCTCTCCTGAATAAATAAATAAAATATTTATTAAAAAGAAAGACAAAAGAAAAAAATAAACCTGAGAACATTTCTTAAGGATGGTCCTAGAACTTGAGCCACACTATTCCAAACCCCTGCTCAGTGTACTTGTACTTACATTTCCTTCTTAATGTGGAATTGTCTTATTAAGAATCTCTTATTTGAGTAAGGACATAGAATTCTTAACATTATCTGGAAATAGTCATTTCTATATAGAATAAAACTCCTTGGAATTGTTTCTAAATATATAAGTCTGTAATTGGTTCAATCTTGAGGAGCAGAAACTTTTGTATCATTAAACCAATAAAGAGAAATTAAAGGTCCAAGGCAGAAGACAGTGCAGATAACATCCAATACCAAAGGCAAATGCTGTGTCCTTTACTCTTAAAATGCATTTATTAAAAAAATGCATTTATTAAAAGAAGAGTTCATTTGTACATCCATTATCACTCATAAGAGTCAATTTGTCTTTTGGTGAACTATGTAATATATTATTTTCTGCAATTCATAAAAACATCTTATTCTCACTTTTGGCCCAAATCAGTTCATGATCTGAGAGAATGAATATCTCAATAATATATCTATGCTTATAATTGTGTTTTGTTTTGTTCTAAGTAGATTATTTTTAGAGCAGTTTTAGGTTCTTAGCAACATTGAGCAGAAAAGTATTGCCTACCCCATTATCAACATCATGCTCCACAGTGGTACATTGTACAATCTATGAACCTACACTGACACGTCATTATCACCCAAAGTCCATAGTTTATATAAGCATTCACTCTTGGTGTTGTATAAACTGTGGGTTTTGACAAATGCATAATGACACATTTCCCTATTGTAGTATCATGTAGAACAGTCCCACTCCTCTAAAAATCTTTCTCTTCATCCCTGCCTCCCTCCCTCTAACTCTTAGCAATAACTGTATTTTCACAGTCAATGGTGTACCTTTTTCAGAATATCATATGGTTGGAATCATATAGCGAATAGCCTTTTATGATCGGCTTTTTTTCACTTAGTAATATGTATTTAAGTTTCTTCCATGTATTTTCTTATCTTGACAGCTCATTTGCTTTTAGTGCTGAAAAAGATTTCATTGTCTGAACATTCCACAGTTTATCAGCTCACCCACTGAAGGATATCTTTGTTGCTTCCAAGTTTTGGCAACTATGAATAAAACTTTCATAAACATCCAGGTGCAGGTTTTTGTATGGACATAAGTTCTCAAGTCATTTGGGTAAATACCAAGGAGAGAAACTGCTGGATTGTGTAAGAAAATCTTTAGTTTTATAAGAAACTACCAAAGTGTCTTCAAAGTAACTATACCATTTTGTATTCTTACCAGCAATGAATGAGAATTCTAGTTGCTCACATCCTCACCAGTGTTGGATGTTGTCAATACTTGTCGTCTAGAACATGTCCTCATGTCAGTTGCTCATATCAATTTTCCTTTCAATTTGCTTATTTAGTTTTCCATTTATTTCAGGAACATTCTATTATGACACTGATGATATTTTCCCTTTCATTTTAAGGGGTTTTCTTTTTTAAGGGCCAAAGTTATATTTTTGGTTGACACCTTTATCCACTATGATACCTATTTTCTGTAATTATATTATTACTATATCATTCTTTTTTTCTCTGTATTCTATATTTTATATTCTTTTATCTTTTTTTTCTTTGTCAGCAGTTTGGTTGTCATCCATGCTTATTTTTTCTTTGTCTAAATATATGTATGAAAATTATTTGTAATTGTGAAATTTTTATCCTTGATGTTTCTCTTTAACAGTGGGCTCTCAATCTTATCTTGTTCACTTTTACTTTCTCCATATTTTCATCTTATCTTTGAACCTTATTTCTTAAATTCGTGGTTTTATTTAGTTTATTTGTAGCCTGAAGCACTTCTAGGAACTTTTCCTTTTCTATGAAGGCTTATATTTCCTTCCAGAACAGATTCTTTATCTATTTTTGCAATACCGTAGGTCTCTTCATTATTTTACTGCACATGCTTGGAGAGATGCATTATACCCACTCTCTTTTTTTTCCTCTCTTTTATACTGGATAGCAGTGTTTGAGTTTAAAACTGAGTGGGTGAATTCTAATTGACTCAATTTCCAATTCAGTTGAAAAATGTTTTTATTTTTTTATGAATTAAAATCTAAAGATATTGTTTATGTAGCCTATGGGGTAGCATAACGTGTGAAGCAGTGGGGTGCTGGCACTTGCTCATACCAACCATGAGAATAGGTTATTACATTTTCAGTATTTTTATGAAACAGTTGTTAAGAAAATATGACCATTACTAAAAATTAAATTATGTTAGTTTATATATAAATACATTACATCTTTCCTAAAAGATGACTTGACTCTATTTTACTATTACCCATGCTATTGAGGTTATTTTGCATTCAATGACCTCACATTCATTGCTTAAAATTTGCCATGCTCAGAGTTTTTACATTATGGAAATTGGCAAATGCTACAAATCAGTCGCTGACTTATTGTTTTGTTGACAATCTGAACTCAATAAGGTGAAGGAGAGAATATTAATAATGTAGGTGAAATTTAAAGGCACCCACTGTGCCTTGGGATGCCTGGGTGGCTCAGTGGTTGAACACATGTCCTCAGCCCCGGGGTGTGATCTGGGAGTCCTGGGATCAAGTCCCACATTGGGCTCTCTGCATGGAGCTTGCTTCTCTCTCTGCCTGTGTCTCTGCCTCTCTCTCTCTCTCTGTGTCTTTCATGAATAAATAAATAAAATCTTAAAAAAAATGTGTTGTGCCTTTTGCCATTACATTGTGATTAGCACAGATAATTGAGGAAACACATATTCAGTATTTGGAAACTACTATCTCATTCAGACAGAAGTTGACAAATGACAAACATCTTTGTGATTGTACTTTATTTCTTTTTAATAAAATAAAGAAAAATATAACGAACATTCATGTGGGAACTATATTCATTTATAAATTGCAGCCATTAATTTGGTCACAGGTCAAGAGTTCAGCAAAATTCAACAAAAATATACTGTGAGAATCAATTGACTCTATGGAATACATGGCATAATTTATTATTACTTATAAATAATAATTGTAAATTTATCATTTTTATTTTTTTAAAGATTTATTTCTTTATTTTAGAGAGAGAGAAAGAGCATGTACAAGTGGTTGGGAGGGGCAGAGGGAAAGACTCCCTCTGAGCACAGAGCCTGTGTAGGGCTTCATCTCACAACTCTGATATCATGACCTGAGCTGAAATCAAGGGATCCTTAACTGACTGAGTCACTCAGGCACCCCATAAATTTATTATTTTTATTATGTGTCTTATATATCCTTTTATTAATATTTATTTTATATATTATAGAAATTATTTTATATACACATATATGTATATATATGTATATTTATATATATTTCCCATATATATATATATATATATATATATATATATGGCTAGATGCACCTTTATTAGTGAACCTGAGGGCTAATCTTGTTTCTCATGGCCAAGTTTATTCTCCTCTGTTGGTCTATATCCTAGGGTAATACTCAAAATATTTAACAACTTGAAAGACAAGTGCTCCCTAATCCAAACAGAACCACTGGATATTAGCCATAGCATCTTGCTCCCATGGAAGGATACTTTTAGGACTGAAATTTTTTTTTTCCAATGTACCTTCAGGCACTGGAGCTTTCCATTCAGTTAGTGAGTCAGCCAGGTTGTTCTTTTACCCCATTTTCAATACTATGTCTTCAGTGATCATTACTACTTTTTCTCCTTACCCTGCTCTCCACATGATACAGGAAGAACTTCATGAATGTTTCTTCCCCCTGCTGCCTGCAACTCTGATTTTACTGTAGTCCTCCTCCCCCTTCTCTTCCTCCCCCTTCTCCTCCTTCTTCTCCTTCATCCTCTCCTTCTTTTTCTCCTTCTTATCATCTCTGTCTAAATCCCTCTCTATAACTGCTGGGGACAACTAGATTGGGAAGTTAATAATCCTTTTGTCTTCCTATTTTCCTCTCTTTTCTCTAAAACTAAGACTTCCAAAGCTTGTGCTTGGCTCTGCTTAGACTCAGAGGTGGTCCGGGTGGAGTTTTTGTGGAAATTGTTACTTCTCCTTCTGGAACTGATGACAGTAGCTGTCCTTCCACTTCTTTCCAAGTTGGATATGTATCTTAAGAGTTTTGTGTGTCTGTGTGAATGTGGACGTGTGTGTCAGGGAAAGAGGGAGGGACATGTTTACTTTCCTTTCTTACATTGCCCCTTGCATGGCTTCCGTGGAAGGCAGGCTTTAAAATTGCTTGAATGTTTGCCAAGCCCAGTATATTAGCTTTCAATTACTAAATAACAAAATCCTACAAACATACCTGCTTGTTTTCTTACAGTGTCCATGGGCCAGGAACCAGGGCTTCTTTGCTGGATCCTCTGCTCACAACTGGTGAGCTTGGAAAATGTTGTTATTTTATTAATAAATTGGCAGACTTCATTTCTTTGTGATTGTAGGACTGAGTTCCCCTTTTTTTTACTAGCTCCCATCCAGGGACCACTCTTAGCGACCAGAAGCTATTCTCAGGTGCTTGCCCCCAAGCTCTGAACGCAGTTTACAATATGGCTGCTCCTTTTCTTCAGGCCAGCAGGAGCTCTCCTTCCTGATACTTCACTTTCTCCCACTTGATTAAATCAGGCCAATCTTGGAAAATCTCTTTTGGTTAACTCTAAGTCAACTGGTTAGTAACCTAAACACAAGTGTGCTATTCCACCATATTTATAGGTTCTACCCATACTTACTTAAGGGCCACAGGGTCATTATATAAGGCATGTACATGTGTACATAAGGGGCTGGGAGTTGGGGGGGGCTTTTATAATCGTCTACCACACTCAGCCTTGCCAATTATTAATATGATAAACTGACAACCTACTTACTCTATATTTTTATGATTGCTACTAGTCTATCTTAGGCTGGATATTTTTGTTTGCTTGCTTTTTCCTCTTGGGCTATAAGAAAAGGAAGATTCTGAGGTCTGGCTTTACTATGCTATTTTAATCTTAAGTAAATAGCTGCTGCTATTTATTATTCACTATATTTTAATGTTCTCAGTACTTTTTGCATATAATGGAGTAATATTTATGCAATATCTCTTGATGGATTTTTGATAATCCTTTTTATTCCCTTCTGCACCTCTTTGCAAATTTACACCTAAGTCATGAATACACTCATGCCAAGAAAAGAAAAGAGAGTTAACCCTAGAATAAAGAATTCCAAGTATTATGTAGGGAGAGTTCTCAGAGAGAAAAAGCAAATAGCACCTGTTCAGATGAAGGAGAGAAGAGATTTGGAAGGATCAATATGAAGTAAGGATAAAGCCTGAGACTCAGGAATAGAATGCTCCCTCTCGTGGGCTCCAGGTACATTGAGAAGTAAACCAAGGACAAGTCTGTACTATAACCAAGGACAAACCAAGGACAGTCTGTACTATAAGAAAGAGCTGAAATGGTGCCAAGGCAGTGATGTGGGGAAACCAAGTCTTTACTGTGCCAAGAGGCCAGACCATGAGTTACAGCATCTGGGAACACTTCTTTAGTGGATGCAAGGAAGGTAGAGCCCAATGGCTGGAGAACAGGCTCAAGGAGCTACACTTCACCTGTCAGTCAATAGAAGCCATGGAGAAAGAAGACTCTCTGAGGCTATATGAACTCTCTTTTCTCTAGATGCCATCTTTGGAAGAAGGTGGGAGAGGAAGAGCTCTTTCAGAAAGAAATACAAACCTTACTTTACCCCCAAATGATACAGCTTACAATAGGTGAAACTTTATTACTTGGAATTGAAAAGTTTGCCATTATTTCTGTCATCAGTGGAAATAAGAATGGCAAAAAAAGATTGTATCTGTTATAGAAATAGAGAATCTAAACTCCATGTACATTTCAGGTTGTATTGCACTAAACTGTGATCCTCCTTTTCATGCATTATCTCATTTTACCATTCTAGAAACTCTATTACTATTCTCTTTTTAGAGCAGACAATACTGAAATTAAAGGAATCTCAATAATTTGGGCACTATCTAAAAGCTATCGAATTAGATATATGAGATTCTATTTGACCCCATCTTGATTTATAATATAGGGTACTTATTTCAGTGACAATTTGAGTGAGATCAACATGGGCTTCAGTTCTGGAGGCAGTAAATCAATTAGTCACTAGGACTCCCAGATATTCACAAAATATATTAATTTCTAAAGTTTAAAGGAGAATATTGAATGGCCAGATGGTTTCCTTTATATCTGTGTCCACATCAGGACTTAGTTACTGGTCTTGCCCACAGACAAAAATGTCAGGCTGCAATAAAGATGCTTTCTTCAGAATCTTTCTAACTCTTCAGAATGGTACTAAATGCCTCTTTGTGTGTTTCTATAGTGTTTGGTTCTAGATAGTACCCTTTATCTAGACTTTATCAAGCTCACGGAGGCAGAATTGGGGTCAAATCTGGTCTATTTCCATTTGCCAACCTTCAGCACAGACAATATCCATCTTAAGACCCAATAGAGGCCCTGGATTGCAAATGACTCATGGCCCAAATTCTTCTAGACTCTGGATCCTGAAGGATGAGCTGTCGGCCTTGCTTCACCATTTTATCCTGTCCTTAATTACTTCATTTCTGAGTGTTTTTCATGCTCCATTCTATGTCATTCTTTTTGTTCTTTCTCTGAAAGTCAGTCATTTTACCCATAAGCAAAGGGTTTGATTTACTAGACCGAATCACAGTGAGTATATGCTAACTGCTGCCTTTTAAATTTGGCAGAAGTGACTGGAAGAAGATTCTTATGTTTTCTGAACTGTACCCAAATACAAAATAAAAATCCAAAATGTTCTGGGAAAATATACCTTCTTATGTCTTAAAATTTATTCATCTCCCAGTGGAAACTATTTAGGGATGCATCAGAATTTAGCTGTGACCTAGATATTCAGCCAAAATGTACTTGTTAGCCTCAGTCTCAGCACTGGCCTTTGAAAGATTCAGGCTGAAGATTCATGTGCAATTTCATACTTTTCCTGGTATCCTTAAACATGTGGTAGACTGATATGATGACAAGGTTACCATCATCCCTAAAGAGCAAAACCAAAGCAGGAAAACAAACAAGGAAGTGCATTCCGATTCACTGTTCCTATGTGAATATTCACTTTCAAATGTAAGTACGTATTTTAGATGTACCTTGAAGTGAAAAATCTTCTCACATGCTTTACATATGATAAAATATAGCAGTTATTTGCATATAAATGTACATTTATTATTTCAAGCATAAAATGCTACAATAATTAATAATGATTTTGGAAATTGCTAACGTGGTATGCCAACTATTATTGAGAACTTTTAAATAATTAAGTGAATGGAAAATGTCAGAAAATACTTCTACTATGAGGAAGTACATTAGATAAATAACTTAGAAAGAATGTTATATTCTTTTTGAATCAAAATATATTTATAAAAGTTAAGTAATAATGTGAGGCAGAAAAATAAGATCTAAATTACTTCATGTTTTCAATCATTCTAGGAGTGTTTGGTATTTAGTATTCACGACTTTAAACAAGATAGGGACACCTGGGTGGCTCAGCAGTTGAGCATCTGCCTTTGGCTCAGGGCATGGTCCTGGGGTCCTGGGATTCAGTCCTACATTGGGCTCCCTGTGAGGAGCCTGCTTCTCCCTCTGTCTATGTCTCTGCCTCTCTCTGTGTGTCTCTCATAAATAAATAAAATCTTTAACACAAATTAGACAAGATATCTTTTAATAATTGTATTTCTTTTTAAAGAATTGTATTGAATTTTCACTTATTTAATTATACTTAGGCCCTAAGTCTGCCAAGAAGTCCTATTGAGGAATTGTTCCCATTTTGTGAGAATGAGTCAAAAGAAGAATGTCAAAAAAAAAAAAAAGAAGAAGAAGAAGAATGTCAACTTATCCAACTTTTTATAGAATGGAAAATCAGAAAAAAGTCATGCAATTGTCATTGCCAACAGAACAAACACGAGGGCTCTGAATGATTCTGAATCACAGGCATTCAACTTTTTCGCACTCTCAGCTGTGTGTTTGGAAAGTAATTATAGCAGTGTGTAATAGAACAGATTTACTGGCTGTGAGCAGAAAGATAGTAGCTGTTTTCCTCATTCTCTTTAAGCCATAGAAAAGCTCCATGACACACTAGAAATGTTGAAACTTCTCATCTGCACTTTTACAAAACGTTCAAACAAGATGGAATAGCGACCATGGCATGTTTAAAACAAAAACAGCTTGAAAGAAAGGAAGTCTTCATACTGAACTTTGCAAATAAGAGCAAATTAACAACAGATGAATGCTTAAGAGAACAGGTTATTTATTGAAATCTCCTTAAGAATAAAACCAATTCATCTTTCTAGAGAGTGTAAGCGTTTCTTATGTGTATCATACTAGAATAAAGAATAATCATTTCATTATTCTATTCCAGGAAAGGTGCATGGATTGAGGGCAACTTTGCAGAGAAGCAATGTGCCATGATTTATGCCACTGCCTCCATGAAATTTAAGCACTTTCCAGTTAGGCTTCATTTCTCCCTTCTCACAAAGCTGTCCCCTATAAGCATGTATGTATGTATCGACCTCTTCAATTAGTTATTCTGCACAGGAACAAACATATTTCTGACTGAGTGATAGGATCCACCAATTATGTTAATTTATGAGGAAAGTACATTAGGAAATTTTAGCGTACACACTGCTGTTATTTGCATAAATAAGTTATTAACATAAAACGTGTTTCTATACCTGTTCAGAAATACTCTGTGTCTTTTTCTTTACTGACACCTGCTTCAGAAAAACTTTACAACAGAGACTCCAAGAAAAGTCATTTACTGAAGCTTTCACTTTGAGTCTAAGGAAAAGGAATTCAAAAAAAATTTAAAAATAAAAAAGGAAAAGGAAAAGGAAAAGGAATTCTTCATCTGTAAAAGAAAAGCCTGAGTTTTAGCAAATTTCAATTGCTTAGAATTGAACCCTTCCCCTCCAAAATGAACAAGAACAAAACAAGCAAGGAGAGGGGTGTTCACAGGGATATCTTATGAAACACGTCAGATTTTGAATTATTAGATATTTGGATTTGCAATCCTAACTCTGCTACTTCATGGCTGTATGATCCTAAAACTTTCTGAGTCTCAGTTTCCTCTTCTATAAAATGGGAATAGTAATAGAATCTACTGTTTAAGATCATTATTAGGATTAAGTAAACTAATATTTATAAAATGCTTGCCAGCTAGATATTACTGCATGACAAACATCCCAACACTCATGGATTAAAAGAAAAATTAGTTCTTATTTCTCCTTAGACTGTGGGCGATCTCAACATTGCCACTACCTGTACCAAGGTTGGTTGATGTCATTTAGCTCACATACATATTTGTAGTCAGCTGGAGGCTGGCTGGTCTAGATGGCCTCATTCACAAGCCAGGAGATTTACCAGATTTTGGCTGGCTTTTAAAGTGATTCAGGTAACTGGGCCACATACATCTTATCTTCCAGGTGCTTGGCTCAGGCTTGTTCTCATAGCTGACACAGAGGTTTAAGAGATAAGGTGAATAATTTGGGACTTCTTGAGACCTAGGCATGGAAGTGGTACATTACTAACACCCTACTCTATCCTTCAAAGCAAATCATATGACCAAACCCAATATGAATGGAGGAAAGACCTTCTGCCTCCAAAAGAGGAAGGGCAAAGTCATGTGGCAAAGGTCTTGGAAACCTAGAGGTGTGAATAATTGTGACTATTTATGCAACATGGCACAATGGTTGGCACACTGTAAGCATTCAGTAAGAGATGATTCATATTCTTACTGTGGGGTAGATTGAAGAGGGCATGGAGAGAGGGAGGTAGTCAGGTTGTGGGTGGGGGTAGGGTGGGATGCTGGCTTAAGAATAGGGTAAAGTTGATAAACCACAATGGTACTCTGGTCTTTGGAAGCAATCCTGAGCTCTGAGAGTGTTCTGGACAGCAGCTTCCCCCATATCTCTAACTGATCAAGGTAGTCAAATAGGATGTTTGTATCACTCTTTTCAACTGTTCAAATATTAAGAAATCCTCAAATTCTGACTCTGTAGCGGAGCAAAAAATGAATAATCTTATATTCCCCAAAGAGCCTTCTTTGTCACAATGGCAAAGTGATTCATCCACCCAAGGTCACTGGTAAATTGAAATCTGAGCCAGGACTTTGAGGGAGTTACTATCTCACAGCTAAGTGTTTTGACAAGGTGGGATGAGCCAGGTTAATAGAAAAAACCACTTATAAAGGGGATATTCTTTATCCACACACTTTGCTGAAAACCTTAACATGAAGATTGATAGCAAGTTGGGAAAATTGCAGGGAAAAAGAGAAAGGCATTGCTGAATGTAAGAAGAATAATTTGGTTGTAAAACACCTCACGAGCTATCAGTGGGACCTACTGAAAGGGCCAGAGGGCGCTGTAGTGGAACGGGAGCAAATAGAGTTATTTTAGGAAAACGGAAACAGGGACCCAAATTTGGGTGAGCAAAATTCATTATAAACATGTCACTCATTGCAAATGAAGAGAAACGTTGCAATCCTCTACCAGCCAAGCCCAAACAGGCGTAGATCTAACCTGTTCACACGTACCTAAGGCACATGCTCAGATTTTTTTTTTTTTTAATACCAGACCCCTCCTCCTCCCTTTGGCATTTCCCATGAAGACTTGTTTTAAGGACCCTTATTTTCTTGGCCACAATTATATTATATTTAAGGAGGCATAGAAGAATCCAAGTTTTTAATATTGTCCTACAGCTGTCCCCCCTCCGCCAACAACCTCCTCAACTCCATCTGAAAGGGGCCTCAGAAAACTAAATCGTCCTGGCCAAAACACTACCCCTCCATCCTCTACCCCCCACCCCCACCCAGATTCTCTACCACTTTCAGATTCCCACTGTGTATTGGACTGCAGACCGCCAGAAATAATACAAATCTGCCTCTTATGCCAGTTTCCATCAAGCAGCAGATTTCCAGGATCCCTAGGGCATATGGCATGCTCAGGCATAAATGCTAAAAGGGCTCTGTGGGGTCAGGGAACATGTCAGCTCCCAGCCTCCAGCCTTGTTTACCTCTTGACAGGTCTTACTTTCTCCATAGCACTTATCAACTTATCACCAACCGTCATACATGTTTTATTATGTTTTACTTACTAAGTCATCTGTTTAATGTGTTAATTTTCCCTCCCTGGTAGAATGTAAGATTGCTGCATCCATTTTGTTTTTTGTTTTTTTTTCTATATTCCTAGTAGCTAAGATAGTGTATGGCTCATAGGAGGCATCAGTAAATATTTCTTAAACTAGTAAGTGTCGGCACATGCATGTGCAAAGCTTGAGTTTGGGTGAAAAAGATCTATGAGACACACTATCATATTAATAAGGACATATTATGTAGCTATGAATGCTAGTAGAAAGATAAAGGGTATTGGAGTCAGAAAGAAGTGGGTTTCTATCCTGATAATGAAATGTGAGTAAAAATGATTTGTGCCACTTCTGGACAAAGCTTACTATAGACAATAGGAGATGCTCTAATACTCTTTGCCAATGTATGGTGGTCAAAATAGACTCTCCGCCAGCTTGGTTTCTTGAGTTACTACAGGAGGCAGTGACCCTTGCTGACCTACAGAGAACATGTAACATAAACAAGAAATAAACAAATATTGTGTTAAACCATTGAGATGTGGGAACTGTTTGTTACTGAAGCATCATCTGGCCTATTCTGACTCATATACTGTGTGGCTTCAGAGGTTTCCATGAAGGTGTTGATGCTATACAACAGAAATAATAAGGCTTCTCATACAAACTATAATCCATTTAAATAATATGTGTAAAGCACCTAGCACAACACTTTTATTCATAGTAGGTCTTCAATAAAATTTAGAAAGGTAATAACTACATACAGTTGAGATCAAATATCAACAACCTGTCACTGAGTTTTTTCACCCTTCTGAAATCACGTTTGAATTCAATATCCAAGGAAAATAGTTCCAATCTTTATACTATGGAATTTTTTTTTTTTTATACTCTGGAACTTTATACAGTGAATGCAGAATGCAATGCCTTCCCCAGGAATCTTCCAGGAAAATAAGAATGGGAAAGATTGGATGATGATTGCATTCAAGGTTGCTATTGTCAATGCCGCCTTCAAAGTAATTTCCACTTTTGCACTTGCTTTGGTTCCTTCTGCTCACCCCCTCTTTGATTTACCAGCTGCTACATCTCAATGAGGTCCATTTCCCTCCAACTTGTGGATGACGCCTTCCCTTCATCACTGGCTCAGCTGCTAAAAATTGGTGCTCTCAAATGGTTAAAGTACCTGTTACTCAGAGAAGATACATCTTGCCGTGTCTATTGCAAATCCTGTGATAATATTAAGCACACGACAAGCATTCAGTAATTACTTGTTGCTTATTTACTTGTGTGCTACATTCATTTTTTCACTTAAGTCAGGGGCTAGTAATTTTTTTTTTTAAATCAAAGGCCAGATATTAAGTTTGTCTTAGTGGCCCATACAGTCCCTGTCACAACCACCCAACTGTTGTGAAGGTGTGAAAGTGGCCATAGTCATTATGTAAATAAATGAGCATGGCTGTGTGCCAATAAAACTTTGTTTAAGATAAAGGTAGCTACTGGATTTGGTTCTCAGATTGTAGTTTGCGGATCCCTGATTTAATTCATTTCAATTGCCTCCATCTTCCCAGAAAACATGTACATTTAAGATGTTTCCAGAGATATTTTCTTCAACTCCCCTCCAAATTTATTTAACAACATTCATGGCCATCTGCCATGCCCTAGGCTCTACATACCATTTTGACCTATGAACCAAGTGACCAACAGTCCTGCCCTTTGGGGTCTCTTCATCTATAGGGAGTGCTGAGATGAAATATGCAGATAACAATTCAACTTCATTAGTATGAGAAGCTCTATAATAAATTATCTTTTTTCTCAAAATACAGGAACCTGGGTATTGTCTTGGAAGGTTTATTCCACTCTTCAAACCTCCCGGAAAAACTGACACACATCAGCCTGCTGATCTCACAAGTATATTCTCTGTGGCAGGAACTTGAGGAAGCCATCATTTCCATCTTAAGTAGAAACTGAAGCTTTTTTTTTTTCTTTTAATTACTGGTTGTTTCTGACCTTAGAAAAACAGGAAGTGAAAGGAATCAAGAACTCTTTCCAAACAGAATTCCTTTCAATGCTCCAAGACTATGTTTAAGTGACGGAACCTAGGGATGAAGGTATCTATCCCAAATCACGACTGTGCCTCTGAGATTGAAGCAGACCCTTGGCAGCCCCAGGAGATCCACGCTGCCATCATGATATTACCTTATTAGAGACTTCAACCTAAGAAATTTATGAACATAAAATGCTTTTTAAAATACTCGCTCTTTTATTTGCCACTTGCAGAAACCACAGTAAGCACTTCATACGGGTGAAGAAAGTGCATACTGTTCTTCACTCGTGGGGATGCTCTGATAACCCCTAGAAAGTGTGGAGTAAGCTGAGAAGGGAACGAGGACTGGAATCCCGCCAGGCCCTGGCACTGCTTCTTGATGGCTGTACCAGATGTCTGAATCAACCTCAGCAGAAGGGCCAGGTGTTCTTTTAAATTTGAAATTACAAGCAGAAACATAATACTGTTTTTCGTCTTCTTTGAAAAGGGAAGGGAATTAAGAAGGAAGGCATTTAGAGGATAAAAAAGTGGTGGCCATTGACCTGACTCGGATTGAGACTTCTCAGCCAGATCTCTGTTAGAAAACCATTTCCTTTTCCTACTCTGAATTAGTGGTGGCCCCATGGTCTCAGACCTCTGCCCTCTCTTCCTGACCACAGAGAGGTTCTCGGCCGATCAAAGAGGACAAACGCTCCGAGGAGACTGCTCTGCCTCCCTGAGTGGAGGACATGCATGCCTCTCCAGGGAACTGTTTCCTCTAGACTTTCTCTAGCAGCGTGACAGCATCTTAAAAAATGTCTGGACTTAAAAAGGCAAAAAGTCAATCTTCAGGCTTGTGTTAAGGAAGAAAGAAGACAGGCTGGTCAAAATTATATCCACTAGACATGCAGTCAGTGAGCCGGCGTACTTTTCCATAAGCCAACAAATATAAAAAACAAGACCTGATGGTGTCCATTGGTTGGATTAGAAACAAGGAAACTGCAAAAGGATTTACCAAAGGTGGCTTTGAATGGGTCTACTCTCCTTCTAGTAGACTGTTCTGTCTGTTAAATAAATTATTCAGAGGATCAGGTACTCTTAAGTTTTTTTTTTTGGGGGGGGTCTTTTTTTTTTTCTGTTTTAATGGGCCTTAGCCAGACACATTCTTGTGGCCCCAGTGAATGTTCTATAGCTAAAATACTTCAGGGATTGGCAAAAAGCCTACAATATACACAATATACACCTCCTAGAAGGGTTACTTCATCATGCACTTGCCTGGAGTAGCAATTCTGCTTCTGTAAAGAATTTCTGTAACTTTATTGCATGCACCTCCAAGAAGAGATGAACAGCAGGGAGGTGTGCAGGAAGGCCATGTGGACTCAGACCGCAGACCTCAGAATGAAGTCACTCAAGAAGTTTGCATTAGTGTTGGCCCTAGATTTCTCATTGTCCAAATCAGCACAGTGACCTTAACTACCCCCATCCCTACACACAGGCTTGTTCTCAAACACTACACACAAAGCCCTCTGTTTGTGTCTCAGGTGTTGTTTCGAGACCCACTTACCATTTCTTACTTGTCCTGTGCCCTTGGTCTGGGTTTTGGAATCATTTTTGCTTTCAGCCCATTTAAATGCAGACATGACTTTTTAGAATCTCCCTTGTTTTTGCTGTCCAGCAACAGGGTTGTAGCAATTAGTTCCTCTTTCTACCACACATCACAGATGAGAATTGGCTCTTCTGCTTGCCAGACCAGTGAGTGAGTGCAGAGATTCCTATTGCTTTGGAAAAGAGATGGGGACTGTTTTCTACCATGATAGTTCTTAATAGGTTTCCCCTCCTGAAAAAGGACTAGATTGCTGGTTTGGGTGTTTAAAACAGGACAGAGCTGAATGTGGGGTCCTGAAGCCCAGAAAGAGAGAGTAGAATCCTACCTGGAAGGGTTGATGCTGGCACGGCTGAGAGAACCATATCAAATCAGAAACTTGAGAAAAACAAGAGAGTAGAGCTGTGGGGAGATTAAACAGAAATATTTAGAGAAGGGTACACACTCTAGGAATATCTACAGTTTTATTGGCAGGAAAACCACAGGGAAGTGGTGCATACGATTGCTTTGGGTTAAGAGTTGGAAAGTATAGTCCGTGTCTATGGAGACAAAGAGCCAGGACAAACCTAGACAGCTCACAATTAGAGCTTGTTTCTATTCTCAGATACAAAATTAGCTAATTTGTCATTTATTTGCTTTTCTCCCAACCATGTGATGGACAATTATCACCCATTTTGCATGACTGGGTAGTAATTTGAACATAAATTTAGGGAGGCCCAAGGAAAGGAGTTGAAAGTATTCTGATTATTGGAGCCAACTTGGCACTCCCGAATATCTCCCTCTCCACTCATGGGTTAGTCCCTGCCCTAAGATGACTTTGAAAAGTTTACTTTACCTCTCTAAGCCTCAGTTTTATCATCTGTAATATCGAGATGGTAATGTCTGTCTTGCAAAGTTGTTTAAGGTTCAGTGATAGAATGAATATAAAGCACTGAGCCACAGGGATGGATAAAAAGGGAATAGTGCTAAATATTCCAGCTCCAGGGACTTTCTTCAGGTTCTGCCTCTTATTGCCACATCCTGAGCTGACAGCTCTGCTCTAATGTCTAGGTTCTGTTGACTTGATCTTAGTTTCTGTGACAGCCTAGACCTCATACATACTCTGTCCTTTCATCTTTCTTAGGCCTAGCTTCTCCTCAGCTTCCTGATGTACTCATTCA
The DNA here is from genome assembly GCF_018345385.1 of Vulpes lagopus. Taxonomy (NCBI): domain Eukaryota; kingdom Metazoa; phylum Chordata; class Mammalia; order Carnivora; family Canidae; genus Vulpes; species Vulpes lagopus. The sequence continues at coordinate 14,489,464 of NC_054842.1, forward strand.
ACTCTACATTTACAATTCCTTGGACACAGTTTCACCTGTTTATGGTTTCATCTCCCAGAGTCTAGACAGCTGTGGCATCTTGGAGATGCACAATGGCCAGGTTAGTTATGGTGTGATATGGCATCATGCCAGCCGTGGCTATAGATGAGATTAACTGGACCAAAAGAAAATGCTCACTGCACAGGGATGTGAGTAAGATAATGGTCCAAAAGCTGGATGGTCAATTCCAAACATACAGAGTTCCTAGCCGACTTCTTAGGAGGAGCATGGGGTATGTGTACAATGTGCCATTTTTTCTAATGCTCTTTGGTATTTCTTAATTTTTTAATACAGTAGGGACTTCAGAAAAGGAAGAGGCTAAAGCCTCTCTTGGACATGAGAAGCACTGGGTTTATAAATCAGATCTGTCCCTTGCATTAAACATTCAGGCTAGCTCATAGGCCATATGCATATCAGCATGGTGTGGCAACAGCATCTTATTTTCATTAATAATAATCAATAATCCTGTCAAATTCAGGGTGGGATTCTTTTTTTTAGGATATCATATTGTGGTAGGATAAAAAATGTGTCCCTGAGACATCATGTTCTAATCCCTGATATCTGTTAATTTTGCTTTATATTGAGAAAGGGTCCTTGTATCTGGAATTAAGTTAATGATCCTGAGATAGAGTATCCTGGATTATCTTGGTGGACTCTGTAATCACAAATATACATATGAGAGAGAGAGAGAGAGAAAGAGAGATTTTTACTATAGACAGAAGAGGAGTAGGAGATGTGACCTTAGTAGTGGGAAGGTGGCCATAAGCCAAGGAATGGTGGTGGGCCACCAGAAGCTGCAAGAGCCAAGAAACGAATCCCCCTCTAGAACTTTAGGAGGGAGTGCAACTCTGTGGATACCTTGAATTCAGCCCAGTGTTAGGGGCTTTGGACTTCTGAAACTATGAGAGAATAAGTTTCTGTCGTCTTAAGCCACTAAGTTTGTGATAATTTGTTACTGCCACCATAGAAAACTAATACATATGCTATTTCTCTAATTATGACACATTTAAGACCTTGGGTTCAATCTTCTTAATCTATACAAGACTTATTTGAGCATATTATATATTCAAATGTCTCTCCCTTTTTATAAAACAACTGTGGGGGGATCCCTGGGTGGCACAGCGGTTTGGCGCCTGCCTTTGGCCCAGGGCGCGATCCTGGAGATCCGGGATCGAGTCCCACGTCGGGCTCCCGGTGCATGGAGCCTGCTTCTCCCTCTGCCTGTGTCTCTGCCTCTCTCTCTATCTCTCTGTGACTATCATAAATAAATAAAAATTAAAAAAAAAAAAAACAACTGTGGGAAAAGTATGCCCATGCAGCAGAAGAAAATACATATTGACTTCTGCGTAAAAGGAGATACTTCATGTTTCAAAAAAATCTGATTATAAATAATATGTATGGGAGGTTATATAGACAATATAAAATAAAGATGAAAATAAAAATAAGGCAGGATTCCATCATCCAGAAATAATCTCCATTTTTTGGAATGTGACATATACCCTTTCAAATTTCTTTCTCCAGCTACACATATACCCACATACACACATGTTTATATATCTAATCACATTTATATAATCATGCTACATTATGAAAATTGGATCAATACTATATATCTTATACTTGTTTTTTTCTACTGAATATTTTATGGGATCCATTTCCAGTTAGTAAATGTGCGTATATTATCATTTTAATAGTTGTGTAATATTCTAGTAAAATGCTGTGCCCTATATTTTTTTTTCTAGCAAATTATCATTTTCTTGGATATTTAGTTTCAAGTCTTTATTTTGATGAGAATCTGATGCATATATTTCTCTGAACTGGTCTGACCATTTTTTTTTCTGGTTTGATCGCTAGAAGCAACATTGCTGAGTCAAATATATATATATATATATATATATATATATATATATATACTTGAAATACTGATGATATATATATATATATATATATATATATATATATATATACTTGAAATACTGATGCATAGTGTCAAATTAGTATTTCCAGGTTTATACCATTCTAGTCCCCAAACAACAGTACAGCTTTGCCAATATTGATTTAAAAATTAAGGTTCTTCCACTGCAAGAAACAAAAAAGAATGCCAACTAATGGGGGGGAAAAAAAGGATATAGCAAAAGGAGGCTGAGGTAGCTCACAGATACAAAGAAAAGACTGAATGGCCAAGGTGGGGGCTATTCCTCTCTCTAGAGTCCTTCCAGAAGGGAGTACTGATCTATCCCCTTTTTATTTCTTTGTGATTTAATTTTCCAGAAGGAAATTGGGATTGGGATTGCCAGAGCCTGGCCCCATCTCACTCATCTGGACAATCACTGCCTGCAGGGCAATGTAGTATTAAGTGTCGATTGGCCATCTCCCAACATAGGCTACCGCAATGAAGAAATACCCGTCCTCCACAGTGTGAACACCAAAGAGAAGCCATTTTCGGGATAAATTCTCCCTGATGTCCAACCTCCCAGTGGTCCATTCCAAGACCAAATTAATAACTGCAGCCAAATCTGCAGAAAGAGAGTGTGAAACATTCACTTCTTGGAGCATGAATCACCTGAGAAAATAAAGAATGACATCGAGATTCCTGAGAATATCAGCCAAAAATATAGAAGCTGAAGGATAAAGGAAGGTGACCAAATTCCCCTGAGTCATACCTGCTGAGAGTTTTCCAAATCACATTCTGTATTCCATGTAGTCTCCTGCATGTGACCATGCTTATGTTATACTCTGAATAAACCATGTAGACAAGAGAAAAAGTACCTCTTACCAAATGAAAGGCATATTTCTTTCTAGATGATCTGCATGCTACACTTCATAAGGGATAAAAATTTGACACAAACATTACACTAAACCTCAGATCCAATATGAATACTGAACTTACCCTTGTATTTCATTACTTGGGTAAAAAAGGCACCTAAAATTTTACTCACACCACCCTTCCCAAACTTATCCTTTTATCTCAGTGGATATCAGTGCCATTTACCAGGTAACTAAGCCCATGTTCTGGTTTCTTCTTGACTTTTTCTTCACCTCTGCGTCCCATCCATTTCTAGATTATACTTAATGGTAATGGATACCACATTCATAGCATTTACCATATGCTGACCAGGGTTCTATGCTTGTTACAAACATGAATTTATTTACTTCTCACTACATTTCTAGAAATTACTATGATTATCCTTGTTTTACAGACAAGAGAACTGAAATGCAGGATCCCAAGTCACAAAGCTAGAAAGTGCTAGAGCTGGGATGCCGCCTTCAGGCATTCTGGCTCCAGAATTAATGCTGTTAACTATTAGAGTTTGTGTTCTGTTTTTTGAATCTTTCCTCTTTGGTCAAGTCCTTATCAAAACTTACTTGGATTTGATCTTAACAGTGGGGCCATAATATGAACCTATATATTTGATAAAATTTCACAAAACTATAGATAAGCAAAAGTTGATAAAATTTGAGTAAGGTTGGGATGCCTGGATGGCTCAGTGGTTGAACATCTGCTTTCAGCTCAGGGCATGATCCCAGAGTTCTGGGATCGAGTCCCACATCAACCTCCCCATGAGGAGCCTGCTTCTCCCTCTGCCTATGTCTCTATCTTCTCTCTGGGTCTCTCATGAATTAAAAAAAAAAAAATTTGAGTAAGGACCATAGTCTAGTTAATAGTATTGTGCAATATCAGTTTTCTGGTTTTGGTACTGTATTGTAGTGAAGTAAGTTGTCACTGTTAAGAGAAGCTAGGTTAAGGATACATGGGTTCTTTGTAGTATTTTTGCCACTTATTGTAATATATAATTATTTCAAAGTCAAAAAAATTAAAGTCTTTTTTAATTAATTATTTTTTAAAAGGAGGAAATCTCCAGTTTTTTATCTCCATGTCCTGTTCTCCAATTTTTTTTTTTTTCTCACTGTAGCCAGAGGAATCTTTCTGATTTCCTCCCATTATTTGCTTGGTTCTTCTACGTCCCCCATTGCTCTGAAGGACGCAATGGACATTCCTTAATATATTTAAAGCCCTAGCTTCAGGCTAGATCTAGAATTCCACAGCCTGGCTAAGCCTGCATTTATTTATTTATTTATTATTTTATTTATTTGAGAGAGAGAGAGAGAGGCAGAGGGAGAAGCAGGCTCCATGCAGGGAGCCCGATGTGGGACTCGATCCCCGGTCTCCAGGATCATGCCCTGGGCTGAAGACGCGGCTACACTGCTAAGCCACCAGGGCTGCCCCAAGCCCTGCATTTAATACTACATTTCCATACTGCACTCTCGGCAGAAGTAACTTTTTCTTTCCAGAATGTATCCCGGGATCACTACTCTGGGACTTTGCTCCTTTGCTTTTCCTCATGCCTGGAGACCCCCTTCTGCTGATGATGCTTCATCATGCAAGCTGAGTAGGTGCTCAGAATTGCATTCTCTGAGACTTTTTTCCACATCATCTTGCTACCCCCCCTGAGTTGAGTTTGATCCCTCCCAAGGTCCCCATAGCACCTGATAAGTGCCTCCACCTTGGCATTTCCTAAGTTGCATCACACCCATCTATAATCATGTGCCTCCTGGCACACTCCCTGAGGACTAAAATAAATCTATCTTACACAGCACCTGGGGGGCCCAGTAGGTTAAACAACCGACTCTTAGTTTCGGCTCAGGTAATGTTATCAGCATCATGAGATTAAGCCCCTGTATTCTGTTCTATGCTCAGTGGGAAGTCTGCTTGAGATTCTTACACCCCCCTCTGCCCCCTTTGTTTCTCGCCCTGTTTGTGCTCACATTCTTTCTCTCTCTAAGATAAATAAAATCTTTTTTTAAAAATCTACCTTACATAAAAAAAAAAACCCTACCCCATAGTGAGCCCTGAATAAGTGTGTTTCTTGAATGAAAGAAAAATAAATGGATCCCTGGTTTGACCACTTTCTATCTAGCTAAGTATCTTTATTTACTTGATACCTAGCTCAAATTCCTTTTATTTTATTTTTTATCACAAAACAGTTAATACACTTTTATGCTGCCATTCCCAGGGCCACATTTTAATTATTTTTTTAAAGCATTTTAAATGATATTTGGGAGAATTCATAAATGTACAGAAATAATTTCAAAGGCTATCAGTTTATGGAAATATAAAAAGTGCATGATATTGCTGTGATTTTGAATATTTCTATAAGGAAATAGAAATATTGGGTTCACATTTATTCTCTCATCCTAGGCTTGATCACTTTATGTAATTCTCCCTCTTGTCTCAAGGCTGCTTTATTCTGCCAAACAAAGCATGCATATAGTTTCGATTTCTTTAAATCCCAATGTAAACTTGATGCTTTAAATATTTGGAATTTTCCGTTTATTTTGTCATGCTTACATTCTACAGAAACTTAAGGTAACTCAAATCTTCAATATGTTTTCTTTTAATCTCCCATGTATCATATGGCACAGATTCTGTCCAGGAGAAAGAGAACTCACCAATTTGAAATTTATATTCTTTTTGATACACAAGGTACGACTTTTTGGTTAAATGTGACCAAAAGTCATTTACAATTATTTGCTGATGGTCTGAGATACCTAAGTATGCACAGAGAGTAATAATGGTGAGTAAATCCAGCCAGACACATTTCATTCTCAGCAAGTGTCTCCAACTAGTTTGATAATGTGACCTCCTCCAGAATGTTCCAAGCAGAGTTAGATTACTACCTTCCTTTCCCTTGAAGCCCAGATATAGTCCAGGGAAATTTTAAGGCACATGTTCCAGACGTCTTACACTAAAATACCTTTGGCTATTGTGGTTAAAAATACTTTCTCCAAAACTAGAATCGTTCATGAGGGAATTCTGAGATGATTTTGTCGCTTTTGTTCAAAAACAGAAAAGAATGATTTCTTTAAAGAGTAAGGAAAAGAACTTGAGGCAAAGAGTATTAGGTTGAAACTTAGAACTTACATAGCTGTCATGAATTGGCACTTTGCAATCTGGAAATACCTTCTAGTATTGTCAAGATGTTTGAAAGAGAAGTCTTTCTTCTACGTTGGTGTGCTCTTAAAAATGCAATTTAATGATAGGTCTCCTAAAAAGTCTCTTGTGTAGATTTAGTCATGTATTCCTCTGAACTCCTGTAGCTTTGATAATAAGAACAAACTCTACAACTTGCTGGTGTTCTTCTGAGCATATTATATATATATATATATATATATATATATATATATATATATATATATATATTACTTCATCTAATCACCAAAGTGATCCTTTGAGGTAGATATTACCATCAACTGCATTTTTCAGATGGTACATAGAGACCCAGAGAGGATAGATAACTTGCCCAAGGTCGCACAGCTAGGAAGTGACAGAGTAGCACTCAGCTCAGGCCATGTTACTCCAGAACACCAGTTCTTAACTCCCATGTTTGGTCACTTTCCATTCCATTCATGTCTCTGCCAGAGCAGTGACCCTGCTAGAATACAGTTCAGGTCTGTGGATGTCTCCTTTGCTGACTGAAAGGCCTTCCATCTCATTCATTCCTATACAAATGCCAAGAAAGTGCTGCCCGTTGTTGGCTACATAAACAGTTGTTGAATTAGTAAATGTCCCTTCTGTTAATTCAATCCTTTGGATTATTGGTAAGACTTAAATACAGGTACAAGAAGAGAAATAAGGAAAAGGCGAACTTGACTACAACATTATTGTGTGCAGTGGGGAACAGCATATTCAAAGACCTCGTGGCAGAAAGGAACATGGGGAGCAAGAAGAAAAGAGCAAAAGAAGGATTCAGATGATCCTGGAATCTCACTGGCTTTGTCCTCTCCATCCCCAGTGTTCATGGGCAATCTAGGATTGACTACAATTGACCGGTTTCCTGTTCAATGTGTTCTTTGGAATAAATTTCATTGCATTCCTATCAGGATAATAAAATCATGTTCCAAATGATTCCCATTTTCTGTTCTCAAAAAGAAATCATTCTATAAAATCAGGCAATGGACATTTGACCTTTCAAACTCCTTTTTTATTTTATTTTATTTTTGTTTTTTTTTTCCCCAAAACATTCTGAATTGAAAACTCCAAAAATTAAGGAATCTTGGAAATTTAGTGACCTTTCATTTATGCTTGAGTCCAAGCTCTGATGGCTGCCATCACTGAGCTACAAAAAAGAGGTAGTTGCTGAGAGGTAAAGAGCAATGACAGTCATTTCTTTCAGAGATTTAAAATGCTGAACTTCCCTTCCAGGAATAGAGAGAGCTACTTTATGCTCTATATTACACCAGCACTGAGAGAATTCCCATGGAATTTCTTAGGAGAAGGAACAGATCTTGTTCTTTCCTTAGCTTTTAAAAATAGGTCAGGATATCAGAACTGAAGTACATGTTTATCTTGGTGTCCCAATTTATCCTATTCTATTTTATAGTCTTCCTGTTTGTGTGTGTGTCTCTCTCAGGGAACCACATGGAAAACAAATGTCTAGTGAGCAGTTTTTCCTCAGAAATAAAAATGTAAAGGCAATATGAATTCCTCAGTAAGCCTACCATCAGGGGAAATGGGGTAGGAAGGCAACTTTCAAACAGGTTTTTCCAGAAACCTAGATAAAGTGTGAGAATAATTGGAGCTGTCCCTCGAGGGAAACCATAAAATGCTATGATGCTGAAGTGAATAAAGGATTAAGAGACTCCGCAGAGGGCACACTCATTTCCCCAGCACGTTACTGTGCAATGCTCTGTTTTCAGTGCAGATGTCTTTGTTCTGCAGGGAGAAGAGTGAATGGATGGCTGTGCTGTGGGTGCTGGGTGCCTAGTGGGTTTCCTAGAGACCACCGAGATAATTAAAATGCCCAGTAACTAGAGAAAACAAAACAAAACAAACACAAAAAACTTTGATCTCAAGTATGATATGGGTGAGGCTGCCAGTGTATGGCTTGCAAATTGGGTTGCTTTTCTTTGGTCTATTCTTCAGTAATGGGAAGCAAGGATATTTAATATTGGCTGGAATTATGTTCAAAGCAAAATTTATTTGAAAGCCTTCATATTTTATTTTGTTTTGTGTTTTATCTTATTTTATTTTGCTGGTGGTGACTTGGAAGACTAGTGTTGGGTTTTTGAAATGATTAAGATCTTGACCCGGATTTGCTAAGCTGAGATGAATGTGTTTTAAAGATGACTGGGCTTTGGTGTAGGATGTTCTCTATGGGATCATACTGTGTACTTTACCCATGGGCCTCATTAATTACACCCATTCTGCAAAATCACACTACGTAGTCACCGTCTTACATGGTCACAGTTCATCATTAATTAAAATCTTATCTGGCATTGTCTTTTAAACTTTTTAAAATTTTGAAATAATTTCAGACTAACAACAACATTTCAATTAATAGTACAAGAATTACTATTTACTTTCTACTCAGGCTCCTGTAAATGTTAGCCTTTATTACATCTATTATTTATTTTCTCTCTTTGAATTAGACACTGTGCTTTGATATCTCATACCATTTTAATATTAGCTTTTATAGTTGCTGCTGAAGATCTGAGTTGCCATTTAACTTTTGTAGTCTAAAATGTCATGCCAAGAATGAGGTAATTTATCAATTTCCAGAGAACTAAATAGAATGCAATCATTACTTACTTATCCAGCAAATGTAAATAAACACAAGGATAAACCAAAGAATGTCAGGAGGGTGTCTGATGAGAAACAAGGATAAGAAAAAAATGAATCTAATTCCTGCTTCTTGTATCTAAGTTTCAGGGACATCTTATTTCAAAAAAGAAGGCCCAGTGTATCTGAGATATGCAGATCCATAGGTGCTCTTAGCCCTGGGAGTGAGAAGCAGTAGGAGGTAGGCAATTAAAGAGGCAGAATATAAATTTGGTAAGTGTAGGTGAAATCAATACTTATGCAGAAGATTAAATAGAGTTTTGATTAATGTAATTATTTTTTGAAATTCATGTGCCAAATAACTGCTTGTGAAGCTAGGACTGAAATCTAAAGTACCAGCCCCACACCCCCTCACCTCTGCATTCAGTGTGCTCTGCTATCTTCACACAAGCAGTGTGTGTGTGTGTGTGTGTGTGTGTGTGTGAAACAAACTTTTTCATGTCATGAAAAAAATGAAGAAACAATGAAATACATTTTTACTTTATTTACTTTTATGAAATACACTTTTAAATAAAAGCAGTCATAATACTGGCTCAGTTGTGTAAGTCAAGTGGACATCTCTATGGTCACAGTCTCTATCCCTTCCTAGACTGAGTATATTTTGCATTTTTATGATCAATTGATATCCAGGTTGCTTCATGAATAGGGGCAATTTGTTATACCTTTTGGTATTGTCAAAGATCAGCCAAAAGCTCCAATTCATCCAATCGTCATTATTATTTGTTCTTAGTTAAGTATTCAAGAAAATGTTTAACTTAATTAATTTGACATGTTGATATATTGCCACCAATTGTTAGGGTTGCATGGAGCAAGACAATCTGTGTGGTTTTACTCAGATCAAGATAAGCATCCTTCCTTTAAACAAAGCTCCTGATAAAATCCTACCATAAAAACAAAAAACAAAAACAAAATCCTAAATAATACAGCAACAACATGATTTATGGGGCACCTTTTGTGTACGAAAGAGTGTTCTAAGCACAATACAGACCTCATTTTATATAGTTCTTACCATAGATTACTAATGAAGACACTATCATTTCGATACTGTAGTTGAAGTGATCCAGGCTCAGAAAGAAGAGTAGGTCACTGAACTCTTGGGTGATAAACTTGGGATTTATCCTGTTCTTCTCTCTCACATCAAATTCCAAGTCTTTGTTCATTCTGTTAAAGTGCCTCTCATGACAATTAAAAGGAAAAATGTGTAAAGAAAGTATCAAGGTACAACAGGGATCTTTCCCATCAAACTTTGTCCATTTATTTCATGTCTTGCTAAAACTGGAAGCAGAGCTGCAGTTTATGGTTGCATGGTTTGTGCACTGCACAAGGGTGACCACCCGAGAAGGAGAGTGGGAGCTGACTCATAGCCCTTGCTTGACCCCTCTCTGGATCCTTTCTTGTCCATTCACAGGGAGCACTTTTTCTCATACGGAGCAGTCAACTGGAACAAACACTGCCACTCACACAGTTCACCCATCTCTTCCGCTTAGTTTTTAGACTTCTACTAGAATGTATTTTGGCTCCTCATTCTAATGTTTTAAACTAACTATCTTTTCTAAGTTTTAGGCTAGCTTACCTCAAAATGAGCCCAATGCTATAACATTATTCTCTATCTTCAGCTAATCAGAAGTCTGCTGCAATTTGCTGTTTGCTCAATCTGTGCTTCTCTTTTCCTCATCTCAAAAGGAAGCCCAATTGTGTAGTCTGCGGTCTCATAAGTAAATCTCTGCAGTCATGTGTATCACTACAAATAATTTTTCTAATCCAAGACAATATTTACTTTTTACTCTACATTTCAAAGAAGCACTTGGCCACTGTGTTCTATGAAATGTATATGATATGACTCTTTCACTATATGCAAATAAAAGAATCACTACTCATAATCACCTTTTCTGGCCTGGATGGGAACAATGACACCAACATCAAAGATTCTACAACTTATTCTGAAAGATCTTGTATCCCTACAGGTTTCAATAAAGATTTGACCAAATGTGAAAGCTTGGAACAATTTAAAGTGGTTCCTCCACAGTCACAAAAATGAGTGCCTTATTTCCTTCTGTTATAGAGCATTTACATAAGTACATGATGAGGGAATTAAAATTCACACTTGAGTATGAGGAGCAAGAGAAGAAAATAAGAGGCATTTCAGGAGCACATAATGTTGAGGCCCAGAGCTAGCATGGGAACAAAATTAGAATTTGCTTTGTTGTTCCCTTCCCCCACGTGAGTCTATCATTTGCTCATTTGGTAAATATTTACCGAGTATCTGTTATGTTCAATGAATGAATTGAATTTTCTTCCAGCAATGAACAAATAAGAGGATACCAAACTTCATGAAGTATACAGACTATTGGGAGGAGACATCAAATAATTTTTTTAAAAATACTTAATTGCTGGGACATTGCCAATAAGGAAAGCCTGCAATGTATGGTAGATAGGCAGCTGTAGCTTGAGGTCAGTCTTCAACACAGCAGCATCTCCTCTCATCTACTCACGGGGCTCTGGGGATATCACAGTCACATTTCAGAAGCAGTAGGAAAATGTCATTTGTGAATATGGAATATTTATGAAAATTACAAATTTGAAATATGTTTATAGTCATCAAAATCTAAACATACATGCACACACTCTCTTCACTTTTGTAAGCTATTTAAAATGAAGACAGACAAGGGCACTGCCTAAAAATGTTAGGCATAAGTAGGACTCAAAGTGTATCCAGACGCAACATGACTTATAGCAAGGAACCTAGTTCTCAGAGGGGTCTAGGGAGACCCCACAGACAGGCAGGACTGATAATTTGCCTGGATGGAATAGTTTCATGGGCCACTTCTCCACTGTGTGTTCCTGAGCACCATATTCATCTCACTCAGAAGACCCCAGAGAAGCTATTTGATTTGTTGGCTCATCTGTGGCAGATTCCATCCTTGGAGCTTTCGCCTTTTCAGTTCCTGTTTCTTTGGCTTTGTTCTCTGGGAAACTAGAACTGGGGAAAGGACATAAAAAGCATTTAAGGAATCCACATGTCCTAGATCTTCTCTTCTGCTCTTTCTTCTTGCTTTCCGCTCATCTTGAGACAAAACTGTCTTAAGTTCGGTTAAGTTTGGAAGTTCAAACCTGAAACAATGGCTCCTTGAAAACACTCATGTGGTCTGGGAGGTGAGGAGGAAATATTATTTAGGCAGGAACTAATGAGCTGAAGAGAGTTAGCCATATAAAGGAGAGCAAGGGGAAAAGATTGTAGGGAGGAGGAATGGTTATAGGAACACACTTGGTATAAAGTAGTGGGAAGCATGGTGCATTCATCAGAGCCACTGAAGGACAATGTGTCTGGAGCACAGCAGGGATGTGGGGAGACTGATGCAAGATAAGGCTGGGGAATTAGGAGGAGGCCAATATCTATAGGTCTTTCAGAGCAGCCTTTAGCAATTTAGATTGTACTCTAGAATAACAGAAAGCTCTTCAAAGGCTTTACTGAAAAGTAATCAGAAGAAAAGGGACTCAGGCCAATTGGAGCATAATTAGCAAAGCAAGTTCACAGATTTGTGCCTTCCATTACTATATGCAATAAATGTTGACATCCAAATTAATGTTCTAGCACCTTCAGCCCTTGAACTTTCTACACACACAAATACAGATAAGCCGTAGGTATCCTCAGATTGCCTGGGTCTCTTCAGTATTCACCCACAAGTCATGGCATTTGTGGAAGAAAGTTTTCAACCGTTGACAAAAGGAGAAGAAATAGCAACTTGTGTTTCAAGGCAATGAATAATTGGGCAAGATACCCAGTAATTTCAGCCAAAACAATGATGTGCTTATTTTTTGTGGGACAAAATATAAAATTCAATTAGAATTTCAAAATCAGTGTCTACTTAGGGAAAAGTCCTTAACATCATTACCAATCTATTTTAGAAAGGTAAATGTAAATTGTCATTTAGATTTAAGTGCTTTTCCATCAAAGTATATAATGAGCTTGGCTGAGGTGATTTCAGAACATCAGTGTGAACATAATTAATACATGGAAATGTATGAAAAATGATCATGAGAAGAACAGAATTAAATAATGGGAATTCATAATGCAGAGCACGTTGCAAGGGCTTAACATCCATAATATTCCTCATTTTCAAGGAAACACTATTATCGAATATGAAAATGATTTAACATAACCTTGCAACTTTAGGCCAGAGCAATTGATAAAATGTCACTCATTTGCACATTTCAGATAAAAGCGAATATTAACACTCTGACTGCCTAATCTCAGAAATGCTTTTTTGCCCAGGACCTAGAACATCTAGAGCACAAGAGGTGCTCAATTTGAGTACGGATTCCTAATGTGATAAGCCTGTAAATCTTTTCAGTGACATAAATTAAAAAGTACTTTAAAAAAAATGCTATTAACGCAGTCCTATGCCTAGCCCTTTGTGAGGTGTTCTGGAAACAAAAGATGCAGAAAAATACTGTCCTTGCTTTCTAGGAGTTTACAATATATTCAAACAGTGTCTGGGGAAAATGACCATAGTGAGTGAGTGTGTGTGTGTGTGTGTGGCAGGGCAGTTAGTTCTAAAATCATGAGCCCTGTTAAGGAAAATTTTACATTATAGATAAAAGTTATATTAATATGAGGACCTGCATTTACTTAGCACTTTATCATTCTTTCATTTAGCAATTAGTTATTTAGCACTGCTAGTTCTTGGATTTGTTACTTGGTATCTCACCACTGTGACTAAAGCTCAATGTTACGCATTTAGGAAGCAGCAGATAGTGTTAAAACTTATTTCTACCCAGCTCTGAAGTCCAGGGTTTTTCCTTAACTAGAAAATGATCATTTGTTGTTTCATTTGACCCCATGCAATGATTTCATTCCTTTTTGGGTAGCTGCTTCTCCTACAAGGTTGTGATTCTGCAAGGGGTTTCCAATTCCCAAGCTGGAGAGCCTTGGTCACGTGTGTAGGCCCATGACCTAGTCATTGTAACCACCTCCAGGTGCACTCCTATTGCTTCAGAAATGGATATGCAACTGAACCAAAACAAGAACAGTTCTTTCCTAAATAGTTTGTACAAGAAGGCAGAGGAGACTTTTATTTCCTTTGACATGTGGTTGTAAGATACAACACTGAAGCTGCTCATGGCCATGAGTTCAGACCTGGGAAAAAATAATGGAGAGAATGAAACTCATATCTACTGAGAAATAGCCAAGAGGTAGAGGTGAGAGCACAGGTGGAAGTAAGGGTAGAAGGATGGCAGGAGGGAAGGCACAGGGAAACCCAACAGTGTGTATAGCCATTAGAGACGGTTCTTTCTTCTTACTCCTTCCCATGACTTGCTTCTGAAATGAACACATTCCTTGTAGTTGCTTAAACTGATTTATATTATACATCCTGACCCATATATCATTGGGATCCAGAATGTAAAGCGGACAGCATTTGGAGCCTCAGCTGGGGTGCTTGGAATCCTGGCTTAGGGCTTATTAACTGATTAAACTTAACATTTTGGAGCTTTGGTTTTCTCATCTGTTAAAATGTTTTTCTCCTATGTTATTGAAAAGATTGCACAATGTAATGTACATGGTATATTTGGTAAAGTGCTCACTGACAAAGGGTTTGATGCAATAGTCTTTTTTTTTTTTTCTCTATAACCCTCAGTAGCTTTTTTCTGTGTCCCTTGCAGCTTTCCACCATCCTTTCCAATTGGCATTCTTGAGAAACATCTGTTTAGCTAGAAGTTACAGAGTGACTTTAAAAGTTTCTGTGCCAGTGGTGACCAGGCAGCTTTCCTTAATTCAGACCACAAGCAGCAGAGGTCAGCTACATGCATGAGAATACACTGTGATATTTCCCCCCTCGCCATCTTTCCTGTTGGCCCTTTTTCTCCCATTATTCGTGAAAATTTTACAGGAAACTCCACCAGGAAAGCCAACTGAATATAAAACATGTTTCTGACAATATGAATCAGCTACCATAGAACTATAAAGTTGGAAAAACCTTAGAGAAACGATGGCCAACCAATAGGCAGTTATTTTACAACAGAAGAAGAAAGAGGAGAAAACACTGAGCTGAACCTTTATGTATGCTTGTTCCTTCAACTCCTCACCATGAGAAGTAAATATTATTACCTGATTTGGTAGGTGTGGAGACTGAGGGTCAGAGAAGGGAAGTAATCTGCCCAAGAACACAGCGGTGGCATGTCTTACTCCAGAGAAGGCCCTTCACCTAGGTGTGTTTTTTCCAATAACAGAAGAGCTGATGAGTAGGAGTAAACAAGCCTTAGGATAAGTCTCAGAAAAAGAGTTTTTGTTCACAAAGGGGGCTCTGAAGGAATAGGACTTTTCAGGATAAAAATAAAACCTGAAATTTCATTTGGGAGAAATTTTTTAGCTAAAGAGTTGAATTCTATTTTGCTCTTTTCACCCTTCCCTTCTGTTTAAGGCCATTCATTTAAAAAAAATAATAATTCCAAAATAATAATTCCTTTGAAAAGCTACAGAATGTGGCTGAATCTTTCAAAGGGGCCAAGGAAAATGCTGCCACATGGAAAGGTAATGTCTCCTAGAAAGGGGAAAGGTGTGTTTTTATTTTACTCTCTCTGAGCCATGCACTCACTTTCCACATGTGGATTGTTCTTTTTCTTTTTCTTTTTTTAGGACCTGATGTTCTATTGTTATGCCAACTTCTTTGAAAAAAATTCCTGCACACAAAAAACTGGAGTGGAGGAGGGCTGAACAGACTCTTCAAAGGAAAGAACTAGAATTTGGTCTTTTAGCTCTTTTTCTCCCTCTTCCTTCCTTCTCTTCTTTCACCAACCCCTCCCCCAGAATACACACATTCATACTTTTCTATAAATGATAACTAATAATAAATTTGATTATGCAAATTCTCCAATGTATCTCAATATTTTCCTTATAATCTGTTTCAACTCCTTCTTGTGGGGACAGGCAGTTTTCCATGGATAGACCTGTAACTGAAATGTTATGGCCATATCTCAAGCCAAGATTTCACCCTCCTTTGAAAATTGAAATACCCTCTCCGTATATTTAGTCTTGTTAACAGCAATAATCATCATCATTTAGATGCTTTTAGAATATAGAATTTTCTTCGTATGTTTTTGAGACGGATTTTTTTTTTTTTTAATTGGCATAGTGTTGTAAAAGCTTAGGCTCTGGAGTCTGATTTTTCTGGGTTTGAATTCTAGCTTTCCCACTTCTAGCTGTGAGTCCTCGGGCTAATTGTTTAATTGCCTTAATCATGAGTTTTCTCATCTGTAAAACAGGAAAGAGTAATATAGTTCTCATAGAACTATGGAAAAGTTAGATGAGCCTATAGTTGGAAAATATTTAGGAAAATGAATGGAACATGGTACATGCTGCATAGTTAGCTATCCTCCATCATTATCTTCTTCTTCATCCTCATTTTAATGTGGGATATTGATAAAAGAGCTACATAAAATAAAAGAATAATATGTACAAATCATTGTAAGGAAAGTTTCCCAATACTGACTTTTAAGTAATTTAAAGCAGTCATAGGGGCAGCCCCAGTGGCACAGCGGTTTAGTGCTGCCTGCAGCCTGGGCGTGATCCTGGAGACCCGGGGTCTAGTCCCATGTCCGGCTCCCTGCATGGGGTCTGCTTCTCCCTCTGTCTGTGCCTCTGCCTCTCTCTCTCTCTCTCTCTCTCTCTGTGTCTCTATGAATAAATAAATAACATTTTTATAAAAAAAGCAGTCATAGGGATCTATGTTATAAGACTGCAAATATGGCTTAAAACTGGTACCCAGAACTTCTGATTCAAATAATGCTGCAGTGCAAATGTTTTTGACAAAGACATGGATTACCTGGGGTATGCCATCCCTTTCAGAAATAGAGCATGTCAAACAATGGCCAAGTCAAAGCATGTGTTCGATATTTGAACAGGATATATCCACACTCTAAGTTCAACTTTTAAACACCACTACTTTGGCTGTTGAAGATAGAGAAATTGAAACCTTTCTAGAGCACAGTGGGTTGTGAGCAGGATTGAGAAACCATGATCTCAACACAACTGTTGAACAAACAGTATCCTTAGTATCTTCTCCATTCCAGCATGGTGCCTGGTTATGACGGGGCAGTGGAGCACAAGGCAATGCTCTGGCTCTCCAGAACATTGTGATCATGACAGGGTGGGTGGAGAGAGGCCTTTAAAAACGGCATATCAGTCAGGTTCTGCTGTAGTAACAATGGGCCCAAATCAATGACTTAGGCTAAAAAGTATGTACAAGGGAGATAAAGAAGCTGTAACCCAGAGTTCCTCAAAATTTTTTTCATTAATGCCCTCTTAAGGAGCATTTTTATATGTTTTCTTCTAATGCATTCCCAAAATGAAAGTTTCATACCACAGATAAATTGTATGTCTGTTTATGTACTATATGTATATCTGTACATATGTACTATATGTATATCTTTATATATAAAAATCGTAGGAGTCTTTTGCCTACCAAGAACAAATTTTCATCCCATTGTGGGCATTATCTCCCCCATTAAGAATTCAGGATCTAACCTACCTTGGAAGGTTTACAAGACACAAGCTGTGTCTCACACAAGACACAAGTCTATAATATTTGGGTTTCATCTCAGAGGTAACAGGAGGTTCTCCAACAAAGAAGAGGGAATAAGATTCCAGTTAGTGGGAAAGGCAATGGTACCAAAGGCTGAAAGAACCTTCTGTATTTTGGAAACTGCTAGAGTGCTTGGACTTTTGGGTTGAAGTCAGGGCATGGTGTGACAGAGAGCTGGGGAGGTAGGCATGTAATGATTCAGAGCTATGGTAAGGTGGTGAGGACCTCACCATAAAACCAACATTTCAGTTTTTCTTGACCTTCCTTGCCTGCTGACGCTCTAGTCATGGAAACAACTTTATTCCCAAGGGCAACTGTCCCTCACTTTAGCCTTTAAAATACTCCCACAATTGAAGGGGAGGGCTCCTAGCAGCAATGAGGCTAGCAACTGAGGCTTGAAACCTGCTGTTCGCCTTCTGAATGGGTCAGCTGGGAAATCAAGGGAAATGAATCATTGAAAACAGCTGTGTGGGTTGACCATGCTTTGGCAGTTGGCCATTGTTTGCCAGTAAAAGTAGCAGCAGAAGTCAACCTGTACTGAATCTTATTCACACATTTGGCTCAACCTATGGTGAATTTCTTAAAAGCTGATTTAAAGATTCTTTCTGAATTTCACTATTAACAAGAAAGCCATATCCTTATACCACAGAGGCATATTCAGATTGTCTATCAATTTGCAGAATTTATGTCAACTTTTCTATCTTCTTCTATCTTTGCAGCTTTAGCAATTAAGAAAATCATTCCAGGAAGTAAAGCACACATTCTTTTTTTTTGACAAATTTTTGTGTGTTCTTATTTTCTAAACCAAAGACTGGATCACAGTGATGTGATAAACATGAACCTCCCTAGGGGTGGGGAATAAGACAATAAATTTGAAATGTGGACTGTTTCAAAAAAATCTGGACATAAATTCACCACATTTAAGGCTAGTCTGGGACTTAGTAAAAATGATCATGTTACAAAACATTAAAATAATTCCCTGACCTATACCTAATTACTTTACTTCAATTTCCACTGAGACATTTTTAACCTCTATGGACAGCAAAAATCCCTCCACTGACTATTTGCAAAATTGAATTCCAAAGCCTGTCTTTTAGGCTTGGTTTCTATAATCTAGCATGGATTACATTTGTGGAATGCTCTGATTTGTCTATATTTCTGTAACATATGGAGAAACAGGAAGCCCAGAACTGCTAAGTGCAGGTCATCATGCAGATACAATGTAATTGTGTTCAGATGTGATATTATTCCTTCTTCTGGGTCTTATTAGAGGCACTCTAATTAATTAAAGGATGACAGATGTCCTTGTTGAATTCTTTTATCCCTTATAGTTAAGGCTTCATTTTTGGAGCATGGTACCATCTGAGTGAAAATAATCCATTAATACCAGGTTAAACAGAGACAAATAATGAAAATATAATTAAGAAGAACTAAAAAAAAAAAAAAAAGAAGAAGAAGAAGAAGAACTGATCCTATGATTCAGAGGTAAAATTAAGTCCAACTTGTGACATTGAAGTTTCCCTGTGTCAGAGGCCCCAGTCCAGGTGGGTGCTCCAGCTTTCCCAACATAGGCACCCCCTCCTGGAGCCAACATCATGAGCATTATTTAGATATTAGCACTGTATCCAACTTCCCCTTCACTATTAATGCTCTTTGGACAGTGGGAACCTCCCTCTAGTTCCAGTTCAAGTGGGTAACTTTGCAGCTGTAATTCCACAGCTGCTGAATGTACTAAAGATGTTGAATGCACTAGAAAAAGAATCACAGAATCATAGAAACTGAAGGAGGCTGCAGGGACAGGCTGGTCCATATCCTGTTCTTCCCCCTAGAAAAGATGTAGCCACACAGTGAATCCATTTTTTAAATCAAGACTAACTTTAATTATATTGAATTCTGAAAATTAAAAGATCTGTTCTGTAGAGTACCATATGGATTTTTTCCCCTCTTTGGCTTGTTTTTGTCAAGAACAGAGGTGGATTTATGAAGAAGCTAATGAAGCTTAAACATTAAGACTTTTCCAAAATGATGGAAAAAGTTTTGGAAAGTCCATGTCTTTAGTAATGTTTTTGTAACAGGACTCTAAAAATGCTCTGTTTTAACTAAAACCTTACCACTGTCTCTTTCCACTCTGACATTTCCATCATAGTGTCTCTTATATCAAGCGGCCACAGATTGGAGTTCCAGCTAGAAAAATGTTAAATAACTCATATTTATATAATTTGCTGACATAGTTGTATATTTATTGATAGTGGTACCATTGTAGGAATGGCCTCTAGAAATAACTCCCAATTCAACTATGCTCACTTATCCAGAGCCATGTCATGCAGGTGTACAGGCTCCAGAGGTTGTATTATGAACTGAGGCTATCTCATGGACACATGGCACAAAAAATAAGTAGGTAGTGGAGCAGAAACAAGGCTTAAAATGTCCAGTGCTATAAATGAGTCTATATAAAGAAAAATCTTCCAGATCTTACATGTCATACAAGAAGAACACATACATCTTCTTGAATTTGGTGACTGAAATTTGATGACTTTGCCAATACAAAGTCGTATAAAGTTGAGAAAAACTTTTCCAAATATCAAAAATAAAAAATAAATAAATTTTGATCAATCATGCCAGATGAAGGACATTATTTTTACTTTATATCTACAAAAAGATATATAATAAAATTACTATCGTAAAAAGAAATGATCCTTTTTGAACTTGGCCACAGTAACTTCTTGCAAGACACATCCACAAAGGCAAAGGAAACAAAAGCAAAAACGAACTATTGGGACTTCATCAAGATAAGAAGTTTTGCACAGCAAAGGATACAGTCAACAAAACTAAAAGACAACCTACAGAATGGGAGAAGATATTTGCAAATGACATGTCAGATAAAGGGCTAGTTTCCAAAATCTATAAAGAACTTATTAAACTCAACACCAAAGAAACAAACAATCCAATCATGAAATGGTCAAAAGACATGAAGAGAAATCTCACAGAGGAAGACATGGACATGGCCAACACGCACATGAGAAAATGCTCTGCGTCACTTGCCATCAGGGAAATACAAATCAAAACCACAATGAGATACCACCTCACACCAGTGAGAATGGGGAAAATTAACAAGGCAGGAAACAACAAATGTTGGAGAGGATGCGGAGAAAGGGGAACCCTCTTACACTGTTGGTGGGAATGTGAACTGGTGCAGCCACTCTGGAAAACTGTGTGGAGGTTCCTCAAAGAGTTAAAAATAGACCTGCCCTACGACCCAGCAATTGCACTGTTGGGGATTCACCCCAAAGATTCAGATGCAATGAAACGCCGGGACACCTGCACCCCGATGTTTCTAGCAGCAATGTCCACAACAGCCAAACTGTGGAAGGAGCCTCGGTGTCCATCGAAAGATGAATGGATAAAGGAGCTGTGGTATATGTGTACAATGGAATATTACTCAGCCATTAGAAACGACAAATACCCACCATTTGCTTCAACGTGGATGGAACTGGAGGGTATTATGCTGAGTGAAGTAAGTCAATCGGAGAAGGACAAACAGTGTATGTTCTCATTCATTTGGGGAATATAAGGGAAGGGAGAAGAAATGTGTGGGAAATATCAGAAAGGGAGACAGAACATAAAGACTCCTAACTCTGGGAAATGAACTAGGGGTGGTGGAAGGGGAGGAGGGCGGGGGGTGGGGGTGAATGGGTGACGGGCACTGAGGGGGACACTTGATGGAATGAGCACTGGGTGTTATTCTGTATGTTGGTAAATTGAACACCAATAAAAATTAATTTATTAAAAAAAAATAAACATCAAAAAAGAAAAGAAGTAAAAAGAAATGATCAAAGATTTTACCTGTCAAAAATGTAAGGAAACGTGCTACAGTCTCCAGCAGTTAATTGATTAAATGTATAATTTTTTTTTTAGATTTTTGGCATTATTATCGTTGCCCATATTATTAGATTTATAGGTTATTGTAATTTATCTACTTATTCTAAATGTTTATTCTTGTTCCTAATTTGTGTTTGTGATTTTGTGCTCTTTTACTTTAAAAGGGCCTCCAAATGGTATAAGTTTCAGCATGTGTGGAGGTTTGGAGGCAGAAGAGGTTGGGTGTGATTAACAGCATCCAAAGGGCCCCTGAGAAGTCCTAGTCCCCTGGTATTCATGTTTCTAGGGAAGGAACTTCTTTCTCTTGAATGTGGCTTGGACTTGATGACCAACTTCTTAAAAATAAGGTAGGACAAGGTGATGGGATGTCACTTGGAAATTACAATATAAAAAGAAAAAAAGACTATACTTTTCTATTGGGTGTCTCTATCTCTCTGAAGGAAGCAGCCAACATGTGACCAGCCATATGGAGAGATGCACAATAGCCAAGACCTGATGTCCCCAGACAATAGACAGATTGGACTCAAGGCCTGCCAACAGCCACGGAAGTATGCTTGGAATGGAATCTTCCCCTTCTGAGAACCTTGAGATGCAGCCTGACAAACAGCTCCATCATTCAACCTTGTGCAAGACCTGAGCCACAGGCATCCAGCTAAACCATACCCAGATTCCTGATCCAAGTAAATTGTGAGATAATAAATGCTGTTTTGAGGAGTAAGTTTTCAGACAATTTGTTATGTACTAATAGATGACTAATATGTTGGGGAAAGATAAAGATAATTTAATCAACTTATTAAATCCTTCTCAGCATGGAAGGAATATTGTCTTGTTTAATGAAATATCATTTCCTGATACTGTTGAAAATCCATTTCCTTGCTTCTTTCTATGTTCTGATACAGGTCTCTGGTGATACTCATGAATTAGCATAATATTCATATTTGCCTATTGTAGTTGATGAACAATTCATAATATTAAAAAGTTTGTATTATTCTTAAACCTGTATGTATGTGAGTGTAGGTGAAACATATGTGAAATGTGATAAACTTGTTTTCATTGAAAATTAGACAGATATTGAATGTTAGAATTAGGAAATTTTACTTTTTATAAAATATTTTACATATTTAAGAGGGAGAGAGAGAAGTAGACTCTCCACTGAGCAGGAAGCCTGACGTAGGGCTTGATCTTAGAATCCAGAGATCAGGACCAGAGCCCAAGGTAGACACTTACCCGACTGAGCCACCCAGATGCCCTGAAAATTTTGCTTTTTAAAAAACATTTTAAAATATTTTGTTCTGTATTCAATAACATTTTTAAAATTCAGCTTTAAATACATTTCAGGTTAAAATCAATATTCATGATTTCTAATTATACTTTGCTTGTTAAATTAGTATATAATTTTTAATATTTTATAATAAAATATCTTTTAAAAGCATTTGCATAATCATTTTATTTTTAAAGTTTTTACATTTATTTTACTTTACTTTTTTGATGAAATAATATTTAAATGTGTTTATTTGGAACACAAATACCCTTAATTTTTGCATCTCGTATTTTATTTAAGCATCCATAGATGCTTAAAATTATGTTGGGGTACCTGGGTGGCTCAATTGGTTAAGCATCCAACTTGAGATTTTGGCAGATTATGATCTCACGGGTCATGGGATGGAGGCTCTGTGCTTAGCAGGGAGTCTGCTTGAAATTCTTTCTCTTCCTCCCCTTCTACTGCTTCCTCATTTGCACCAGCATGTGCTCTCTATCTCTAAAATAAATAAATCTTTAAAAATTATGTCAAAATGTGATTATTTACATAGAGATTTTGCCAAAATGAAGAAAAATATGATAAATTTCATGGAATAAACATATCAAATGTTATGAATTACACATATCTCTATTTTATCATCCACTTTAACATGACTGGTCTGTCAATAAAACACACAAAACTACATACTGATAATTAAATTCAGTAACATTTGATATCATCTGTCATATAAAAACCATAACTTTATATATAATTTTCAAGTTTGTCATTATGAAGATAAGTTTCAGAGTAAGAGGATGGAATATAGTTTAATTAACAGTTTGTTATTTTGATATATAATTTTAGAGTATTTAGCTGTATAGCATGTGGACATCATTGGTACTCTTGCTCCAGGTCCTGCAAATATTAGGGGTAGGTGTGCCCTTTCTGACAACTCTATTTAAAATTTCAACATCATCTGTACCCCCAAGTATTCTTCTTCACCTTCTTAGATTTACTTTTCTTTATTTTTTTTTTTACAACTTCATTTTTTTTTTATTTATTTATGATAGGCACACAGTGAGAGAGAGAGGCAGAGACATAGGCAGAGGGAGAAGCAGGCTCCATGCACCGGGAGCCCGACGTGGGATTCGATCCCGGGTCTCTAGGATCGCGCCCTGGGCCAAAGGCAGGCGCTAAACCGCTGCGCCACCCAGGGATCCCCAGATTTACTTTTCTTTAAAGCTCTTATCAATGTATCACATGCTATAGATTCTACTTTTTATTTATTGTTGTCTTTTTTTTCCTTACTGGAGTGTAATCAAGCTTGATAAGAGGAGGGATATTTGTTGTTTTCATTGCTATATTCTTGGCACATGTAATAATGTCTGGAACATACTTGGTACTCAGTAAATTCACATATTCATTCATTCTTCAATCACAAAAATATTTATTGAGTATCCCTTATGCTTCAGACATTGTTGAATTCTATTAGTTGACACTTGAAAAGCAAAGATAAAAAAGGGCAGGAGAAGTTGTACTGTGCTTTTAATTAGAGAAATAAATGAATGAGGTTATCTCATCCCAGGGCTACACCGTTTTCTTGAAGGCGAGAGAGCATAAGCCACCAACCACTCCCATATCTCACTATGGGATTCCTTTCAACTACTGGCTTCAATTTAAAAACCATGACATTATTTCTTTGTCACCTGTTTTAGAATACAAGAAGTGACTCATAAATTCTTTAATCCCTCTTGGCAGCAAGGTTGTTTCTGAGTCCACATAGTTAATTGTTGCCTCAGGAATCATCCCAGAGTACAGATGGATGTGAACCAGCCTTAAATGGTAAGTTTTAGGCTACAAAGGCTTTTATGTGGCTAAATTCTTTTTTCCCTACAAGGGGAATTCACACACACACTGCAAACATCAAAGGCTACCTGCAATTAAGCAAGATCTTATTGTAAGGCTACTCATGTACTTTTGTCAAGCAAAATAAAAACTGAGCTTGGTTCTGAAGCTAAGTACAGTTTTGTCATCATCTCCTGTTTTTACAGCAATGCAAGTAATACTGCTTTTAAAAACAACGAGCAGACTTAGAATCCTGAGTTTTATTTTCTGCACTGCCACTAAAGCCATGTGACCTTGGGAAGGTTACTAGAGGTTATGTATGCCCCATAAATGGTAGAGAAATTTCAAGAGCTTTCAAAATTGAAATACATATTTACAAATTAATCTACTTATACTTTTTATTGAATATATCATATATTTAATATATTTATAATTCAATATATTTATAATTTGTATTCAGTATATTTTTTTACATATATACATTTCCTACTTTATGCAGAGAAAGGAAAGAGGGAAGATTTAAGGAAAGCAAAGTCTGCTTATAAAATGCGAATCAATTGTTTAATCCATATTGATTGATAGTAAATCAAATAGATGAGAGGAAAAAGCCAATCTAATTCTGTATCTAATTGTCCATTCAGTTTAGTCAAATATCATTTGACCCCCACGTATGGACACATAGAAGACCATCTGCCACAAGGTCTGTTGAATTCCCTGATTGCCAGTAGTGCCGGGCAACAGCCTCTGCCTAAGGACAGAAATATGTGCAAAGAAGGGACTTGGGAGTCTGATAGTTAATCAAAGGCCCAGATGAATGTGCAAGGGTTTTCAACTTAGATTGCTTATAACAGCAAGAAATGGAGAATAAACTACCTACCTATTTAAAAGAATTGGTTAAATACAATATAATAATGAGATATATACATATAGGTTGATCATGAAGGATGATGTGATAGAAATAAATGTGTTTACATGGAGAGATGCTTATAAGATATCAGATGATAACTGGAATCATATTTGGCATCTAGGTTTCTCTCTACACTCTTCATGTTGACAAGGTTATGAGATCTTCATTCTTATAGGAATCAACTTATTTTGTAATAAAGAAGCCATAATAGTTTATAAAATTAAAACAGACCATCTTCTCTCTTCTTCCTCCTCCATCCAGTTTCCTCACTACCACTGACAAGTGAATTTGCCTCCACATCAAATAATAAAACCAAAGGGTAGATGCATGATAATTTGAGAAAAGTGACAAAAATATAACCCTTACTCCAAAGGAGATATAACATGCATATTTATTTTTAAATGCCATCCATATGTAGTATGTGTTTTATGAGCATTTTCTTAAAGACAAGAGGTTCACCATAATGTTCTAAGACAGATAGTAAGCAGCACACACACATACATACATGGATGCCAGATTTCACTTGGACCTATAAAAATAGGTACAACTGGCTCAAATTGCTTCCGGTTCCCTGGGTTAAGGAGGTAGAGTCCTCACTGCATCGCTGCTGTGGGTTCTGAGGGTGGAATTGATCATCTCAGGGCCACAACAGGCTCCCAGGTCCTCTGACCTCATATACTTTCTCTGTTCTACTTCCAAAACCATTTGACTTCCATCTCAGTTCATTTTTTTTTTTTAATCTCAAAAAAGAATTCAAGCTCATCAAAGTATTTGTGAGCATAATAGACTTTCTTGGGGAAGGACATCATAGTTCAGAACACCAGAGTAGAGCTTTGCTTTTCAGCAATAAAAACAGCTTTGCCAGGAATAAGAAAGCATCATTCCTTTATAGTGGCATTTCACTGGCCACACCAAGTCTCAACCTCTCTCCATCTATTCCACTCCTGTCTTTCCTTCTCAAATTTCCTTCTCAGGTGCTCCCTCTGTACGGCCTTGGCATTCAAATTATATCTGCTATCACATGGATCGTCTCACTCCTATGGTTTTAGTATCTGGCCATACCCACATCACACCCAGTCTCCTGTTTCACTCAGCCTTATTCAAATATTTCCCAGATGAAGGTACTTCTCTCCCTCCAAAGACTTTTGTTGTGCAAAAATTTTTAAAAAGGAAAAGAAAAGCATTTCTCTCTCTGCAGAGATTTTTCCCCTTTTTATGCTAAGATGCACAATTCTCATATTTTAGCATTTCTGAAATCCAGATGAGTGTGTTTATATAGTAATAGTCAACTATTTTGACACTCAAAAGAATATGGGCCTGGGGTAGAAGGTTGTGATAATGACTCAAATAACATTTTTCAAAGAGAAAAATAAGTTTGCTTTTGTCCTCTCTGCCTCAAAATGGCCAATGAACTTTGCGCAGACACAGTCTGGTTTCTCTGTCCCAGGAAGATAGTTACTTCTTATGTCAGAGGTTTGTTAATGGTAGTCTTGTCAACTGCTGAATCTTCAGTACCAACAGGTCTGATGGGGCCACTGCATCTGTACACAGATGCTCAAGCCCTATGTCTTGATAAAAATATGAGACCACTTGGACTAATGGTTCAGATTTCCAGCTGCCTGATAACACAGGCTTGACACAACTTAATGTGTCCTTTCAGAGGAGAAAAGGGAATGGACTTCAGCACAGCAAAGCTTCTGTAAAACTATCAGAAATATGGTGCAGAAAATCATTTTTTAAATGTCAAATAGATTGTAGAATCCTGTTGGAGGTCATCGAGACGACGTGACTGCTGGTTGATGCTCAGGCTGGATCCAGGCAATCAGAGACCCCTGACTCCCTCTGTCCTTAGAACGTACGTTCCACCTACTGTTTCCACTGTTTCAAGGACACAGCGTTGAGAGAGCAGTGTGGTGTTGAGAATACCTGCAGAGTAGAACTGGCAGAGTACATGTAACATGGTTAAAACCTCTTTTTAAACTTTAAGATCCTAGAAGTGGTTCAGACATCTACACATCTTACGGTCGCTCAAGACAAATCTGATACATAAGTTTCTTGGCTTGTTCTACCTGCCACCTACCAATCTGGAGTGGCTGGCCTCTTTTTTCTATCTCTCCCTGCTCTCAGTGAATGGGAGCCAGTTTGTGAACCAACAAATCCACACATGCCCAGAGCTACTGCAAAGAGATTTTGAGTCTCTACTGTCAGGCAATTCATAATACTGACAATAACACGGAAAACTAGTAACGATATGGTCCATGGAGTAAAGAGATGGAAAACCAAGAGGTGAATGCTGTGAAAAACTTTTACAAATGGTGAGAAAGCAATTTGCTATATGGCAAACATGATCAGTGCTCTAGCCACATCCCTCATACCGGCCAGTTGCTCATGACAAAGTTCATCAGTGTCTGCAGCTTTTACATGTGGGCTTATTTTTCACCAGACCACAGAAGACTGCTCTGTCCAGAAGCATAAGTAACAAGCCAGAAAAGTCAGAAAAATTAACAATTCCTAGGACCAGTGCTCAACCCATAACTCTCTGGAGTGAATGTAATTCCAAGGTATGTGTTTTTCCACACCCCAATATTTCCTCATGGCATTAAGTTTCAGCTGCCCAAGTAATGGGTAGCTCCATAACCACCCCTTCCCCAAGGCCTGCTAGTCCTCCCTGCAACTCCTAGACAACTACTTACACTGAATTCTTGCCTCATGTCTGCTTCTGGGGAACCAAACTCTGGCACCCAAAATCAGACTTGGAAATTTTTGGTCTCTGTACATATGGTTAAGATTCTTTGTTGATGATCTTGGCTACTAAAAGTGATTTGTCATTAGTCTTTGAAATTCCCATGTGTAATACCAGACAGCCATGTTATGAAGAAGTGAAGTGGAAATTAGCTGCTGATGTCATTTTTTGTCACATTATTTGTACTTGGCATTTGGGTTGGTTTAAGAACATTGTTAGGAGACTACAGCATTTAAACATATTCATTTTTGGTTATTTATTTCAGTGTCTGTGGATTTATAACTTTGGCAAGTGATTTGTGTTTATTTTTAGTGGCAGATATCCATCTTAAAGTTAAAATTTTTAAATGTTGACATATCCACATTGTGTAGAAAATGACCATTAACTTGTAACCAAGGTATGATCTCATATTATTACTTCTCCCTTTTATTGAAAAAAAAATACCTACATTTTTATTATTTCCTCCAAGAACAAGTCATACATTTGGTTGAGATAAAAAATAATATATAGTAATATAATAATAGTGAATTTTTTTAACCAAAAAGCTGTTAACTTTATGGTGCTCTTATAATCAATGATGTCTTAAAATTCAGGAAATACGTACATATATTGTGTTAATAATATGTGCTCATTATAAAATTTCCTAAAATAAAACCTCAAAAGTATAAAGAAAAAAAAGCCATAATCTCAACAAATATAAACCGTATGACCATTTTAAAATGTATTTCCAAACATCTCCTTCTCTGTGTTTATACTCATATATATTGGCATAAATAAGATTATACAATATGTATCGTTTTATTGAATACTATTGTTATGTGATAATGCTTCACAAATGTTTTTCCACTTATTCAAAATGCCAATATCTTCCTTGACAAGAACAGATGCTATGCAGATGTTGACTACGTGACCAGTGTATGGTACCGATTGAGAGTACTTCCTACTTTGAAGTAGCAATATTTGCCAAGAGCATTTGAAATGGCCATCACTGTATTAATCATTTTTTAGTTGCTACCTTTTGGGAGACTATCCAAACAAGTATAGGAAAATGATACCCAAAGATGTATATCTAATTAACTCGTTAATGCATCAATCCTGATGAAGAGAGCAGGATTGTAGCGAGGTAAAACAAACCTATCCTGAACTTGGGGGCAAGCAAGGCAGGCTCAGGCAAGTCACCCAAAGTGGGGGACCTACAACAGATAGGAAACATAAAAAAACCAAAGGTGGGACCATTTTTCCTTTAAATTACTGTGTACCGGATGCCTGGGTGGCTCAGCAGTTTAGCGCCTGCCTTCGGCTCAAGGCGTGACCCTGGAGTCTCCGGGATTGAGTCCCACGTCAGGCTCCCTGCATAGAGCCTGCTTCTCCCTCTGCCTGTGACTCTGCCTCTCTCTCTCTCTCTGTCTCTCATGAATAAATAAATAAAATCTTTAAAAAAAATAAAAATTAAAAAATAAATTACTGTGTAAATCTGGGCAAATTTCTCAACTTCTCTATGAGTTAGTTTTATTCACTGCACCTGGAGGAGACTGATTCTTCTTCTATATGACAATTTTGCTGGTTAAGATTTTATTAATTGATCACTTTTTGAGTTCTGGCACACTGTAGTAGACAAGTATGGTTTCTATCTGACCAGCTTTCCTTCCGCTGTTAACAAAACCCATCCTTTCCTTTTGGGGAACCACACGTTCCCCAATGTCCCCTAGAAAGCTTATGTGAGGCTGACCCCACCTCTGGATCCAGAAGTGGGCGTGTCAACCAGTCTTGGCCAGTTTGGATACCAAATCCCTTGAATCATAATGATGGGTTCAGAAATCAACATATGATTCAAGTCAGCCAATGAGAATCCTACTTGGGAAAGTCTCCCCTTGTGTTGCAAATTTGGTAGAAGATAAGTCTGGAGCCTGGAGCTGCTGACTGGCTATCTTCTTTATTGCTTGGGGGGAGTTTATAGAGGATAAAGCAAGCAACAGGAAAGATAAATAGGAAAGCAGATCCTTTTTGTACTTGTTTCTGAAAGTTTTTCAGCAGGGGAGGTCTAGGGGCTCCAAGAGCAACAGTGATTCACGAACCACACTGTGGCAGTCACACAAGGTGGTAAATAAACTTCAGGGAGGCAGAACCCTGGGCAGGAAGTTTCCAGCTTCAGTGATGATTCCCATATTTCAAGCCTGCCATGGAAGCAGAGATCCACCACTGTGGCCTGGATAATAAGGGTGTCAGTACCTTTGGGAACTGGCTATTAGAAGTCCTGCTTCTGCTATCCAGACACCACAGAAACCTCCTGGTTCTGGTGGGAGCCTGAGAGAAAGGAAAGACTCTAAAATGTCCGCATTTATATTTCTTATCCATTTCAGTACAGGCTTGATGTTAGACTTTATTTAAACTTTAAAAACTATAAAAAATATTGAAATGTGGTATGTCTTGCAAACCTGAATTATTTAACTAGAACTCTGCGAACTGCAGGGCATGCTCCTTTTTCTCTTTTCCCTACACTGCTTTTTTGCCTCTGTACTTGTGTGACAAGTTGTCTTGCATAAAGTTAGTCTCAGTGCAGGGCGTGTGTGTGTGTGTGTGTGTGTGTGTGTGTGTTTTGTGTGTGTGTTTAAAGGAAATGAGAAGAGCTTTGCTATCGTTAGAGCAAGCTGCTAAGAGAGTAGAGCATGGGTGTGACAAAGCCAGGGTTTCTACTTAATAGGAGGAGGAGTGGTGCTTGGCCTGTTTCTTAAAGCATTTGTGGGACCCAGGCAATGATGGTGGAAGAAGACACTGCGTGACAAGAGTCACGACACTGAAAGATCACAACACTCTGGGGAAGGAAAGTGGTGGAAAATGGGTTGATTTTAAAGGGTCTTAAAAGTTGTTCTAAGATTATGAACTTTGTTCAGTAATAACTGGAGTCCATGAATGTTTCCTAAGGAAGGAGTCACATGAATAATCTTTGGCTTATAATAACTGATCATGCAGTAGAGGATAGTGGTTCTTAAACAGTGAGCCCAGACCAGCAGTATTGCCATCACCTGGCAACTTGTCTGAAATGCAGATTCCTGGACCACACCCAGGCCTATGATCTGGGTGTTTAATAAGCCCTTCATGTGATGATGATGCACACCCAAGAAGTAGTATGTGAAGGGGAAAGCACCTTTCTTATGAGTCATCTGACGAAACTTGAATGTATTGCCTTTAGATGTTTTAAGCCAAAGGTAAGTCAGGCCACAGCTTATTAACAGGCTGTTCACCCCATAAGGAGAGAAAGTAGAATTTATTCCTTCGTGTAAGGAACATATTAAAGTGCTGCATTTTTCTCCTTCTTTGCTGAACTCCACACAAACTATACAAAACACACCCCAACCTCAACTATTGTCTAGAGAAATACAATAAAATAAAATTTAGCCACAGGCTCCTCCCCTCCCCAGATTCTCCAACTGGCTAACAGGATTTCACTATATTAGCCCCTGTTCTAGAGATGGGTGGATACCTTCGAGATAGTGTTCATTCATGTGAATGTCACACCTCAGAGACATCAGCTTTGAATTTCTTCAGAGCTGGATTCAAAGCTATTTCTCAAACCCTTCTCAAAATGTTCTTGATTTAATGCCCAAGAAATATTGGCAAGTATATGGGGGCACATTCAGGGCTGTTGGGACTGCCAGCAGGCAGACAGGCTTACAGAAGACCCTTCTTTGAGTCCTGCCAAGCCTTGAACATGCTTTCTGGTGCACAGTGCTGCTGCTTTAGATCCAGGAGCCTGGAAGTCCTCCTACATGGGGAAACCATTCCATGCTGTAGGGGATAGGACCAAGGAAGAGAGAGCCTCTATTCCCTTGGTAAGAGTCAACCAGCACCGTGGTCTCTGACCACTGGTTTTCCAGCTCATTGACTCATGCACATTTTGTTTCATAGATGTCTTATGAATGCAATGAGGAACTCCTGGAGTTTGGAGTTTAAAGGGATTCCCTAAGCCATGAAGGTCTCCTCTTATTTTCTTCCCTGACGGATGCTCCTGTGGTCTCTTGAACACTTCCAAAGATGGGCCTCACATTATTTTGAAGACTGTAAAGTATCAGAGTGTGAACATGTCCATGGTGTTAGACTGCAAAGCAGGACTGCAAAGGAGTTACCCAAGAATCAGTCTTGAGATGCAAGAGATCATCCATCTCACCCTATAAAAGGGATTAGAGGTAGCCAGAACGATGGGGAGCATTTCTTTAGAGAGGATTGGCGTTGCTATGCGGGGAGTCCCACCTCCCTCTGTAAAATGGCAAAATATATTAGTGTCATTGTGAGTAGGATTCTTTGCAGAGTCAATTATATTATGTGTCTAAACCAGGGTTTCTGAACCTCAGCACTGATGACATTTTGGACTGGGTAATTCTTTGTTGTTTGGGCCTATGTGTACATTATAGGGTGTCAGGCAGCATCCCTGGCCTCTCCTGTAGATGCAATAGCACCCTATCCTCAATTGTAATAATCAAAAATATCTCTGGACATTGCCAATGGCCCCTGAGGACAAAATTGCCCTTGGTTGAGAACCATTGAATTAGACTCTAATGTCCCTGAAAATTATTATATGCATGTATGTAGGGTGTGTGTGTGTGTGTGTGTGTGTGTGTGTGTGTGCATGTGTGTTTGGTAAAATAGCTGCCTCCTTACTGCCAGGAAAATGAGGAGACCTATCTTGACTTCACACAACTCATGTCTCATGATTGAAAGACTTTGAAAAGCTAGTTGTTGGGTTAGAGTATCAAAGAACACTTTGCTGTGTTTTCTATACTGCTCCTTTGCCTCAAGCCCTAGCCCTTTGTTATGCTAGGCTTAACTCAGACATTCAGAACCACCATGCCTGGGGAGTAGGGGGAGCTCTGTGATCTACAGATTTTACCGGTGAGAGTGGGGGAGAGAAGACAAGACTGTAGGGCCAGACCTCCTGGTGGCAGACAATGGTCTCTAAAGTGAGGGCTGAATTCCACATTATAAAAGTTTTTAAGGGGGATCCCTGGGTGGCTCAGCAGGTAGCGCCTGCCTTTGGCCCAGGGTGTAATCCTGGAGTCCCCGGATCGAGTCCCACATTGGGCTCCCCGCGTGAGCCTGCTTCTTCCTCCTCCTGTCTCTCTCTCTCTCTCTCTCTCTCTCTCTCTCTCTCTCTCTATCATAAATAAATAATAAATAAATCTTTAAAAAAAAAGTTTTTAAGGGGAGACATTCTATGGGAACAAAATTGAAGGTTGGGCCTCCACTCAAGGACCAGGTACAGTAACTGGAGGCCTGATGAAGAATTTAATTTTACTTGTCTCTGAATTATTTCTCCTTTGTTTTGGGAACTGTCAAATTCAATATAAACAGTACATGTTTTCTATACCTTAGTTCTTGTTGGTTACCCTGTTCTCCCAGATCCATTACCCCTATATGGCCTGTAGGTGGTGCTGTGGGGAATTATTGAATGAAGCAGGAAAGGGTGTTCTGGTAAACAAAGCCATCATCTCTCAACTTCGTAACCTCCTTTCCTCCACGGCACTGAAGCTGAGATCTTACTTCTGCTTTGCCAGCTCCTACCTTGTTAGCCTCTTAACAATAGGGGTCCTAGAGGGGTTCAGGGAGAGTGCAAGACTGGAGAAGGGAGGAAGGGCTTGCTTCTGTTTGCTGCCTCCTCTCTGTGTCACCTGGGCAATGGTTCACCATCAGCAAGGGCTGGCTTCAGTGGTAGCAATTGGGTTCCCTCTGCAATTTTTCCCTTTTCCTGTAGGGGAAAGCTCCTAAGGTCTTGGTGCTGGTGGCAGTGTCTCCTCTTCAGGACTCTGAACCTCAAGCTTCCAATAGTCTGATTCCCTTGCTTCATCCCCCAGTCCTAAGAAGGGACCAGCTACTTCCTGTGGGCACTATATCTGTGTGGCTTAGAGGACATTTTAGTCCTCTGTACATATTTAACCAACTCCTTATATTACATTCTCTTTATTAAAGCAACTGGTAGGATTCCTGTTTTGTTGGCTGGACCTCGACAGAGGTAAGGAAACAGGGGTTTGTCTACAACATCTCTCTGATGAGATCAGAGTAGTGACCGCAGTTCTGCTCTGAGCCATATAGTGATTCAGAGTGTTTCCAGCAAGACCAGCAGCAGAGCCAGCAAAGGACTTCAGAGATAGGCTGACAGTGGCAGGAAGAAGGACATGATGCCCAGAAACAACTCCCGAGAGGACAGACTGGGAGTACCCGTGCGAAAATCCCCCTTGTATCCCAAATCTGCAAGAAATCATAGGCTAGCTTTTTTGTTTTTCATAACAAAATAGAATTTAATCAGGTAGAGAAGAAAATATCAGAGCATACCACATAAAATCAGGAAAGATAGTACCTCATGAAACTTTTGTTCAGTTTTGTATATATGCATACATGTGGATACTGGTATGTAATATGAAACACCTTTTTTCTGTGGGTCTGGAAAATAATTAAGAGCAGAAGGGAGGCTGAAATTTAGGATTCATGTAAAATCATGAGATTTCTGTGCTTTTTAAGTTCCAAGACAACTGACCTGGGCAAATGACTATACCATAATTCAGTCTTAAGGACTCTTTATATACCTAAAAGACTCTCAGTAGGTAATCCCAGGACTCCCTTAAACCTGGGGAATGGAGGTCCCAGGAAGGCCTAAGGATACATGGTCCCTGGATCCTGCCTCCATTTCGTGAGGCTGCTATACCAACCCTGGCTCTCCTGATCTCTTCTCATTCTTGCTTTACATTGGAACCATCATGTACTCGTCCCACCCCTGCTCACTAAAATGAATGCAGTCAGAACCCATCACAGTAACTGAAACAAAGTTATATCAGCTTTTTAATTTAGAGACATGTTCTTTGAAATGCTTTAGGCCCTGTGTTAAATATTATTAGACTTCACCCAGTCCAATGTTTTCTAGACTTTTGGGATTAGTATTCTCTTTCTAAAACTCACCGTAGTTCTACTAAACACACACACACACACACACACACACACACACACACACACACAGGCCTTTTATTATAATCCCAGGGACTGGTATCTGAGATTATGATGCAGGTAACTCCTCAGATACCAGCACCAGCTGGACCACACTCCCTCACCTCATGGGTCTGAGTCTTGTCTAAAATGTCTATTCATAAACTGGCCATGTTTGGAGAAGGAAATGAGTGGGAGGTCTCAGAATAAAAGGGCCTAGACAAACCTAAAAATTGGGAATGGGCTATTCTTCTAAAGATTATTTTAGAGTAATACCGTGACAAAAAGACTAGTGGCATCTCAGGATGCAGGCTTCTGCTGTTGTATGATTTTTTTTTTTTTTTTTTTTTTTTTTACCAACAAGCTCCTCCTCAGGGAACCTACCTTAACTTACCAGCATCTGGCCCTTTGATTATACTGTGCATTCCTTGGAGAGCTTCTGTACCTCCTTGGCATTCCATCATGCACTCTTCATTGTGGGGCTGAGTCGCACTATGTTGCTGAGCTTTTAGAAGCTCTTTCATGCTAGGGATAAGAAAAGAAATAGTTACCTTAAGTGTAATTAATGAAGGGCTCAGGAGATTCCACTCACAAAAGAATGCAGGGGGAAAGATATTACTTGGCTGCAAATTCACTTTGTTCTTCCAGACTCTCTAACTCTACAGTAACTTTTAAAATTCCAATTCTGGTTGAAACTTGGATGAGCTACATAGAGATTACCTGATCTAAAATTACAGGCAAGGAAAATAAGAACCAAGGCATTTAAATGACTTATCTGAGCTCATTTTAACTGGTTATCAGTAAAGCTATTTGACATAGCATTGATTTCCAATAGATAATTTGTCTTAGGAACATCAAATATAATCCATTGTTAAGCAGCACACCATATGGCAGGAGGGCTGCAATTTCACAAGCACTGACTTGGCATTGAACATTTAATTTAAAAGTTTGCATCAACTGGAAAGCCCCTAATGGAATATCTGGCTCAAGCTTCAAATGGCTTACCCCCACAAAACACCACACTAATGAAAAGGGACATTGTTACCCAAACAGGTAGAGACACACAGTATCATTTCCTTGCTTAGGCGGTGGGCAAATAGGCTATTGTGGATACACTTGTATTAGTATTAAAAATGTTATTTTCAAGAAGTGAAGATGAAATTATAGAGCTTAGACCTGTGTAATATCTGAAGAAATGACATGATCTCTGCTATCCTATTGGTATTTCACATGCATGATTTCAAATGTCATGTGTGTTAATATGTTGTTCAGTTGGAGAAAGGAAATGCTATACTTGTAAGTCACTGGTACAGTGCTTCTCATACTTCAGTGTCAACTAGAGATCTTGTAAAAATGTAAGTTTGGATTCAGTAAGCCTGGGTAGGGTCTGAGACTCTGTCTTAGTAACAAGCGCCCAGCTGATGGGGATGCTGCTACTCCTCAGCCCTCACTTTGAGTAACTCAGACCTAGAAAGAGTGTATAGGAAGATGGAAAGATTACAGGCCATAGATACAAAACTATAAGCACCTTGTTCCTACCACTCATTAGATGAATAATTTTACAAGATCCTTGATCTATCTGAGCAGTAGTTGTCCAATGAATAAAATGAGATAATAGAAATGATACTCATTCTAGGCAACTGAGAAAATACAGTGGTTTTGAAAAGCCAGGCTGTATATGTAGTTACTGGCTGTGGATATCATCCTACTATGTACTCTAACCTGAAGTCTTAAGGGAAAATATGGTTACTAGGTCAAGAAAAGTTCCTCAGAAAAACTCAGTGGATTTCTCTCTGTCTGTACTTTATAATCAAATTTCCAATAGCTTGGTGGAGAAACAGTGTCCTGCAGGAAGTGGCTAATGTGCCAACAAGTACAAGAACACCTTTAACTATCATGCATCGTGTTTGGTCTTGTTGAGATTTAATTCAACTGGTGACATTCATAGGCTGCACTATAAAAACAGCCTGGCAGTAATGACTGTGCACGCTGTTTACTTTATTATAGAGTCAGGACTCTGATGGGCTTTCCAGCCAACGGTGGGTTTTGAAAAGCTGCCACTGCGGGCTGTGCAAACACACAGTGTGCCCAGGCGAACCTCTGTTTGGTTAGTGGGAATCTCACAGCTGAGCAAACGCGAGAGCTCTATTTGTAAGATCTTCCTTCCCTTCCATGGCAAACCAAGCAGGAAAGTGAATTCCTTTGGGCTAACCAGCAAGATGCCTCTCTTAGGTAAATAGCAGATTTGTGAAAAGCTGTCTGTCCACTCCTAACCTATTTACATCACAGATAGCTTTCCTGGTGGGTTTTCAGCTGCCAATGAATGCTAATCTAAAGGACAGATTTATCTGTTAGACAGTGGTCCCATTTCTACTCCCTTTCCTTCCCCATCCACCTCCTACCCCTGACTACACACTAGGATATAGTCTAAGTAGAGACAATACAATCATTTCGATTTACAGTCTGTCCTGTTTAAATGGAGTGGGAATGATTTCACAGTAATAGTTTTCAACAACCCATATAACTAATGGAACCGAGGCTATACTTTATTCTGAGTGTCTAGATAACAATTTTTTACTCACAAGAAAATAGTGATGCAAGCTCATACTCAGTGTTTATTCTATAGAACTACACAAAGACTTAAAGTGAGAATGATAATCTCCCTCAAATTAACAGAGATTACCTCTAGCAAGGGCTTTACAAATATTTTCTCTTAGACCTTATCAGGGAAGTGGGTATCCATAGAGATTTTTAGCCCTTTGCTCCACCTCTTTCTAGTTATGTGATCTTGGGCAATTAACTGGTGATTATACTTCAACCCATTCATCTGTGAAATGGGGGTAACAATAGCTCGCGGAGTCATTGTGAAGCTTGAAAA
The DNA here is from genome assembly GCF_018345385.1 of Vulpes lagopus. NCBI lineage: Eukaryota > Metazoa > Chordata > Mammalia > Carnivora > Canidae > Vulpes > Vulpes lagopus. The sequence continues at coordinate 14,527,163 of NC_054842.1, forward strand.
GATATTGTGCTTGTACGGTATTTAGCATAGGATTTGGTACATTAGTAAATGTTCAAAAGTACTAATATTTCTTACCATAATTGTCTGTATGCTAACCTACTGACATCACAATATTACCTAGAAGGCACAATATTGCTTAGCAGGACATATTTTCTGGGTCCAGGAGTCTGTAGAAGTGATTTTTGTCATCTTATAGATGTCTGGGCTCTGTCAATGTTGATGCTCATAATCTTATCGGCCACCTTTATTTGGGCAACACAGAGCCCATGTATGAATTACAGGTATGAATTCTCAGGATAACCCTAAGATGTTTTATCTTCACATGCAGATAAGGAAACCAAGGTTTAGAGAAATATTTGGTAAGTTATAGAATTGGCATTTGAGCCCCTGGGTGTCTAACCTTTGTGCCCCATGATCTGACATACTGATTATAACTAGCATGTGTGCTGAAGTCCAGCTGTCTCACACCTCCTTCTACTCACTCATATCCAACAACTGTATATATACTGCTGGAGCATTTGGGGACTTTTTAGGAGATGCATAGTTTTCTACTAAAAAACAGTAGCATTTGGGAAAAAATTTTAAAAATCAGTAGAATTTGAGATGGTTACAACATTTGCATATGCAAAGAATTCCTTCTTTCTAAAAGGGAGCTTTCTAATAGTCTCTCAGATATGCCTTGACTAATAAGAATAAAAATCCACAGGCAAGTTTCATTTTGGCATGGAAGATGTCTCTGTCTTCTTCAAACACTTACTTGTGAGTCTTACCTTCATGTATCAGGGTAAGTATTCATATACCCATCTCGGAACGCTCCCATAGTCCCGGGATCAGATGACCTCAACCTGTTCATCAATGTCCAAGTCCCTTCAAGGCAGTGAAAATCCATTCTGTCATTGTAGATTATGTCAAATATAAATGCTCCTGGAAAAGCAACAAAATGACATGTCATAGAGGCAGCATTTGTGAAATTAAATGAATCATGGATTTTGAGTTCAACAGACCTCCATATGCAATCTAGATAAGCATGGGCAAGTTTCTTTCAACTTTTCTAAGACTTTAAAATAAGTCTAATAATAATCATCTCATGGACCATTGCAAAGATTGGATGAAATAACATTTCTAAAGCACTTAACTCAGCACTTGGAGCGTACTAAAGGCAATACAGTAACTACTGTTATTGCTAGTTACTTTCCAAAGAGTAATTTGGAATGAAACATAAGGACTCTGGATACCTGTGAGATATAGGGCATGCTGTGGGGTGGATGAGATAGGAAGTGACAGAAGGATAATCAAAGGGACAGGTAGGCTTCGGAAAATAGTTCACCTTCTTCCTAGGACTGCTTAGGTTAGCCTTGCTTTGTATGATCCTCAACTTTGGGAACATTTTCACAGTGTGCAGACCTGATCTCCCTTCAGCAGCATCTCTAAATGACCAAGGAATATTAATCTGTTTAATGAATGGAAGTTCGTCTTGCTCAGCTTCTGAACTGACATTTTCCAGAAGTATTAGAAATAAGAAAACTTGTTTTAAACACAGATGATCTTAAAAGAAAATGGAATATGTGGGCCCTAGAAAAGATGGTAGGCATGAGCAAGAATTCCTTATAATTTAAAGAGTAGCTTTGCTTGTTCTTGGGTCTGCTGCCCCATCAAGTGCTTAGTAAATGTGCACTACGTGAGTGATTAACCTAGTGGGTGACTCAAAGTTTTCCTCAACAGTCAATGATGTGGGATGTTAAATTTTGGATTGTTCTCAAGCTTTCTGTAAAGTTCCTTTCCCAGATGGATGCATAGGCAAATACCTCTGACGTCAACTTTTTCTAGTAGAATTTTTTTTTCAAAGCATGGTTTAAAAAGCAAGTATTCCCTAAAGAAAAACACTCTAGATCATTCTTGGTTATTGACTTAGTTGTTTTTCTGGGAGTATCTGCTAATATCATGTTGGGACTCAGAAGAAGGTCATTTCTGATTTGGAAGGTAAGAAGGAACCAAATTAGAGAATACGTGTCCCTAATTCCAAATGTTTTCAGTGGTGGGTACTGGGAGGAACAAGGGAGAGACGAGAAAGCCCCAGGAGGCATTGTGTTAAGGAAGACACTAAGTTCGCTTCTCAAACTTTAACTCCATAAGAGTCACCTTGAAGGTTTGTTAAAATGCAAGTTCCCAGGCACTATACTCAGAACTTCTCATTCAGTAAGAAAAGGATGGGGATCCCTGGGTGGCGCAGCGGTTTGGCGCCTGCCTTTGGCCCAGGGCGCGATCCTGGGGACCCGGGATCGAGTCCCACGTCGGGCTCCTGGTGCATGGAGCCTGCTTCTCCCTCTGCCTGTATCTCTGCCTCTCTCTCTCTCTCTGTGACTATCATAAATAAATAAAAATTAAAAAAAAAAATTTAAAAAAAAAAAAAAGAAAAGGATGGGGGCCAAGAATATGTACTATTAAAATGCTTTTCGGTGATACTGATGCTATTTGTCTGAGGACCACAATTCAAGAGGTACTGATGAAGATATCAGGGAGGTGAGTGAGAGAGGGCTTATGATGCGGGGAAGGAAGGATTCCAAACACTAAGGAGTATGTCTAGAACCAGACTTTATTAGAGTTGGGGACAGATTTATACATCCTATACATTCAGCAATGAAAATCATGCTCTCCAGATTTTGTAGATGCCATATCCTTCACCAGAAATGCCCTGAGGTCCAGAATCACATGCTGAACCCCAATCATCTTTTAAAGATCTGTCCCACCATCATCTCTATGAAATATTTCCTGACCAACTATGGCTTATCATGACCACTTTTTAGCATGCTCTCCCAGTACTCTAATTGGACCTTTGCTAACACTGCTCTGTAATCTCTTATTTGCATTGATCTGACCTCAAAAGCAAGTGCTCAGCAAATTGGAATATATATTTTTTAAGATTTTATTTATTTATATTTTTTAGAGAGAGAAAAAGAGAGAGAGCACAAGCAGGGGGAGAGGCAGAGAGAGAGGGAGAGGGGCAAGTAGACTCTTCACTGAGTGTGGAACCCAACCCAGGGCTCTATCTGAGGACCTGAGACCATGACCTGAACTGAAGTCAGATGCTTAAGTGACTGAGCCACCCAGGTACCCCTGTATCATATCATATTTGTCTTAGTACCCATTGCACCTAGTGTCATGTCTTTTATAGTTAACATGAAGTAATTTTTGTGATATCAATGGAGACAAATTAGTGACTAACTTGGGCTTACTTTAAAGAGCTAATCAGCTATCTTCTCTACTTTATTGTAAAACTCTCCGGGCAGTCACCTATACTTGTGCCTCTACCTTCCTCCCATTCTCTATTGAACTAACTTCAGTTAAACCTTCATCCACATCTCTCCATCAAATTAGCCCTTGAAAGGTCACCAGTGACGTCCACATTGCTTAATCCTTGGTATTTTGGGAGTTCTCTACTTCCTCAACCAATCAACAGCATTGAAACTTTGATTTCATTGGCTTCTAACTGAATTTGTCCTTGAATCATCTCCTTCCTCTCTGGCCTTCTCAGTATTTTTTTTTTTTTTTTTTTTACTGATTATTCCTTATCTCCTTGACCTCTTAATGTTGGACTGTTCCAGGACTCAGTCTTTAGACTTCTTGGTTTGTTTTTTTTTTTTTCCTTTTTCCTTTTCTGCCTGCATTCATTCTCTTGGTAGTTGCATCTAGTCTAATTGCTTGAATGCAATCTCTATGGTGGTGACCCCCAGTAGATCTCCAGCCTCAACTTCTCCACTGAATTCCAGATATATTTCTCCACCCAAATGACTAATAGACATTTCAAATTTTCATTTCAATTCAAAACCCACTCCACCCTGAATTCCACAAGCCCAACACCTGCTACTCCCATAGACTTATTTATATCAATAAATATCCGTTTATTCTACCAGCAGGTCTGCTTGAAACTTCAGAGTAGTCTGCCTTTCTATTACATTGGAACTTCAGCAAATCTCTCCTTTACCTTTGAAATATATTCAAAATACATCCAATTCTTACTAACTTCACTGTGTCTACACCAGTCTATCATTTCTCACTTGGAATATTACAACAGCCTTGGGATTGAGCTCTTGCCTTTCTCATCTATGGTATATAGTCAACAAAGCAACACAAGTTTTAAACACCTGACTTTTTATCATTCCTTTGTTCAAAACACTCCAATAGCTTCACATCTCAGAGCAAAAGTCATAGTTCTTATAATGGCCTACATCTCTGCCCAGTACTTCTACCACTTCCAGCCTTGCTCACCCTGCTCTGACCACCCCAGCTTTCTTACTATTCTTCACACAAATGAATCCTTGTCATAAGGCTTGCACTTTTTGCCTCTTCTGTCTGGAATCCTCTTTCCTGGATGTTCTCACTTCCTTTAGGTTTCTACTCAAAAATCACCTTATCAGAGAAGCCCTAACAAGTCTAATACTCACCCACATGAAATCTCTATCCCTATACACTGCTTTATTCTTCTGCATAATACTGACGAATTTTACATTTTTAAAAATATTTATTTATTTATTTTAAAGAGAGAGCTGGGAGGGGGGAGGAGGAGCAGAGGGAGAGAATCTTCAAATAGACTCCCTACTGAGTGCAGAGCCTGATGTGGGGTTCAATCCCATGACCCATGAGATCATGACCCAAGTCAAAACTAGGAGTTGGACACTCAACTGACTGAGCATCCAGGCACTCCTGATTTTTTCTATATTTATTTTATTTGTTTGCTTGTTTTATATCTCTCTCCCCTAGAACAAAACTTTCCAAAAGCATAAATTTTATCCATTTTGTCCACTACTCTAACTGTAATGCCTAAAATAGTGCTAGGGATATGAATAACTGAATGGAAGAATAAAATGAGAGCATGTGGCTAGAGACCCATGGATCCTATTTCTTAGTTCTGGCACTATGATTAGTTTAACATTCACTAGCACCTTGAGTCTAGGTGGTAACCATGACTGGATCTTACCAATGGGATGGGTGTATTTTATTGTTTAGTTTTATTGAGACCATATTTTGAAAATGACAAAGCCAGGTACAAAGGCACCTACATCCCTGAATCACCTATGGAAGGCAGGCTGTTGAACCCACTGGATGTGATATGAGCAAAAGATACCACAGGTTGTATTAAGCCTGTAACAAGTGGGGAGCACTTGTTATAATCATTAGCCTTTCTTAACCATGAAAAATCATATTAAAGCTAGAAAGTATTTAGATAAAAGTTAATCTAATAGGAAAATGCTAGGCTCAGAAAGATTATGCATATGATTCTCTGAGAGAGAGTTGCCAGATAAAATACAGGATGGTCAATTAAGTTTTTAAATTTCAGATAAACAGTGAGTAATTTTTAGTATAATATTGCATGGGACATACATATACTAAAAAAGCATTCAGTGTTTATCTTAAATTAAAATTTAACTGAGCATCCCGTATTTTCATTTGCTTAATGTGGCAATCTTAGTCTAAGGAGACTTTGTAGCAGAGACCTGAACCTAATTTTAATTACCAATCCAATTTCCTTTCCACTAGTCTACCTAGAAAATCACCAGTACAGAGATGTCAGGAGGCAAAAACTCTCAAATTTTTATTTCCTATCTTTCATTTACAAAAATACCTAACAATATTCAGAAACCTTGAGAAGCCATTCTTCTAGCTCCTTCTCCCCAGAGATAACTGTGGTTTGAATTTAGGATGTGGCCTATGGCTATATCTAATTCTGTGTTCCGTACAGCTCCGCTGAAGTATTAATATCCAATGACTTTTCATTACTAGCAGAAGTAATTATAACTAGATAATCCCAGTGATAATAGGATAGGGTCAGTTTAGAGGTTAGTTCTGAAATTTAAAAGTGCTATAAAAAATTCATTTGTTCTTGATGCTCATTTCCCACCAGAAATCACAGACCTCAGTGGAGCTTTGGTAATCATTTCCATGGCAACTAGTTATCATCTTCATCATGGAATAAAGACCGTGAAATACTCAAGAGTAGATTCTTTAAGAATGCCTTGCTATCTAACAAATAAACAAACAAAAGTGGAAACAAATACTTGCAAAATATATAAATCTGAAGCTGGATGGCTTTCAAAATATTTTCTATTTTTATGAGGCCATGATCACTAGGACTAATGAATTGCTTTATGAATCTCAGGGATCCCCAGTTTTCTTTTATAGCAACCTGCACTCAATAATGATGATTTTAATTTATTAAAAGTAAAAGAGTGTAAAATATGATACATAAATTAACTTAGAGTCAGAGGAGTGTGACCAGTTGCTAGAACACACATTTCTTTTTTAATTGCAGAACTTTTCTTGTATACATTTAAGATGTAAATGTTTTACTTGAATTTTCAAGTATCTTTAAAGTACTGGGTTGTGCTTTAAATCAGCCATTGGCAAACCACAGTACACAGGCTAAATGTTGTGTACTACCTTTAAAAAAAAGTTTTAAAAAATATAACCACAGCCACTTACTCATGCATCCTTTATAGTTGCTTTTGCTCAAGAAAAGCAGAGTGGAATAGCTATGACAGTGACCACAGGGCTTGCAAAATCTAAAGTATTTACTATCTGGCCCTTTACAGAAAAAGTTTGTCTTCTTTAGAAGCAAAATCTGTTGCAGGACACTCTGTTTAAAGTAATTTCACTTCAACATTAAGGCCTGCATTTTTAAGGATATGTTAGATGTGACGAAATACAAAATACCCCCTTAAAGTTGTTTTGAACCTACTGAAGCTGCTGGATGACACAATCAAGTGCTGTTATGAACTCCTGAGCTAAAGTGGGGAAGGGACTTTTCTCACAAGGATTCTGAAAATAGATGATTAATTCTGAAATTTTAGAGGTGGGAATCCCCAAGAGAGGATGGAAAGGGACAAAGATGGTGAATGGGGAAACCGAATACACAGGACTACAGTGAACCTCCAAGCAATGATTCACCACTTGCGTTGAATCTGCTACCATCCCATTAACCAAAGCAAGTTTCATGGTTGAGCCTAAAGTCAAGCAGTGGGAAGATAATGGGAGGAAGTGCTAAATCACATTGCAAAGGCACAATAGAGAGGGTGGAAAAGAAATGAAGCCAGTAGCAGAATCTTCCAAACTAACACAACCTGTTTGCTAGTGAGTTCTATAGACAGATCTCTTGCTGAGCTATCTCCTCTAAAACCTCTTAGTCTAAGGAGACTTTGGATAGATCTCTATCCAATCACAGGGAGATGAGTATTTCCATCTAACTCTTCCTACCTGGATAGAGAATAGCAACCCTCTGATTATACAGTAAGAATTTATTGACTCACTGCCAGCGAATTTGTCAAAAATTCAGTGTTAGATTTAAGTTTTTCTTGACTTTATTATTTTTTAAGTCTAAACCTAAAAGCCTTAGAAATTTTGACTTTATTGCACCTTTGCCAGAGCTTTAGGAATTCAAAAAGTAAGTCACATGCCTCATACATTCCTGCATCATGAAATTGTAAAGATTGATACATCAGTGGAGGTTACTGTAGAACACATTTCAGATTTGAAAATGGAGCTTCTTCACAAGTACTGTTCTCCACACTTGTGAAAATGTCAGGCTACATGTGGGGGGGGGGAGGGGAGGGGAAAAGAAAGGAGGAGAAGGGATAAAGAAAAGGAACACCTTCATTTAGCTTGGGTGAAAATGCTAATTTTTACATGCCTCCCAGGCAGTGGCAGTCTTAAAATCATAATTTACTGTGGGACTCCTACTGGCCTGGCCAAATGCCAAATGACTCCAGAATTATGTAGTTATCTTATCAATTTATCTCTGCTTTGTGCAGTTCCTTTCCATCAGCTGCCATGCTGCATTGATTCTTATTTGGAATCAAACCAAAGGTGATCATCTGTCTGTTGGGTTTGTCCAAGTTTTTGCCCTTTCTTGAGCTGAGAGCTCTGTGGTCTAAATTGTAAGTATCCCGCCTGCCCAGCCAGGAGGCATGACACAGCCCACCAGTCTCTGCGTAGAACAAAGGGCAGGAAGCTGCTTGAGTGGCCCTGGCAAAGTGAACCTGAACGCTGAGAAGCCAGGCTAGATGATTCCTCTGCCTGCTGTCAAGGAAAATGAGCCTTTTGTTGTCATTTTAAATTACTCATGTAGTTCAAGTTCAATAAGCCTTTCGCTGTCCCTGTATAACCACAGTATTCCACGATTTTACCGGCCCTGGAGCTGAAATTTAATCATTTTAACTCTCTCAGTTCTTGAATGGCCCTCTGGCAAAACTACTGCTGTTCAAGTGAGCAGCAGGTAAGGACCTTGCCGAATGCTAACATGAGATTTCCTTGAGGTTGAAACAGAATTAACTATTTTTTTCACCACCTCCGTTATCCTAATCTTTGGGATTCAGCTGCTGATGCTGACTGACTATATTCAGGGCAAATGAAGTTAGGTCCCCCTAATTCTTCACTGATTCATTCAAAGCCACTCTTCTGGGCACCTGGATGGCACAGTCAGTTAAGTGTCTGACTCTTGAATTCGGCTCAGGTCATGATCTTAGAGTGATGAGATCAAGTCCCAAGGTGGGCTCCATTCTCAGTGCAGAGTTTTGCTTGAGATTCACTCTCCCTCTTTCTGCCCCTTCTACTCATGTGCTCTATCTCTCTCTCTCTCTCTCAAATAAATAATAAGTAAAATTTAAAAACAAAAGCAAAACCCCTCTCCTGTGTGTGGTGAGGGATGAAATGAATCTAGTATTGCAGACCTTGTCTCTGGGGAGCTCAGAATCTCCCACAGGGTTAAATGCATACACACTGAAAGAAAACCGACACTACAGAGGCTGTCCACGTGAGAACAAATAAATACTCTGGGAAATGACTTTTGTAAGAGTTGGATTATACCAAAGTTTTTCACATACTTATTACTTTATATTCTGTAACAGTGTTTTTAAGTGTAATATTGTGGGAAAGCACTAATACAAAAATAGATAAAAATAGCTTTCCTTGAAATATCTTCAATCTTGCCCTTCAAACTGAATTATTGAGGCACCCTCCCTTCCAGGGTCCAGTACCACTTTGTTACGCTCGCTCAACTGGTTATAATCCACAGATGTTATGACTACATTATGAGTTCTAAGAAGGCCAGCATTTTCACTTAACCTGTACTCCTAGGGCAGGGATACAACAAATAGGAGACATATGAATTAAACCCTCACCCCCCGCCCCAATCAGGAACAGACATTGCTTACTGACCCCAAAACTTTTTTAGTCTGAGCCCAGATTTAGCATCCCAATGCTCCAGGCAGCTGTAACCAATCTCCTGTGTTGGCAAAGGAGAATAAATTGACTTGCCTTTCCTGTCCTATCATCGAACACAGTTCTGGAAAATGGTAGGAGCCCAGCAAATGTTAGGTGAAGTGATTTTTAAACAATACACTTGTTATTCATGGAACTGTAAGTAAAATAGAGCCAAAATTCACAAAAGATCTAATGTGATGCGAAATAAACACAAAGCATTGCTATGTCTCTATACTTTCTCTGCCTCTGAGACCTTGCATATCCTTCAGATCATTTCTCCTAATGCTGAGAACTGGAATCATCCATCTGCATTGAAGAAAGACTGCATATAGATGCCTGTTCACATAAATGCTCCCAACATCCATTAAAAGGCTTCTTTGCATAACTATAAGTGTGCACAACTTTTTTTTTTCAGTGTTAAATCCAAAGCCATGTCAAACTAACAAAGCAATGGGTTTCTTTTTTAAATTTTTTTTTAAATTTAAATTCATTTTGCCAACATATAGTATAACACCCAGTGTGCATCCCATCAAGTGCCCTCCTTGGTGCCCATCACCCAGTCACCGCACCCAGTACCCTCACCAGAGGGTAGGGGTACCCTCCTTCTCTTCTGCAACCCTTTGTTTCCCAGAGTTAGGAGTCTCTCATTGTTTGCCTCCCTCTCTAATTTTTCTCCACTTAGTTTTCCTCCTTTACCCTATAATCCCTTTCACAATTTCTTATATCCCACATATAAGTGAAACCACACGATGATTGTCTTTCTGCAATTGACTTATTTCACTCAACGTAATACCTTCCAGTTCCATCCACATTGAAGCAAATGGTGGGTATTCATCCTTTCTTATAGCTGAGTAATATTCCATTGTATATATAGAACACATCTTCTTTATCCATTCATGTGTTGAAGGACATCGTGGCTCCTTCCACAGTTTGGCTATTGTGGACATTGCTGATATGAACATTGGGGTGCAGGTGTCCTGCTGTTTCACTACATCTGTATCTTTGGGGTAAATCCCCAGTAGTGCAATTGCTGGGTCATAGAGTAGCTCTATTTTTAACTTCTTGAGGAACCTCCACACTGTTTTCCAGAGTGGCTGTTCCAGTTACATTCCCAACCAATAGTGCAAGAGGGTTCCCCTTTCTCCACATCCTTGCCAATATTTGTTGTTCCTTATCTTTTAATCTTAGCCATTCTCACTGGTGTGAGGTGGTATCACATTGTGGTTTTGATTTGTTTTTCCCTGATGGTAAGTGATGTGGAACATTTTTTCATGTGTTTGTTGGCCATGTGTATGTCTTCTTTGGTGAAATTTCTGTTCATGTCCTCTGCCCATTTCATGATTGGATTTTTTGTTTCTTGGGTGTTGAGTTTGATAAGTTTCTTTATAGATCTTGGAGCCTACCCCTTTATCTGCTAAGACATCTGTGAATATCTTCTCCCATTCTGTAGGTTGTCTTTTAATTTTGTTGATTGTTTCCTTTGTTGTGCAGAAGCAAACCAATGGGTTTCTATATGCTTTTGGATATAAACAGTATTTGGACATTCATATTACTGTTTGGTTGTAAATTCTGGCTAAGAACTCAGACCCAATCAACACCAATTTATTGAGAAAGTAGTATGTGCCAGGCACTTTGCAAGTTTTTATTGAATGAATGAAAGAAAGTATAAATTGTACCAAGCTGCATAATATCTTTCTTTTTTAGAAAGAACCCATAACTAAATATGGAAAATATGATTAAATATCTAATGTCTGTAATGTACTTCTTTACATCTTTTGTCTTCATTCATGCTACTCTCTTTCTTGGTCTTAGGTGTCTTTTCCTCACCTCCTTTACCCACCTGGTACAATGTTTTTCATTCATTGAGGACTAATTCAATGTTATCTTCTCTATGGTATCTTTCAAACCCATGCCTCCTAGGAGAGTTTGATGTCAACTCATCTGTTCCCTTAGTATGTTGTTAATATTTCAATTACTGCAGTGCCTTTAATTGTGGTTAATAATTTATGTTTCCTTTTCCCAGTCAGATCCTTTAGAGTGGGAGCTACATTTTTCTTATTTTTTTTTTATTCCCAGCATTGAAAGTTGGCACATATCATGGCAGAGTCTGGGTTTCCCAGAAAGCAAAGCCTATGGCAATGACTTATATACATTTTTATTGGAAAGTAAAATTTCAAGAAGCAAGAAGGAAAGGCATTGTGGAACATTGAAAAGAAAAAGAATCTAATACAGAACTGGCTGCTACCTGCTATCAAATGTGAATGATTACTTGATGTCACAAGACAGTCTTTTGGGAGGTCATCTAAATGATAGTTTTTAGGACAATCTTTCCTTGAGGAAAGGATGTAAAAGTTTATTTATGAGTTTTTGTCTTCCATTTGGTAAGATTTGCCCCATATGGCCTGAATTGGCTCATTCTTCTGGATTTTGCACATGTTGGAAGCCACCTAACTTCCTATAGTAATTTATGCCTGATCATCCAGAGGGAAAATTCAGTGCAGAAAAAGATAGGGCTCAACATGGATATTAAATGGGGCACTGGAGTGTGCCTGCTGGAGTGTGTCTGAACCCACACAGAGTTGGTCTACACAGCAGTGACTGAACCAAGGGACAAGGACACAGAGGATCTGAAAGGCCTCATAAGTGATATGTGATTCATAGCATATAAGTAATAGTATTTATAATTTGAATACAAGGTAGCCTTTGGTGATAGTCATAATGGAGGAATATATCATGTGTCGTGGGACCAATTAAACTGCTGAGATGGCCCATGGCAGGACATTTCAGGCAGAAGAAATTTTATAAGAAAAGTAATGTGAAAAACACATGGAAAGTTCAGGAAGTGGAGAGAAACTCATTGAACTTGGATTATAGCTTGATTATAGGAGGGAACAATGTTAGAAAGCTTATAAAAGTCTTTGAATTAATTCATTTGGCAAATATTTTACTGAGTACCTACCATGTTTTAGACGCTTCTCTAGGCACTGGAAAAAAACAGTAATGGCCAAATCCTTGTCTAAAGGGTGTGTGCTTAATTCAGGAGAGAGAAGGGGGCCAAAGAAATTTCTCTTTCAAGCTAGGAAGTTAAAACATGTATATAGTAAGGTATGAAGCAGTGAAATGGTAATGGTCTTCTCTATGCTTCTCCTGAAGAAGGACTAAGAATCCTGTTACACAGAAAATTCTATGCAGAGAGATACTTATTTTCAAGTCAGATATTAATCTGGAAGTGCTTTTCCTGCCAGGGAGCATATATAATTTTTCTACTCTCCGCTGCTTGGTAGTAAGCGCTCTTTACTGCAGATAATGAACAGCAGACAACTCCATTTAGCAATAAGAACTCCACAAACAGCAAGCAGACATTTGAAATAAGGATGAACATTAAAAAGATCACCTGCTTTTAACAAAGAGTATTGAAGATATAATCTTTTGATGAACATAATGATAAATAAAAAGGTATGTATTTAAAATAAACTTGGAGCAAATACAAACGCAAACACTAAGATTGCTCCATACATTCAATAATGGCCTTTAAACCAAGAGCTAACAAATTGTAGACCAGATAGAATGAGATGAAAACAGTATAGATTACAGAAAAAGCAAAACAGCACATAAGGAAGAAGCTACATTGGACCAGAATACCTAAATAACTCTTATGACTCAACAATTAAAAGAACAACAGACCCAATTTAAAGGTTGGGAGAAGATTTGAATAGACATTTCTCCAAGGAAAATATATTAATGGACAATAAATACAGGGAAAGATGGGCAGCCTCATTAATTTAGGGAAATGCAAATCAAAATCACAGTGAGATGATTATAATGGTAACAGTAATAAAAATGGACAATAACAAGTGTTGGTGAGAAAGTGAAGAAGTTGGTCTGCTTATGCATTACTGGTGAGAAAATAAAGTGTTGAAGTCACCTTGGAAAAACAGTTTGGCAGTTCATCAAAAAGTTAAATGCGTCATTATTATAAGCTTTCATATTTCCAGTCTTAGGTATATATCTAAGAGAATTGAAATCATACATCCATAGAAAAAGCTAGACACAAATGTTCATGGCAGCTTTAATCATAGTAGCTAAAGAGTGGAAACCAGAAAAGCCAAGAAGTGGTGACTGATAGTGTATAGCCATACAACAGAATATTATTCATCCATAGAAAGGAAAGGAACATCAGTTCATGGTATAACATGGATGAAACTGGACAACATGCTAAGTGAATAAAGCCAGAAACCAAGGAATATATATTGTAGGATCACATATACATGAAATGTCTAGAATAGAGCAAATCCAAAGATGGAGATACTGGCAATTGAAAGTAGAGTGTGCACATCCTGAAATGTATGGCTGAAGGGGGTTTGGGAAGACCAACAACAGCATTGATTACAGTGGGTCTTCTGTCCACCTATACACTCTAAAAGTCCTGCCTCCTTATGTTTATATCTCTTGAGTAGGTTATCCATAATGATTTATTCTTCCAAATCAATAAACTCTTGAGAGTGAGAATGGATGTTATCAGCAATCATGTCTGGAAAGGCTGTATTCAGTGGTGGCCATCATTGCCCAGTTTCCTATTCCCATTCTGACTTAGAATTTTGCAGGGACCCATGTGCAGACTGTGCACTGTATAAAGCTGAGGAGTGCTATTCACATTTAAGGCATCATAAATTCATTTACTTAGTAATGAAATTTCCTGATACATGGCAGTAAAGTACTTATTAAAAATAAAATTAGTATACAATTGACCCTTGAACAATGCAGGGATCTCTATCCCCCCTGCCACAGTCAGAAATCCATGTATAATTTTTGGCTCTCCAAAAACTTAACTACGAAGAGCTACTCTTGACTGGAAGTCTTATCAAGAACTTCAATTATCACATATTTTGTATATTAGATTGTTATACACCACATTATTAAAATAAGGTAAGTTAGGGGAAAGAAAATATTAAGAAAATCACAACAAAGAGAAAATACATTTACTGCACTGTACTATAGCAAAATTTTATAAAATCATGTGAAAGTGACCCCACAGTTCAAACCCATGCTGTGCAAGGGTCAATGTATTTTCACGGTGTTTTCAACAGAGTGGAATAAAGGATGCTTCCTTCTGATTTCCACAGGGTATATGGGCTGGCAGAGGTCTTGTCAGTCCCTCCATTTGATCTTGTCACTTGGAAATATCCTTTTCTTTCTTTTGAATCTGGTTAGGTACTTAGTCCAGAACTTCTGGGTTGAGGAAGGGTTTAGACTTCTACTGTGCCAGCTCAGTGTACCATCTTCATCAAGAGTCTACTGGAGTTCTGTCAAATTTTTTAATATCATAATGTAATTGTGAATTCCTGAGAGAAAACATAGCTGCCAAGTTTCTGAAATATAAGTGCAAGTGATTCAAAAGAACTTATGTTTTTTCCAGGGGTATAAGGCCCAGTGCCTACAATGTCTTGGATAAAAAGTTCTCTTTGAAAATTTACAGATGACACCTTGAGCCAGAGCAAAGGCACACATATTCTGCTTACTACCAAGATATAGGCTTAGGAATTGTGTGTAGAGAGTCACACCGGATATATAAACAGATGGACTTAGGAAAGAAGCTCTTGGAATCAAGCTTCTCAGCAAATAGGGGATTTCACGTATTGCAGAAAAGAATTCCTTGTGCTCTGGTTGCGTGCTTCAGATCAACTAGGATGACTGCAATAAAAACTACTCCAGAATAACCTACTTTTGTAGTATTTATAATGAAATAAGAATTAACATACCCTCAAACTTCTTACATCTTATCTGAAGCCATATTATGAGGGAAGGGTAGTAGAAGCTTGACTCCTTTTTCTGTTTTGGGTTCATTTTCAACATCTATCGTGAATATAATCAGCTATCAGTGAAAAGTGATGTATTTTAAGGGTCTGGTGATTGAAAGGCTGATATTGTAGAGGGAGCTTTGAGTTCACAGATGTGGATTCATAAACAATATAAAGCTATTTCTAATGGTGCTTGATGATAATTTTGTTCAGAGATACTGAAAGTTTGCTCTTAAGACTTGTTTATTTTAAATTGCGAAATAAATGAACACATTTCCCAGAACTCTTTAGATATTAACAATGAGAATGCTTTGGTGGTTTTAAATTATTTCATACTTGACAGCGCCAAAGCCACTTCCTGAACATGATATCAGATCATTGCTGACCCTTATGTCCATCCGTTTGTACTAAAATTATCAAATTCTACAACTTAAATAAACTTGAGAATGTGTTCCATTCACTTATTCTAATGAATTCCTTCTTAAAACAGAAATATTGTAAGTCAATTAAGTGTAGCTACATTAAAATGAGTAGTGGTTAGGAAGAAAAGCTGTTTTGAATATTTTTTTTTCCTGGTACCTTAATTCATTCATCAAATATTTGCAGGTTACTTATTAAGTGCCAGGCTGTTTTTGTTTGCTTGTGTTGTGTTTTATTTAAAATTTATGACTGAAAGTAAAATATGTCTGTGCCACCATCAGGTCACTTTATTTTCCTTCTTTTCCATGTGGTCACTATTACACTGTTTTTTCATGATGACTTCAATATTGCAAACAAACAATTTTAGCCTGGTGGATTTTGTTTGTTTTGTTTTGGTTTTTGGTCAAGCAATGCCACTGATTAAATTAGAATACTAAATCAAAGCCAAGATGAGATTAAAAATCTAAATGAATACATATTATACTGAGATATCTACAAACACAATCCTTCCTATAAATATTCCTGTGACTTATGCATATATTTGCAATAATAGATCTGATGAGGAAAACTGAAGACTTGCAAATTCTCTATCTAATGCAGCACTATATTTTAGTGGTTTAGAGGGGTAGGGGAGGTTTAGACACCAGCCCCCTTATCCCTCCCTCCACCATGCACTTCAGGAGGATTAGACTAAGCCTGCTCAAGGTTCCCATCCACATCAGAGCAAGACCAAGTTAAAGCATATCCCGCAATATACTACTAATGTGTATATTAATTAATATATGAGTTAATGACTTAGTACAGTAGACTTAACTGGAGACCCATGAATAGAATTCAGGGGTGTTTGTTAACTTGGTTGGAAGGAAATCATATCTTAATTTTTACTAATTTCAAACTAATATTTAGTAGCTCGTTTAATTATGAATGCTGGTAAAAAGTCACTGTAGTATTAGCAGTATTTATGAGTTTGTCACAGGTATTTTCATATCACATTATAGTTGTTGCAGATATCCTCAAGTATGGTTGACATTTATCACTGCTTTAGAATTATGGGTGGATTAGCCCTGCCTCTGGAATTTATCTTTCAATGAATGCATATTAAAGTTACATATATTACTACATCTCACATATTCTAACCCCCTCCAGCTTTGTTGAGGTATAATTGACAAATAAAATTGTAAGGTATTTATTTAAAGTGTAGGAGCACCTGGGTGGCTTAGATGGTTAAATATCTGCCTTCAGCTCAAGTTCTGATCTCGGGGTCTTGGGCTCCAGCCTGAGTCAGACTCCCTGCTCAGCAGAGAGCTTGCTTCTCCTTCTCCATCTGCCTGTTGCTCCCCCTCCTTGTGGGCTTTCTCTCTCTCTGATAAATAAATAAATAAATAAATAAATAAATAAATAAATAAATAAATAAATCTTAAAAAGAAATGAAGTGTATAACATGGTGATTTGATATATGTATATATTTGGAAATTTAATAACTAATAACACACCTCACATATTTACTTTTGTGTGTGTGTGAGAACATTTAAATTCTACTCTCAGGAAATTCAATCACACAATACAGGGTTATTAACTATAGCCACCATGTTATACATTAGATCCTTATACCTTGTTCGTCTTATAACTGATAATTTGTACCCATTTATCAAGCTTTCCCTTTTCCCCCTATCCTTCAGCCCTTAACAACCATCATTCTACTCTGTTTCTGTGAGTTAGACTTTTTTCCTAAAATATTCCCTAAAAAAGTGATACTATGTAGTGTTTGACTTTCTCTGACTTCCTTCACTTAACATAATGCTCTCTGAGTCTCTATCTTATAAGATAAGAGTCTTTTGCTTGTAGCAGTCCAGTTTTCCCAGCATCATTTATTAGAGACTGTTCTTTCCCCATTGGGCATTCTTGGCTCCTTTGTCATCAATTAACTGAGTTTATTCCTGGGCTCTCTCTTCTGTTCCGCTGATTTATGTGTCTGTTTTTATGTCGTACTGTTTTGATTACTATAGTTTTGTAATATAGTTTGAAGTTAAAAAGTGTAATGCCTCCATCTTTGTTCTTCTTTCTCAAGACTGCATTAGCTAGATAGTATCTCCATAAAATTGTAGAATTGTTTATTTCTGTGAAAAATACCATTTTGATAGGGATTGCATTGAACCTATACATTGTTTAGGTGGTATGGACATTTTAACAATATTAATTCCTCTAATCCATAAGAACAGAATATTTTTCCATTTATTTGTATTTCCTCCAACTTCTTTCCCCAATGATTTATAGTTTTTGCTAAACAGATTTTATGCCTCCTTGCTTGAATTTATACATTTTATTCTTTTTGATGCTATTATAAATGAGATTGTCTTCTTAATTTCTATTTCTAATAGTCGTTGATATATAGAAATGCAACTGATTTTTATATATTTATTGTGTATCCTTCAACTTAATTGGAATCATTTATTAATTCTGACTTGGTTTTTTTGGTGGAGTCTTTAGGGTTTTCTGTATACAATATCATGTTATTTGCAAGTAAAGTCACTTTTGTTTCTTCCTTTCTGATTTGGATTTCTTTTTTTATCTTTCTTGCCTAATTGCTCTGGCTAAGATTTCCAGTACTATTTTGAATAAAAGTAGTAAAAGTGGGCACTTATTTTGTTCCTGATCTTACAGGACAAAGTTTCAGGGTTTCTCCACTGAGTATGTCATATGTGGGCTTGCCATATATGGCCTTTAGTATGTTGGGGTACATTTCCTCTATAACCAGTTTGTTGAGAGTTTTTATCATGAAAACATGTTGAATTTTGTCAGACGCTTTTTTGCTGTGTCTACTAAGGTGATCATATGATTTTTAATCTTTCATTTTTAAATGTGATGTATCACATTTATTGATTTGCATGTATTAAACCATCCTAGACTAGAACCATCCCTAGAATAAATTCTACTACTTATAGTAGGGATCCTTTTAATGTGCTGTTGAATTCAGTTTGCTAGTATTTTGCTGAGGGGTTTTGGCACCCTTGTAATTTTCTCTTTTTGAAGTGTCCTTATCTGACTTTGGTATCAGAGTAAGTAAGGCTGGCCTTGTAAAATGAGTTGGAGATTGTTCTCCCACCTTCTCTTTCTCAGAAGAATTTGAGAAACATTGGTGTTAGTTCCTTTTTTTTTTTTTTTTTTAAGATTTTATTTATTTATTTATGAGAGACACACAGAGAGAGGCCGAGACACAAGCAGAGGGAGAAGCAAGCTCCATGCAGGGAGCCAATGTGGGACTCAATCCTGGGTCTCCAGGATCACGCCCTGGGCCAAAGGCAGACGCTCAACCACTGAGCCACCCAGGCATCCCAGTGTTAGTTCTTTTTAAAATGTTTGGTAGAATTCACATCTCATTTCCTTTTATTATCATTTTAGTAACTGTATCTCAGCGTAATTGGCTTTCTTTATCCTATGTTTTATTTTATTTAAAAACTATTCTCTAGAAGGATTCATAGGCTTTACCAGACTGCTGAAAAGGTTCATGCATACTTATAATAAATAAACAAGAGCCACTGCCTTAGAGTAAGACAGAAACCAAAACCAATTGGTTAGAAGTCTAAAAGGAAAAGAGGCCACTTAGCTACTTTTACCCTGGCCTGTCTTGGAAATCTCCCATCTGGCTCTCTAAAGGACTACACAGGAATCACCTAGATAAGCCTGTTAAAATGCTAATTCTAAATCAACAGGCCTGGGGTGGTGCCCAGGAATGTGCATTTATAAACTTGCAGGTGAGGCTGATCTGCTGATCAATGATCAATGGATCATTCTGAGTAGTGAGGTTGTAGGTCTTAGCAAGTTTCATTTTCTTGTCTTTCAAAATGTTTACCTATTTTCTTTCACTCACCTGGCTCTAAGGTACAAATGGTACCTGTAAAAGCTGATAGCAGTTTATGTCATCAAATACTGGAAATGGTGCTTTTTGGTTGGCCTGCCAGATTACAAGCATTTTTCATCAGAAGAAGAATGGATATCTCTAAGAGTTGGGCCTCTAGCCCAAATAATTAGCATGAGAATTATCACCCTCTTCTTTGGGCTGGGATGAGCGGTGGTCTGGTGGATTTTCCTGGTAAGAAATTTCAACAGCAATATAAGGCTAGGGGGCACCTGGGTGGCTCTATCAGTTGAACATCTGCCTTAGGCTCAGATCAGGATCCCAGTGTCCTTGTATCCAGCTCCATGTAGGCCTCCTTGCTGAGCAGGAGCCTGTTTCTCCCTCTCTTCCCCATTTGTGCTCTCTCATGCTATCTCTGTCACTGATCTCTGTCTCTTTGTCAAATTAAAAAAATAAGTAAAAAAAATCTTAAAAAAAAGAAAAAAAGAATATAAGGCCTGTGTTGTGTAGTGAAAAATAACCATATCCCTCCACCGTCCCAGGAAGGTCACAGGCTCACAACAGAGGCTTTGAAAATGCTCTGTGTGTTGTTTTCAGTTTAGCTAAGCATTGACTTGATTAGGCACATGGGTTTTTATGTTTCCATTTTTTCTATCATTGGAAACTTTTGTGGAGAGGAAAGATCATTATCAAGGCAATAGACCATTGTCATAGGTTAGTGGTCCCTGGTGGCTTTTTCTAAACCTGTCTCTAAGGCTTTGGTTTCCCAAAGCAAATTGGGAAACATCTGGTCTATCCAACTTAATCTCCTTATGTTGCATTCACAATCACACTCATTTTGGCCTTAGCTAATCACTAATTTGTTCATGCAACAGTCTTGGAAAAAAAGGGTCCCGGGGCTCCTCTCCCAACCCAATCTCTGGATGTCTAATTTCTCTGGTTGTTCATTAATGCTTTCCCAACTCACTCAACAGTCCAGTCTCATAGGTAGAATCAATTTGCCTCAAGCACAGAATATGAGGTAGATTCGGAATTGAAAACAAAATGGAATTAAACCCCAGAAATTTAATGATGGCCTGGGCAAGGGAGACCATTTTCAAAAATTAACATGGATTATCCACAACTCCTTTCATTCAGTTACCAGATCCTTAGTAACTCAAATCTTTGTTACCACCCTCTCAGTCCAAACATCTTGTCCTGCCACTCTCCATGTGAGCCCAAATTCCTCTCTGTTATGTTCCCTGATTGTGTCAGAACCCTGCTAAAATCTTAGATGGTCCTCCTTGGCCTCTGTGAATAGGTAGGCCCTCCCTTAATGGGGCATCTAAGACCCTTGGTAATCTGACCTTTCCATTATTTCCTTCATTCTACAACTCCAGTCAACCCAAACTGCTCACAGTTCCCCCCAGTTTCCCTATGTTCTTATGATCATTTGTATCTTTGCCCAGACTGTTCTAGGCATTACCTGCCTAAAAAATATCTATATCTCTAAGTTAAAGGATGCTTGGTAAAAAGCCTTTGTTCATTTTGGAAAAATTTCTTCATGTCTGTGTCTTATTTATAATACTTCTTGACTCTTCTTATGATGCTGCTGTTGTCTCGTTTGTAGGATCATTCTGTTTAACTGAGCATTAGAGCACTGGGCTTGGGTTTTATTCCTCTTATCCCCCTATTCTAGCACAGTGCCTGACCACATAAGAGGCACTACATTAATGTCTGTTAAATAGTTTATTAATTATTTAGCTTATTTTGTCTCTCTTATTTTTTTAATTAACTGAAAAAAGATAGTTTAATGTTGGCCTGACTACAGCTTTGTGAAATAAAGGTCTGAGTCATTGTTAACATAATAAAAAGATGTAGAAATGTTTGTCTGTAAAAGAACATCTGAGCAGTGATTTTTCATTCTCTGACATTACTAGATAGAAAAATTTCAGTTGACTCTAAAACATCACTTATTTTCCCTAAAGATGGCTGGGCTCTATGTGTAGATAAGAGGTAGACTTTTGGATAAGGGAATATGTTCAGATTATTATTATCTGGATGGTTTTGCTTATTATTTTTCTCTATATTCACAGATATGAGTCCCATAGATGAGGGGTGGACTTACTTGAAACAAAGAAACCTAATTACCCATTCTACATTTACAAATACATGCTGTGTTTGTCAGAGATGTGCCTTCCTGGGGAAATAGCTCATGGGATTTCCACATTTAAGGCTCCTCCCTATTCTGGAAGGTCATTGGTATTTTCTCTTTAATTTCCTCATTCTCAATGTATCTGCTCTTGTAAACCCTAAAAGAAGAAAAGAAAACTGAGTAAGGATTATCCCTTTCTTTCTTTTTTTTTTTTTTTTCAATTAGCCAACATACATTACACCATTGGTTTCAGATGTGGAGTTCAGTAATTCATCAGTTGCATATGGCATCTGGTGCTCATTGCACCAAGTACACTCCTAATGCCTATCACCCAATAATCCCATCCCCACACCCCTCTCACCTCCAGCAACCCTCAGTCTGCTTCCTAGAGTTAAGAGTCTCTAGTGGGCAACCCTGCCTATTGCATCTTCAGCTCAGCAGAAAAGCTCAGAAATTTTATTAATAAGTATTTTGATTTGAAACCTCATCCTATTGACTAATCTACAGACATCTGTATTTGACATGGTTACGTGACCCACAGCAAACTCATCTCTTCATGTGTGACCTTCCAGACTCTTCCAGTGTTACTATTTCTGTTCTTCTCTGCTCCTGTTTATTTATTTCTACAAATTAATTCTATAGGATGTGTCACTTAACCATCACAATCAAATTACCATGCAGCAGTAATAAAAAGCTATCCATACAACAGAAGAAATATGTTATAAAGTCAACCATTTTAAGGAGTTTTCCTTGGGAAAGGGGTAATTTTGCAACTACCCCTCAGATTTTGAGCTTCTATGGACCCAGTGCTTGTTTTGTTACTCAATACATTTCTAAAGAATGGTACCTGCATATATTCCCACCATTCTTTCTCCTGAGGGTTGAATTATTGTCTGTTTGAAAGACAGGAGTGACTACTAAGTTACTACTTACTCATCTCCCCAGGAAAGTATCACTTGCCTTTATTGCCATTGACCCTCCATGGGAGAGATCAACATCAAATTTTAGCAATCTGTTATATGGAACAGAACTAGAGAGGACAGAACAAAAATGCAGGTGGGTGGCATTATTACCATGAAGGCACTAGAACATACGGCTATAAAGGAAGATCAAAGCAACTGGAGTTTCTGTGTCTGATCAAGAGTCAAGGGAGAAAAGGGAGACCATTCAAAGAAATATTTCAACAGACTTCTTGGGAAATTGGAAACATGGGGGAAGAAAATCGTTAACATATCTAGAATTATTGACACTGAAGAAAAATAGACTTGACAATTTTTCATTTGCTTAAAGGGTGATGCTAGGTCAGACAGGAAGATCAGCCAGTCTCTATTTTCACAAAATATCCAATGAGAAGAATTTCATCTTGTGCCGCAGTGTGAGACATTTAGGCCAATTCTTGAGATCATTTCAGGACACTAGGGTTTGTAAGCATTGGATTAAAACAGTGAATCACAGCTTTGTTTATTTACTATCATTTGCAGATTACAGGAAAAAGGTAAAAACACTCTCTGGAGTTTGGGGAAGAAGTAATATTGTCTTTAGTCCGAAGTGATAAGACGTGCCCTACTCACTGATAAGAAGTGGCAAGAAAAGGTACAACAGATGTTCTTCTTACTTGACAATTCTAGGTAGTCGGTGAAAGTGGGTGCTGGCAAGGGAGGGTCCCAAAAAAAACCCAAGCATTGCACATAGTTGGGTTTCAGGAGACTCTAGAAATACCTAGAACTTTGGTTGGAAGAACTGTTGAAATTATATTTGCCTCTGAGAAATTAGTAGAGAGAGAGAGAGAGAGAGAGAGAGAAACAGACAAATTTGGCTCATAAGCCAAAACTTATGTCACCAGACACCAGACATAAGAGAAGTCACCAGAAATGAAAAGAAGATTCTATGTAAGGCATGATGATTACCTCTCCTAAGTGTTCCTAGGCCTTAACCTAAAAAAAACCTTAAGTCTAGAGAAGTGAGATAATATTAAAGGGCTAGCAGACAGAGAGAGGCCAAAAGTAAAGATCTAAAATGTATGTTGGGAATGCCTGGGTGGCTTAGTAGTTAAGCTCCTGCCTTTGGCCCAGGGTGCAATCCTGGAGTTCCGGGGTCAAATCCCACATTGGGCTCCCTGTGTGAAGCCTGCTTCTTTCTCTGCCTATGTCTCTGCCTCTTTCTTTGTGTCTCTCACGAATAAACAAACAAAAATTTAAAATAAATAAATAAATTAATTAATTAAAAATAAATAAAATGTATTTTGACTAAAGTTCCTTTCAAATGTTGGGCCACAGGTAAAATTACCTTCAGATCCACATGCCTAATATGACACAAAATAGAGAGGAACATGTGATCCCTGCTTCTGCACAAAGCAGGCCATGGCTTTAGTACCTTCAGGAATTCAGCACACACACCCTGGCATGTTGAGTGTCCCAGTGTCTTCAAAACACCAGAGGTGTTTGATGGAGATAAGGACATGGAAGTGGCAGTGCCAAGAGGGAGGTAATCGTAGCAGGTAGTGGTGGCAATCATTCTAGGCTGCTTATCAGTCAGCTAAGTCTTCACAGCTGACATTGAGGAAGGTCAGAATTTTGGGGGGAAGCACAGGTGAAATACCCTGGAAGATGTCCCAAATAATTGGAAAACTGTTGACAATTTATCAGTTAGTAGTATATGAGGGAAGCAAAAGATTTCAACTACTCCATTTGCACACTGGGCTGTTGTGGCAGAAGATATATTGATGTATATACACATTATACATGTTCTAATAATGCAAACTCCATGATATCTTAAGACAGAGATGATCCTTGGAGCACTTAGGTAGCTCAGTCAGTTAAGTGTCTGTCTTCGGTTCAGGACATGATCTCAGGGTTGTAGGACTGAACCCCATGTCAAGCTCTCTCCTCAGAGGAGAGTCTGCTTATCTCCCTCCTTCTGTCCCTTCCCACCACTCATGCTGTCTCTCTTTCTCTCTCAAATAAAATCTTTTTTAAAAAGTATAAGACAGAAGTGATCCTGACCAGTTGTGATCAAATCAGAAAAACAGTAGTCAATATTCATGGAGGGGGGAAAATTTCAGGCTGGAAAGAGTGTTTATTATTATTATTATTATTATTATAAATATTATTCTCTAGCTATCTATCATCTATCTAGCATTATATTTTGATGTACTGCATTTTAAATGAATTCTCTCCTCTAACCTTTGTAAGAACCTTATAATTAGGGCAGCCCAGGTGGCTCAGAGGTTTAGCGCTACCTTCAGCCCAGGGCCTGATCCTGGAGACCTGGGATTGAGCCCCACATCAGGCTCCCTGCGTGGAGCCTGCTTCTCCCTCTGCCTGTGTCTCTGCCTCTCTTTTTCTCTCTCTCTGTCTGTCTCATGAATAAATAAATAAAATCTTTAAAAAAGAAAAAAGAAAATGTATTTAAAAAAACCTTATAATTAATGATTGTATCTGTTGTGATCCATTCAGCTATAATTATAGAAGCACTAGCTAAAACCGCCCTGACTTTAAGAATGGTTATTGTCTCATAATATATGACTGAGAAGCAGAACCTAACTGGAGGGAGGGAGGGGCTATCACTGGTGTACTGACTTCAAAATATCAGTAAGAACCCAGGGTCTTCCCATCTCTCCATTATGTTATCCTTTGTATATTTGCTACTTTCTCAGTCTTGTCTGTCATCTTGTAAGATGACTGTGGTCCTGGCATCACCATATAATAAAATTACCGGCCAAAAAACAAGAGCATTTCCCGCTTTGCAACTCAGAGGTCTCTAAGCAAGCTTTCCCTGAGATCCCACTGGATTTTATTGGATTGAATCATGTGCTCAAGGTGGTAGGTGCAAACAAAGCTGGGAAATTGAATAATACATTTTTCATCTGTACTGTGGGAGCAAGGCTCTGCTAACAAAAATGGGGGATTGAGAGAGACAGGAGGATAAAAATCTTGCCCCAGATAACAGACCTCCTACGAGGCTAAGTGGAGTCTTTATAATCATGCTGTATAATGTACTACTACGGAGAGTCAATCTGGGATCTAAACACCTCTTGGACTATTTTGGGGATATAAGATAACCAAGCATGGCCTGAGACTCAGTTATGCTTTACTGATGTTTCTACCATTACTTTCTGCCCCTCTACCTAAGCACCAGGCAGACTTACAAAGTGCAGAGAGTGAGTTTGCTGCCTGCCCTAACTTCTCTCTCCAGCTTTCCATTTGACATTGGAATATCTCATTTCTTTTGGGTAAATGGAAAAATCCATCATTGCCATCCTAAAAACCCATTCTGTATAAGTCCCTCTCAAACATCAAGGAAACTTCTTTGATTTTAATACTTCTTTAAGTCTCTCAAAGGCTACAAGAAGGACATTTTGCTAAAGAACTAAAGAGCATCAAAAGCGATCAGAAGAATTTCCTTTGTGGTTGCCATTGCAGATTCCTTAAGTCCTCATCACTGCACTTGGAGCATCCCCTTAGTTTTCAAATGCTCCTTTTGAGCACTGATAATTTGCCAAGACATATCTAAGAGCCGAAGGAAAAGGAGATGGAAAATATAGTATTGGTGATATGGTTTATGTCTCTGAGTACTGAAGAAAATTCTAAAATCCAGTCTGCATTTAGTTAGTAATATTGTACTCACACCTCATGTTTTCCAATATTATCATCACAAGACTGAGCATATTGACAGTCCAATAACCCGGCAAATAAGACTTCCAGTTTGGTCTGCCATGCCATAAACACTCTGGCCATAAAATAGAATATTGACAATCAGTCAAAAGAATCCATTTTTTGTATTTCTTTTAACTCTCAGGCTGTGTTTGGCACTTTACTTTGTCAAGAAAAGTTACTCTTAGTAAAGTGAGCATCTGAGGGCTTTCAAGCCCAAGAGAAATCACTTTCACTCACTGCTAACTCTATGACCTTGGGCCTATCACCTATCATCTCTGAGAATCAGTGTCCTCAGGTGACAAATGAAAATGTTCATGTATTCACAAAGTTTTTTATAAGAATTAAATGAAATAAATAAATAAGAAAATAGCTGTAGCAAGAACACAGTAAATCTTACTTCACTTTCCCCAGAACAGTTCCCTATTTTTAAGATTTAACCATCATTCATTCATGTATTGTTTTTCATTCACGCATTCATTGAATTTTTATTGAACTTCTATTCTTGCCAAATTCAAGGCTAATCTCTCAGTATACAAATAACAGTCAGTGTATCAAAGGTCATTTGGTATAGTCTGGGAATTGGATAAGTAAACCAGGGTTTGCAAATTAGCAAACAGATTAGGAGACTTTTTTTCTTTCTTTTTTATGTCTATGCACACTGTTTTGGTTTCTTTCTTTTTTTTTTTTTTTTAACATTTTACATGTGAATACCTTATGAAGGACACTTGATCACCAATTAGCCAAAAGCCCTCTGTTTTCTATGCTTTACATCCTGTTTCTTTTACTTTTTTTAGACCCTAATGAGGTTTTTGTGTGTGACCTGGATGTAAACAAATATTATGACAGAGTAGAAACAGTATTAATGGACACTGGTTCAACTTGTTAGAAGAATATCAGGATAATGTTGCTAACTTTAGAGTAAATAAAGTTATGTGAATGGTCCCAAATGTACCCTACTGATGGGATTTACCTTGACTTCCTGACATCTAGATACAAATTCTACAAGAGAAAAAAGCAATCATGTTCCACCATCTCTGTGAGAAACATCTGCCTCTAGTATGCAGATACAAGAAAACTTGGCGTGAAATCAAATTTTCAAGATGAATAATTCAAATGTAGTATATTTTGAATGATTTTAACTAGAAAATTCATTAACTGGAAAAGAATTTTAAAACCATTCTAATAAGGGCATTTCAACCATCCAGCAGCTTTTGTTTACATTTTAATTTCATTTTCTTTCATCTGTCATGTATCTTATTTGAACTGCATAGTGATTTTTTGTTTTAAGTTAAAAAAGGACAGAGTTTGCCGAGGTATGGGCAGAGTCTGAATAGGAATCTGAATGCAAGATGGAAATTCATGCTAGTTCTGTGTGCCAGTGAGATGGGTTGTCTATTCTGGCATAAATGTCAATGAGGCCAAATCTGGGTCTGGCAGCTGGCTAACACATCCAGGACAGTGACAGCAATACCACAAATTGCATTTTAGTAGTTCCCTGTTCTCACTGGAAAAGTACTTGGTAAGCAGATGTCCTCTGCATTTCCATATTTGCCAGACCATCTCCCTGACTAGTTTTGCCAGCCTCTCTATGTACACTTTTGCTCATCCTCACATATGAGAATACATGATAGTTGGAGAAAAGGGACGAATGGCTAAATACATTATATGAAAATTTTTATGGCATATTATCACAAGATTTTGCTATATGTATTTCCTTTTCCTTTAAAAGTTAGATAGGCCTTTCTAGACTTATATATCTGAGAAATGGCTACAGTTATGAGGTCAGGAATTCAACTCTGCATCTCTTATCCCTTTTCTTCTTCAATGTATTAAATAGTGTAGATATTCAATATGTTGGTGGTTTATAAGTAAGTTGATGAATGATCAATGTGAAATTAACATTGGAAAAAAACAGTTAGTAACCTTACATTTTTAATAATAGCTGCACCCATGACTATCTTAATGACCTGAGAGAAGCTACTAAATACCCAGATTTTTCACTTAAAAAATAGGGAATGAAATAGCAAAAGCAGGGATCATAACATCTACTCTATTCACCATACCAGGCTGTTGTGAAGATAGACTCAAACAATTGGTAGAAAAGCACAATTACACTAATAAGAGTATAGAAATGTCATGTGAACTAATAATCTTAGCCATTATTGACAAAAAATGAATTCTTGTCAGACTGTGACAAAAAACAAGCAGGAGACTATCCCCTTTCATTGGGGCAACACCATAGGCATGACATTTATGCAAGAACTTACCCAGTGATTTGTGCTCTAGGGGTAGAACATATCTTAGCACTTCAATATATGTTTTCTTATGTTTTAATTTTTTTTTAATTTTTTATTTATTTATGATACTCACAGAGAGAGAGAGAGAGAGGCAGAGACACAGGCGGAGGGAGAAGCAGGCTCCATGCACCGGGAGCCTGATGTGGGATTCGATCCCGGGTCTCCAGGATCGCGCCCTGGGCCAAAGGCAGGCGCCAAACCGCTGCGCCACCCAGGGATCCCTGTTTTCTTATGTTTTAAAAGTTGAAAGCTCTTCAAAAAATAGAAAGGGGAGGAAAACTTTCAAACTCATTCTATTTGTCCAGCATTATCTTGATCCCAAAGCCAGACAAAGACCCCACCAATAAGTAGAATTGCAGACCAATATCCCTAATGAATATGGATGCAAAAAATCTCACCAAGATACTAGCCAATAGGATCCAACAGTTCATTAAAAGGATTATTCACCATGAACAAGTGGGATTTATTCTGGGTTGCAAGGAATAAACATGATACACCTGAAAATCAATATGATACAACACATTAAAAAAAGGGCAAATCAATATGATACACCACATGAAAAAGAAAAAAAAGCAAGAACCATATTATCCTCTCAATAGATGCAAAAAAGCATTTGACAAAATACAGCATCCTTTCTTGATTAAAACTCTCTGCAGTGTAGGGGATAGAGGAAACATACCTCAATATCGCAAAAGCCCAATATATGAAAAGCCCAAAGCAAATGTCATTCTGTTTTTCCCCTAAGGTCAGGATGTCCACTCTTACCACTGTTGATCAACATAGTACTAGCAGTCCTAGCCTCAGCAATCAGACAACAAAAAGAAATAAAAGGCATTCAAATCAGCAGGAAAGAAGTCAAAATTTCCTTCTTCACAGATGACACAATACTTGATGTGGAAAACCCAGAATACTCCACTTTGAAATTGCTAGAACTCATACAGGAATTCAGGAAAGTGGCAGGATATAAAATCAATGCACAGAAATCAGTGGCATTTCTATACACTGAGATGGAAGAAAGAGAGATTAAGGAATTGATCCCATGTAAAAACTGCACCAAAACCCAAAGATACCTAGGAATAAACCTAACCGAAGAGGTAAAGGATCTGTACTCTGAAAACTATGGAACACTTATGAAAGAAATTGAGGACAGAAATTGAGGAAGACGCAAGGAAATGGAAAAACATTCCATGCTTATGGGTTAGAAGAACAAATACTGTTAAAATATCTATGCTACCCAGAGCAATGTATACATTCAGTGCAATTCCTTTCAAAACACCACCAACGTTTTTCATAGAGCTGGAAAAAATAATCCTAAAATTTGTATGGAACCAGAGAGGAACCCAAATAGCCAGAGGAATGTTGAAAAAGAAAACCAAGACTGGTGGCATCACAATTCTGGACTTCATATTACAAAGCTGTAATCATCAAGATAGTATGGTACAGGCACAAAAACAGACCCATAGATCAATGGAACAGAATAAAGAACCTAGAAATGGACCTTCAACCCTGTGGCCAACTAATCTTCAACAGAACAGGATAGAATATCCAATGGAATAAAGACAATCTCTTCAAAAATGGTGTTGGGAGAATTGGACAGCCATATGCAGAAAAATGAAACTGGACCATTTTCTTACACCATACACAAAAATAAATTTAAAATGGATGAAAGACCTAAATGTGAGACAGGAATCCATCAAAATCCTAGAGGAGAACACAGGCAGCAATCTCTGTGACCTTGGCCACAGTAACTTCTTGCTAGACACATCTCTAAAGGCAAGGGAAACAAGAGTAAAAATTAACTATTGGGACTTCATCAAGATAAAAAGCTTTTGTACAGCAAAGGAAACAGTCAACAAAACCAAAAGACAACTGGCAGAATGGGAGAAGATATTTGGAAATGTCTTATCACATAAAGGGCTAGGATCCAAGGTCTATTAAGAACTTACCAAACTCAACACCCAAAAAAACCCCAAATAATCCAGTCAAAAAATGGGCAGAAGACATGAACAGACATTTCTCCAAAGGCATACAAATGACCAACAGACGCATGAAAAAATGTTCGACATCACTTGGTACCAGGGTAACACAAATCAAAATCACAATGAGACACCACCTCATACCAGTCAGAACAGCTAAAATTAACAAGTCAGGAAACAATACATTTTGGTGAGGATGTGAAGAAAATTCCCACACTGCTGGTGGGAATGCAAGCTGGTATAGCCACTCTGGAAAGCAGTAAGTAGGTTCCTCAAAATTAAAAAAAGAGCTACCTTATGACCCACCAATTGCACTACTAGGTATTTAACTAAATAATACAAAAAAAGTGATGTGAAGGGGCATCTGCACCTCAATATTTATAGCAGCAATGTCCACAATAGCCAAACAATGGAAATAGCCCAGATGTCCAGTAACCGATATATGGATAAAGAAGGTGTAGTATATAAATACAATGGAATATTACTCAGCCATAAAAAATGAAATTTTACTATTTGCAACAACACGGACAGAACTAGAGGGTATTATGTTAAGTAAAATAACTAGTCAGATACTAGTCAGAGAAAGACTAGTATCATATGATTGAACTCATATGTGGAATTTAAGAAACAAAACAGAGGATCATAGGGGAAGGTAAAGACAAATAAGATGAAATAAGAGAGGGAGACAAACTGTAAGAGATTCTGAACTATAGGGAACAAACTAAGGGTTGCTGGAGGGGAGGGAGTTGGGTAGATGGAGTAACTGCGTGATGGGCATTAAGGAGGGCAGGTGATATGATGAGCACTGGGTGAAGCACTGATCTCTACCTCTGAAGCTAATAATACACTATGTGTTAATTAATTGAATTTAAATAAAAATAAATAAAAACTGAAAGCCCAAATTATTCCTGAGGGATTACCTGTAATAATACACAAATATTACTTATGGCGCAGACCACAGATAGATCAGTAGAGAAGAAAGCTTCATAGGACAAACAGACAAAGTTGATATGCCTCAATCCAGAATTACTCTGAGGATGAAAAAGTGCCTCTGAAAACTTACCCTGGAGCCACATGATGAGCCTGTCCATTCTACTCCCACTGAGGCTAGTTCTCTGGATGTCCCACCTACCTCCCACAAACTCCAGAGCTCCTTCCTCTCCTGTCTCTATCTCTCTCTCTGTCTCTCTTGTCTCATGCTCATTCACTCTTTTC
This sequence comes from Vulpes lagopus, assembly GCF_018345385.1. Taxonomy (NCBI): domain Eukaryota; kingdom Metazoa; phylum Chordata; class Mammalia; order Carnivora; family Canidae; genus Vulpes; species Vulpes lagopus. Next base: position 14,558,766 of record NC_054842.1, read on the forward strand.
TGTCTTTGGTATTTAAGGGTAGAAAAAAAGTGTTGTAAGAGTACAATATTTTGCCTCTTTTCTTCATCTTTGGATCATTATTAAGTTATCAGCTAAAATTTCCACACTAGGTGTATTAGTTTCCTAGAGTCATCATAGCAAATGACCACCAACTGGGTGGCTTAAAACAACAAAGATTTATTCTCCTATAGTTCTGGATGACAGAAGTCCAAATCAAGTTGTCAGCAGTGTAGTACTCCTCTGGGGCTGTAGGAAACAATCCCTTCTTTGCCTCTTCCAGCTTCTGGTGGCTCCAGGCATTCTTCAGCTTATGGCTGCTGCGTAACTTCAAACTTTGCCTCTATCTCGCATGTGCCCCACCCTGTTTCATCTGTATTTCTGGTTCTTATTAGGACATTTATTGGATATAGGGCCCATTTGATAATCCAGCACGATTTCATCTCAAAATCCTTAACTTAATTATATCTACAAAGACCATTTTTCTAGAAGTTCATATTCATAGGTTCCAGGGATTAGGATGTGGACATATTTTTTGGAGAGCCACCATTTAGGCTAAAAGGCCATGTAGAGGCCAGCCCTCTACATTGGCCAAAGAACATAAAAGTGGATTGGAATTCCTCGAAGGCAAGATAAACCTGCTAACCCCTTATATTGCATACCATAGATAAAATGCTCTGAGCATATATATGGCAGGAAACTCCTAACCTTCTTGTAATGAATATAGATAATTCTTGCCCCAACCCTTCTGATAATCTTATTTAGGGGATATTGTCAAAATTCAGACCATATTAAAAATATTATCTGGGACAATTAGTAAGGTAGAACATTGAGTCTCTATGAGCCCTATTGGCATTAAGCTATTTAAAGAATACAGAGAATTCATTCACTAAAATGAATGCAATTACAGTCCAAGAAACAAGACTGGTTTTCTCTTTTCCAAACTCCATTAAGTCGGCAGCATATTTTAGGAAGTAGGAAGGCTGGAAATATTTACACTCAGGTCGACCAGAGCTCAGATTCCTACTCTGCCACTTACTTATTGTGGGCCCTCAAGGCAAGTTATTTGACCTTCCCAAACCTCAATTTCCTTGCCTGTAAAAGTAATGATAATAAGAGATAATATTTATAGAGTGCACACTATGTGCCAGACACTATTTTGAATGATTTCACACATGTTCATCTTAAATCTTCATAGCAGCATTATGAAGTAGTGGGGTGAACTTCTCACTGCCCACTCGATATCTCTCCTTCCTAGTTCTCCAGTAATAAAGTTTTAAATGGGTTTATGGCCACCCAGACAGGGGCTACACTTCCCAGGCTATTTTGCAGAAATAGATGACCACGTGAATAAGCTCCCTCCAAAGGAACGAGTGCTGAATTGCTATGTGCAAATTCTGCATCACTTCCTTAAAAGATAATTTCTTGCTTTGGATTCTCACCAACATCACATTGACACAATTTCTGCCATGTCAGTACTAAACGTGTTGGTAGAATCACAAGTTGGAATGTGTGTTGTGGATAGAAACGTGGAGCATGATTAGTTAGGATGGTCCACTTCAAAGGATGCTATGAAAAATAAATACATGCACCTATTATTTAAGTCGTATTTTAGAATATCTTTATTCTAATGATATTTAACCTATATCCCAATTAATACAGGTGGTTTAATTATTCTCATTTTAGGGATGAGAAAACTGGAGTCCAAGTAATTATGTAACTTGCCCAATGTTGTACAGCTGACAAGTGGCTTCCAAACCAGTCACATATCAACAGTTATTCTAGCTCTTAACTCATATTCCTAACTTATTGGAAGGCTGCACTAATAAAACCTTGAATGTTAGTAAAGATTAAACAACATTATATAAATAAATCACCTACTTCTCTGTCTTCCTTATCTATACTTCATAGAGGTATTCATTCATTCATCATTCTGTTACAGATATTTTTAAGCAGATCCCTTGGACTGAGCACAAGAAACCATGCCTATTCTCAAGGAAATATTTTAGGGGTATTAGATACGTAACAAATAAATCACAATATATTACGTTACATACAACATGTATCGGGCATTATTATAACATAGAGCAAGTGATTAACTTTAATAGTTGGGAAAAGAATTTTTAAAGGAAGTTTTTCAGATAGATATGAGGCACAAAGATATGAACAACTCATGCAAAATATGGAAGCATGAAACAGCCTGGGTAGATGAGGAAGATATGGAAATAACTCAATAGGGTGTGATGCTTAAAGTGTGTGTGTGTGTGTGTAGCATGTACATGAATGTGTGAGAGTGTGTGTAGTGAGGAGGGTGAAAAGATAAAGTTGGAGATGCAGAAAGACAAGATTTTGAATGGTTCTTGTATGCCATATTAAGTGATTGGGCCATTACCTTGTAAATGATAAAAACCCAGTGAAGATTTTCAGGTAAAAGAGACATGTTATTAGACTTAAGCCTCGCAGTATATGGGGAACAAATTTGGGAGTTGGCTTAGAGTAGAATGTGCCTAGAGGCAAAGATCTTGGTAGGGAAAAAAAAAAAAAAAAAAAAAGATCTTGGTAGGGAAACTCCCAACAGTTGAGTCAAGAATGATAAGAACCTACTCAACAGCAATAGTAGAAAGGTAGTAAGGCGAAGACGATTTGAAAAATTATTTGGATCTGGAGTTGAAACATACATAAATGAATTGGATGTAGAGGATTCAAGTGAGAATGGAGTATGACTCAGAGTCCTGACTTAGGTGACCAGGTAGATAATGGTGCTAACTTTTAATATAAGGAAAGCAAGAAGAAAGGCTTGGGCTTATGAGGAGCCCTGAGGTGGAGGAAAGAGTTGAGTAAAGAGATTGTAGGGATAATTAAAGCCACAGCAATGAATGGCAGAGGGTGTCTGGTTGAATGACAAAGGACTAAAGAAAGAAAACTTGTCAGGATGACTTAGGAACAAACAAGAGGAGATTGTGGAGAAGACAGCAAGTTCCTGAAAGAAATCTAAAGACAATATACATCAAGGGTTCAAAGCTCAGAGTCTCCAAGTAGGTCAAGGAAGTTGTCAACAGCATTTAAGTTTACAGAGAGTCCAAAAAAGATAAAAACTGAGAAATACTTTTAAATCAAATATTTATTAAGTATTCAATATAAATCAGAGTGTCAAGTAACAACATTTTGGTGAACCTTGTTGAAGAAGTGAACTTTGTTTAACCTGGTAAAAGCCAGATTGCTTTATATTCTAAGATCCTACCAGTGGAAAAACATGTTTGCTCATAGTCTGTGTCCTTAGTCATGAGATAGAAAATAAATCTTGACAGGTGGCTAAAACTACATCAACTCCTAAACTAATTCACACTATTGTATTTTTACTCTCCAATTCATTGGATTAGCAGCACTATCCTGTCCATGCATCAAGTTAAGAGCACTATCGCATCCATCAGGGCAATACTACCTGATTCTTATTTTCATAGTGACAAACTTAAAAAAAATTGCAAACTCGGTGTTGAAAGTTAATGTTGAATCAATTCAGTTTTTTTTTTTTTTTTTTTTTTTTTTTTTTTGCATTCAAGACAATTTCATGAGTTAACATCTGTTTGGGAAAAGATAACAGATCATCTGAGTACATGATTTCATTTTATACATAACATCCATCATTTTATATCTCCTCCATTCAAGTAGATAAATACCTAACATGTTTGCTAGGCAAAAGAGTGGAAGGTACATATAGTTGTGTGTAAAACAATCTTTTCCACCATCAACGTGCTCTGGTGTTCTTATTAATGATACGATGTGTGGGTGTGCACATGATATGAGTATATATGTGGGTGTACACACTTACATATGCTATAAACATTTCTTGTAGTATGATCTGATTATGCCTCATAATGACTACTGCCAGCAGGATGCTTCATCTGTAATAGGAACTGAGTTATCCACTGAGGATCCAATCTGAAAGTGACTCTTCTCACCCAAGCAAAGGGAGTATACCCTGCCCTTTCAGTGGGCAGTAGAAAAAGTGCTGACCAAGACAAAATACACGAAGATCCTATGAAATACAGAAAAGTCATTCTTTGAATAATAATGATGGTCATTTGCCAGAATATATAAAAAAGAAAAAGGAGAGCCTATGAAGATATCAATTTACAGTAATGCCACTAAAACAAACTTTCAGCAATACATGCCAAATTCAAATCAGTTAGATATAATTATTTTATTTAATAAATATTTGTTGAGCACCTATTATTGGGAAGGTGCCTATCTATTGGTGAAATATATTAAGACGTCCATCTTAATGAAGATTATATTAGTTATCTATCGAATTAGCAAAGACATTTGATAGCTAATGCTTGTGTGTGTGAATGAAAATCACTATTAAATTACTAAGCTAAAAAACATTAAGGAGCAGGCTATTCTGTATAGTGTGAGGGTTTTTTTTTTTATTTTTGTTGTGAAATATAAACCACATACTAAAAGATAAACAAAACATAAATGAAGAGTTTAGCAAATTTCTAAATTGAATGCCCACACCATCATCAACTGAGCATTACCTGCATCACAGAACCAACAAACTCAACTCCCTCTCTTTCTGTTGAGGTAAACACCATCTTGAATTGCACATCAATTACTTCCCTGCTTTTCATGATGACTTATGAAACAATATACCCCAAACAATATAGTTTAATTTTGTCTATTTTTGAGTTTTACATGAATCTAATCATACTGTAAATATTCTTTTGTGCCTAACTTCTTTTGCATTATATTTGTAAGATTTGTTTATATTCCTTCATATTCATAGCTGAAATACATTGTGTAAAAAAAGCCATAATTATAGTATCTATGCTACTGGTAAAGGGCATTTGGTTTGTTTCCTCATTGGAGGCTATTACAAACAATGCTGTCATGCACAATTTATGTATTGATCATGTTGCATATGTGCATGCTTATCAAATTTGCAAAGTCTTAGAAATGTTTTTTTCAAAGTTGTTTGATAAATTTTTTCTCCCACCAGCCGTGTATGAAGATACCTATTATATAATATGTAGTGTGACTACACACACATAAATCACTAGGGATTGCATCAAATTTATACATGAATTTGTTGATATCTCATTTTTGTTTTATATTTACACTGGATGGGAGTATTTTTATTTCTATTATTGAAATGAACTTGAAAGGAAGAAAAGAAAATCACAAGCATTTAACCACGACATGAAGAAAGAGGCAAGTTTTATTGAAGGAAGTGGAGAAGTTGAGACCAATGAAGCATATGAGAGCTGCTAATGGAGGAGAGAATAAAGGAAAGGGATGAAAGAACCACAGCAAATATGAAGATGAAAGTTCAAAGTGAACAGAGAGGGAGAAGAAGGAAGAATCAAAACTCTTCCCCACGCACATGTAATGCATGTGGGAGAGAACCATAAATCATGGAAGCATGAAGCATCAGAGCATCTTGGCTTTTGACTCCACTATATATTGGCTATTACACAGCACACTAAACGTTCTAACCTACCTTGTAGTTATTCACAGTCTGAGAAAAGGAGAAATGCAACAAATCTTTAGGTTACTCAAAGTAGTTAGTTCTATGTGCTCATATCATAAGTTCCAATTGATAACCAAAGCCTTATTTTTTGTATAAGACTGAAATTTTATTATTATGATTGTCTCAATGGACAATTACTTGTTTCATGGCTCTTACAACATATTAACATTTTGGATCATTCAAAAATATTTAACAGGGCAGCCCAGGTGGCTCAGCGGTTTAGCACTGCCTTCAGCCTGATCCTGGAGACCTGGGATCCAGTCCCATGTCAGTCTCCCTGCATGGAGCCTGCTTCTCCCTCTGCCTGTGTCTCTGCCTCTCTGGCTCTCTCTCTCTCTCCCTGTCTCTAATAAATAAAATATTAAAAAAAAAATATTTAACAGAGCTGTAGAGATGTAGTTGACATTATAAACTGCACAAATTTAAAGTGTAAAACTTGACAAGTTTTGACATAGGTACATACTAATGAAACCATCAACACAATCAAGACAAAGTGCACGTTTCCTCATTGGCCCTTAAAATCCTTCCCTTTTGGCCCTTCTTGCCCCTTCCCCATCCTCAGATAGCAGGTTATTTATAGTAACCATTTCTGTTACTATAGATTACTTGGCATTTTCTAAAATTTTATATCAGTATGATCCTACAGCATGTGCTCTATTTGTCTGCTGTTTCATTCAGTATAATTAATGCTCCATCCTTGTTGTCCAATATCAATACTTCATTCCTTTTTATTGACTAGTTCTCCTGTATTGTATAGATATACCACAATTCTTTTATGCATTCACCTCTTGATAGATGTTTAAGTTTACAATTTGCATCTAGTCAAATGAAACTAGTAGGAACATTTGTGTACCAGTGTAGGTTTTCTTTTCTCATGGATAAATACCTAGAAGTGGAATAGCTGTGTTAGATGATAGGTGCATATTTAACTTTTTAAGAAAGTTCCAAGGTGTTTTCCAAAATAATTGTACCATTTTTGCATTCCTATCAAGTGTATAAGAGTCATCCCACATCCTCACTAACATCTGCTATGACCCATTTTTTTCAATTTTAGGCATTTTGACAAATGTATGGGCATCTGGTCTTACTTGCATTTGTCTAATGAGCAATGATGTCAAGCATATTTTTATACCTTTATATATGTCTGTATAGGCGAAATGTCTGTTCAAATTGTCTATTTTTTATTAGGCTATTTGGGGTTTTTTTGGTAATTTTTGAGAGATATTTATATATTCTGGATGTAAGTCCATTGTTAGATATGTGATTTATGAATATGCTCTTTCAGTATGTAATTTCTCTTTCATTAACATAACAGTGTCTTTTGAAGCTTAGAAATTCTTAGTTTTGATGAAGTCTAATTTTTTTTGATGCATCATGTTTTTGATATTGTATCTAAGAAATCTTTCCCTAACCCAAAGTAACTCTTTCTTTTACATTGTCTTCTGAAAGTTTTATAGGTTTAAGTTTCACATCTATGCCTGTGATCCATTTTGAGTTAATTTCTGTATATGGTTCAAGATATCAATCAAAGGTTTGTTTTATTTAGTTATTTTTATATATGGGTATCCAATTATTCAGTACCATTTGTTGAAAACACTATCCCTTTTTCACTAAATTTCCTTTGTAACTTTGATGAACACCAATAAAGCATATATAATATATAAAAATATATAATTAATTACATTATTTATTACATAACAAATTATAATATTAATATTATTTGATAATTAATACAATTTCATATATTATATATGCTTTATTGATTTATATATATAAAATATAAAGCATATATACAATTTTAATTCTGGACCCTAAATTCTGTTCCATTAATTTATTTATCCATGTTGACACCAAATTTGCATTGTATTGATGATTTTATATATATATATAATACTCGATTCCAATATTACATCTTGGAAAGTCATGTACTATAAGTTTTCCAAATTTATTTTTCGTTTTCAAGATTGTATTATTTCACTATTCTAGATCATTACATTTTCATGTGATTTTTAGAATCAGCTTATCAATATCTATCAAAAAATGCTTATTATTATTTTGACTGAGAATGTATTAGATGTATAGATCAATTTGGAAACTGACATCTTAATGATAATGTCTTCTGGTCCATGAACATGGCATGTCTATTGACTTCAGGCTTTCTTAATTTCTTGCAGTGAGTTTTCAAAGTTTTCAGCATACAAGTGTTGAACATTTTTGTTGAACTTATTTCCACGTATTTAATATTTTGTTGTTATTGTAATGGTAATTTGTAATTTCCATATCCAATTTGTTGTCATAGAAATGTAGTTGATTATTCATAATGGTATTGTATCCTGCAACATTGATAAACTCACTATTAATTCTCATAATGAGTTTGCATATTGCATTAAATTTAATACATAGGTGATCATGCTATCTTGCAAATGAGACCGTTTCTTTCTTTCCCATTTGGGTGCCTTTTATTTTTCTTCTTCTTCACCTTCTTCCTCTGTTATTCCACTGGCTAGAGCTGCAATATAATGTTGAATAGATGTGATGAAATCAGGCATCGTTTGCTCCTGATTCTAGATGGAAAGCATTCAGTTTTACTACTGAAAAGGATGTTACTTAAAGGTATGTGTTACAGATTTTTATCAGGTTGAAGAATGTCACTTCCATTCCTAGTTTTCTGTGCTTTATTTTATTTTATTTTCTTCAGTAATGGAACTTGGATTTTGTCACATACATCTTGTAGATCTACTGACATCTCACCTGAAAGCTGTTATACTCATGGTTATACTTCATTAGAAAGAAAGGATGCATATTAAAATCAGCCAAGGGAAGAGACACAGGGTAGAGTCCAGAGAAGTTTCATGGATCTTCCAGTTGTTGTCTAGCAGTGCAATAATGGAAGATACTACTCTCCCAGCAACAATTGCTCACTATGGGAGCTCTCCCCAGCCTTGGTGTCCAGACTCTTTATTGGAGCTCTGTCACAATTTCCCAAATGGCTGACCTTAGTCTCCAGTCTCTCCAGAGATTGAACCAATAGCACATAATCAAAAGCCTCCACTGTAAATCATATTGTCAGATTGTTTGGCATGACCCAAAGCCCCCAGGTAAGCAAAGGCATTATTATCAGGTAGGACTTAAATATTATTACCAAGGAGTCAAGGATAAAGGCTAAACCTTTCTTTGGGCAAGGGTAAATTCTTTTCTACGCAACTGTGTTATATTATACTCTTATATTTCTAAATTTGATTGTTAAATCATTGTTAACCATCTTTGTATTTATGATAATGAGTGTTACTTGTCTATATTTTTCTTTTCTTATAATATCTTTGCCTAATTTGGATATCTGAGTAATATCCCTTGCCTCATAAAATGAATTAAGTATAGTAGTTTGTGTTTTTCAAAGAATTCATCTATTTCATCTAAGTTGTTGAATGTATTGCATAAAGGTTTTTTTAAATAATAATATTTCTTATCCTTTTTAATGGTATAGTAGCTTTACCTCTCTCATTCCTAATACTGGTAAGTTGTGTTTTTGGTCTCTTTTTCCTAATCAGTTTGGCTAGAAATTTTTACCAATTTTATTGATGTTCTTAGAGAAACTACTTTTGGTTTCACTGAGTTGCCTTATTATTTTTTTTTCTGTTTTCTATTTCAGTGATATTTTCCCTGATAGTTATTACTTCCTTTCTTTTCCTTACTTTGTATCTAATTTTTTAATTGTTCCAGTTCCTTAAGGTAGAAAATGAGGCCACTGGTTTGATACTTTCTTAATTTCAAAAATAAGAATTTAGTACTGTAAATTTCTATTACTTCCTTCACTGAATCCCACATATTTTGAAATGTCTTGTTTTTATTTTTGTTTAGTTCACTTACCTTCTAATTTCACTTTTGATCTCTTATTTGACCTATGGGTTATTTAAAAATGTGTTATTTGTTTCAAAATATTTGAGGATTATTCAGAGATCCTTTATTATTATTTCTGACTTAATTCTATTGTGATTAAAGAGTATATTTTGTATAAGTAGCATAGTTTTACACTTACTGAGACTCTTTTTGTGGTCTAGAATATGGTCTGTTATTAAATATTTGATATACACTTGCAGAGAATGTCTATTATGTGATTTTGAGGGTGAAGTGATCCATAAATATCAAATATATCATGATGGTTGAGAGTTTTGTTAACATCCATACTCATACTGACTTTTTTGGTTTATGCTATTACTAATTGGGAAAATCTTTTTGAAACCTTGAACTATAATCATAGATTTATCTATTTCCCTTTAAAGTTTTGTTAGTTTTGTTTTATATATTTTGAAGCTTTGCTATTAGTTGCATAAACATCTAAGATTTTTATGTTCTTGATTAATTATGTTCTCTCTCCCGGTTATGTTGTCTCTCTTGGTTTTTAAAATTAATGCTAACATAGTCTATTTCTCCCCTATTCTTTTACCATAGAATTACTGTCTTTCCATTTAAAGTGCTAGTCATGTAGTAGCCGGTATTGAGCCTTGATTATCCTATTTGACCATCTCTACTTTTAATTTAGGTATGTAGACCATTTATATTTAATGTGATTATCAGCATAGATGTGTTAAAATATATCAACTTGTTATCTATTTTCTTTGGTCCTACCTGTTCTTTGTTAATTTAAAAAGTCTGACTACTTTTATATTAATTATGATTCTATTTCATCTGTGGCTTATTGTTTTAGTTTGTTATTTTAGTGTTTGCTTCAGGATTTATAATTTTCATCATTAACTTATCAGGGTTTACCTTTAAGTAATATTATACCACTTCTCCTTTTGTATTAGGATCTTTTATATTCATTTCTCCTCTCCTGCATTTTATGTTATTTGTCATAAATTTTACTTTTACAACTATTGTAAACCTTATATATAATACATTATTATTTTCTTTTCAACCATTAATTATCTTTTACATAAGTTTAAATAACAAAAAAAGTTATATATATTTACCTGCATAGTCATCATTTATGTATTCTTCCTCATAGATTCAGATTTCTGCCTGATACCACTTTTCTTCTGCATGAAGAACTTCCTTTAGCATCTTTTTATAATTCAGGTCTGTTAAAAACAAATTCTTTCAGCTTTGGTATGTTTTAGAAAGTCCTTCCCCAGAATTTTCTGATCAATATTCATCTGAAGACCTAAGAGGGGCCCTTTACAGATCTCTGGAGATCACTCTGTGAAACTCTTTTCTACTTTGTACTCTGTCCTGCACACTCTAGACATATCAGCCTTTCTATACACTCACCTATGTCCATCACTCTAGTAGCTTATCCACTAACCCATCTACCTATCATTCATCCATCCAATGACTACTCATCCCACAAACATATAATAAGAGTTCAATGGTTGTCAAGTCTTGGTGTACAATACATAGGTAACAAGTGCATAGGACAATTCACATTTTTGTGAATTTTTAACAAAAATGATGCATATTTTTTTAAAAAACAATAAACATGACAAGATGATGATGATGATGATGTCATCTATATAGAGCACTGGAAAGAGTTGTACATGTAATATGTTTCAGCATTGATTTTGGTATATGAGAGAATCACCACATTGCAGTGGGGTGCAGCAGTGTAAAGCACAAAAAATTCTCTACCCTTCAACTTTTTGTATACTTTGTATACAGAAAACACAGACCTTGAGTGAGATTACTATGGATACCACTCATAGATAATCTTTGCATCTCCAGTATTTAGCACAGTGATAGATGTACACTTAATTTTCAGGGAACATTTATGGAACTGTGTATGATAAAAATTTGAACTGTAACAAGATATATCAGGATCTTATATTAGAAAACTCATGGTCTATGCAAGGAAGACCAAACTGATCACAGAGTTACAATACAATGAGTTTCATGCTCATGGTAATATATATAAGTAATAAGGAAGCAGAGTACAACTACACAGGACAGAGAAGTTCCATGCCTAAAAGCTTTAGAGAAACCTCCTTAGGGACAGTGTTAATGGAAATGGTCCAGTGATGGGAGTGAAGGACATAACAGGTTGGAAGGACTGACTGTAAGTATAGACAGTGATGCCAAAGTCAGACAAATATATGGCAGAAAGGAGTAAATTTTTAAGGGAACTGGAGGTGTTGATCCAGGAAATAAGGTTGAATAAGAAATCTGAGCCAAATTGAGAAAGCTTTTTTTTCCTCTCAAATTGAGAAATCTTATATGCCATGCTGAGAATCTTGGACTTTGTCCTTGTTCAGTGTGTCAAGCAGAGACATGGCATGATTTAATTTGCATTTCAGATAGATAAAGCTGGTGCCAGTATGGAAAATGGATGTGAAGGGAAAGAAATTATTTAGGAGGCAGTTCCTTTTTTTTCTTTTTTTTTTTTTTTAAGATTTTTATTTATTAATCGAGAGAGAGGGAGAGAGAGAGACAGGCAGAGGGAGAAGCAAGCTCCATGCAGGAAGCCAGATGTGGGACTCAATCCTGGGGACCCTGAGATCACTCCCTGAGCAAAGGCAGATGCTCAATGGCTGAGCCACCTAGGTGTCCCATAGGAGGCAGTTCCAATGCAATATGTCACTTGTGCTAAGGAGTGATAGGGGAATGGAGAGGGAAAGGCAGATTCAGAGACATTTTGGAAATGGTGCAATCTCCTCAAAGGAGAGGGGGAATTATTGACAAGTCTTCTAGTTTGAGCAGTGAACCGAATGGGGAATTAAATTGGGGATCCATACTCATTTCCAATATCAAGTCCTTAAGATCACTTTGTAGGCACGAAGACAGCATTCAACTGATCCATTTTTTTTTAAAGATTTTATTTATTTATTCATGAGAGGCACAGAGACAGAGAGAGAGGCAGAGACACAGGCAGAGGGAGAAGCAGGCTCCATGCAGGAAGCCAGATGTGGGACTCAATCCTGGGGACCCTGAGATCACTCCCTGAGCAAAGGCAGATGCTCAAATGGCTGAGCCACCTAGGTGTCCCATAGGAGGCAGTTCCTTTTTTTTTCTTTTTTTTTTTTTTCAGCTGAGAATGCTGAGATCTGAATAGACTAACTAAACTCATTAAGTTATAATCTTAATGAGCATTCAGTGTACTAGCTGCTACTGTCTTGTACAACTATAGATGGTAGACCTAGGATTCAATTTCAAGTTTGTTTGGCTCCAAAGCTGGTATTCTTCGCTTGTGAGCTGACACAAATATATAACCACAGCCTGGAAGCATCATGGTCTAGATGAATAGGAAATGTTTTAATGTTAAGCCCAGCTGTCTTGGGCTAAACCAGAACTCTAAGATGTATTATTTCATTAATAATTTTCTCTTTTGGTAAATCTGCTGTGTTCATAATGAAGACATATATAACAACTTAAATATGTAAAGGAAATCGAGTGCATAGCTCCATTGTTGCAACAAAGCAGCTTTTCAAAATCAGACATCTGGGCCTGTGAAATCTGAGTGGTGAGCCAGCATCATGGCTTGGGGCACTGGGCACAGAGCAAAGTTAGACACTTGAAATTTGAATCTTGGCTTTTTCTTCTCTATGAAGAATCATTTTTCTGTATTTGTTCCTGAACTCACAAGTAAAAATCCAGAGCAGCCTTACTCTTCATCTTCCCTGTCTTGAGCACCTGGGGAAAGTATCATGCAGATGTGAATTATAAATGTTTATATTGCAAGAAGAAAAATGGTAATTATTTTCCAACTCCAATGTGAATTTCCATTGGGGTGATGTAGTTTCAAGATATTTCTCTGTTTCCTTACCAGATAAATTCTGTAACAGTCAAGAATGTTAATGGCTCTATGTAATTGAAAACTCCTATTAGCTTAAGCTGTTAGGGGTTTATTTTTCTTATGTGGCCATAGGGATAGATAGAGGCAGTTGCAGGTATTGGTTTAGTGGCTGAAAGGTGTCAGTGCTGACAATCGGAGCTCTCTCAGTCTTGGCTTCAGATTTGGGCATAAGATGGCTAGCCAAGTATTAGACAAGTTCTGCATTCAAGGCAGGAAGAAGAGAGAGAGGAAGCATACCTTATGTCTGTCATTTCTATTAGTGGACAAAAATCTTTTCAAAAAACATGACAGCAGACTTCTGCTTACCTCTCTTGGGCCATCAATGAGTCACATGGCTACCCTGAGGAGCAAAGTAGGCTGAGAAAGTGTGATTTTATCTTTTGTGGCATCTAGGTGAAAGGGGGCATTGTTAGAAAATCTGCTGCACTTCCCACCACATGAGTGATGATGACACAGGCAGTACGTGCCTGCAAATACAAACAGGTATTCACAATTCCTGATTCAGGAGCTCTTAAAGAATGTGCAATACACGCAGGTTAGCATTCATGCATGTTACTCAACAAATATTTATCAGGCACATGTCACACGCTGAAAACTATGCATACAGTCTGCTTAAACTCGCTACTTAGCAATGTCCCTCCACTCAGGCCTTAACTCCTTGGCCCACTTGTGCAACGACATCAGTAGCCTTGGGCTGGACAGGTAAAGAGTAGGAGGAAGGAAGGTGCAAGTGTGGAGATGCCAGAAGCATGCTCAATATCTTTCTTAATCATGGGTCTCCAGATGCCTTTCAAAGCAAATGCCCAAAACTCTGGTAGGGAGAAAAGACATTTCAACCTCTTCTCAGGCTCTGCTGCTCACCTCTTTCCTAGTTCCTTGCAATTACTAGCATAATTGTTCAGAACTTGGAATGTTAAGGGATCATGATTTCTAGCAGGAAAGGAAAATGTATCTTATTAGGTCCTGCAAAGGAAATGCAAGTTCCTCTTTTTTTTTTTTTTTTTTTTTTTTAGATTTGATTTATTCATGAGAGTCACACAGAGAAATGCAGACATAGGCAGAGGGAGAAGCAGGCTCCCTGTGGAGAGCCTGATGTGGGGCTTGATCCCAGGACCCCAAGATTACAAGCTGAGCTGAAGGCAAACACTCAACCACTGAGCCACCTAGATACTCCAGATTCCTCTTTACCCACCTGATGCATATGGCTGTGTGGGGAATTTTCAGCAAGATATTTAGTAAAGACATGGCCATATTATTCTCCAGTATATTTAATTTCCTTTCTCTGTATGACCATCCAAATAGTATAGTATCTCAGGATGTAGATTTAGAAAGAGAGAGGAGGCCTTCAACCTAAATTGGATGTACCAAACCAGCTTTTAATGTGGATGCACTATACCATTTAATACCACTATAGGCATTGGGTTCTTACATAGCTCTAATAAAGGAAACTTGGGTCACTTTCTTGTTATCTTTCATGTGGACTGAGCTTCTTTGAGAATCCCATAGAAAGAAGATTGATACAGAGGCAGGATTTGGGATTCCTAGGTCTCTTAGATTCCTAGGTCTCCTAGGCCCCAAACCCACAATCTCATCCAGAGTAAATTTGTACAAAGGATAGAAATAGCAGAATGTCAGGCTCAGAGAACTTGGCAGTGTCCTGTCCCTATTTCATGCTTCTGCCCACCCCTTTCTTAGCTTCTCCTGCAGAGCATGAGAGTAGTGAATTTGGTCAGAGTTTCAAGACTTTCATTAGATCACAACTACCAATGGGCAGTCCCTGTGCTCCCAAATAAAACAAGCAAAACAAAACACTAAAAACTCAGGTTCCATGCTGCTTTTGCCTAATTTCCTCCTCAAGTGGAAAAGATGGAAATGTCAGTGAGAGTTCTCCTTAGGAGGGTCTGCAAACTCTAGTTGCCTCCTCTGATACTATGTATCTGAGTGGATAAATGAACTTAACTCTTCTCACTGTTTTCCTGGGACTTTCTTTTCTTTTCTTTATTCTCTTCTTTTTTCTTTCACAGAACGGCCTAAAGTTCATGCTCCAAATGTGACGTTAGACATAGAGCCTGGCATTGGTACACAGCAATTAATAAAATTGTGTTTCTCATTTCACTTCTGTTCTTTGTGTTCACAGGATTCAACTGTCCCTGAGTTCCTGATTACAATTCCATGAAAATCTCATCACTCTGACTGCAATCTGTGATAATAATAACAACTGCTATTTACTGAATGCTTTTTGTGGGCAAGAAACTGTGTTAAGTGACTTACTGTTTTTCTTAATTATGCTGCAAGAGTCATCCCCCCACCCCCACCCCACAACATGGCAGTTTGCTCTTGTGGTCTGAGGGGTGTTTGACAGCATGTAAGTGAGAGGAATTCAGTGAACTTAAAGGCTCTTGGGAAGCCCCAGTGACAAATATGTAAATAGACATAGAGGGACTCCTTAATTGTACATCCAGAGCTCATGGTACTCTAGCTTTAATCTGTCCACCAAAGCTAAAAATCTCACACTGTCAAATATAGATCTTCTCCTCCTTGTTCTTCACAAATTTCACCATCCATGCCCCCACTCATATTCTTATTCCTTTCCAATCACCTTACTGCTTTTGCCCATTTTTCTATATCCTGCTCATTTTTCGAAGCTTGCTTTAAGATATCATATCTGAACATCATTCTCTGATAGCCCATTACTGAGAGAAATTTCCTGGAATTTCTCTGGATTTAGGAGGTATAACTTGCAAAAATAAGTTCGTATTTACTGTGAGTCCAAGTTTGGGTCTAAGTGTGAGGTCTGTGAACTTGTGTCAATATCACTTGTGTAAGATTTTTTGGTCGCCTATATCAACATGACTTAGAAATTTTTTCCAGGAAAATTTTGCCTGGGAAAGATAAAGCTGTAAACTAATAAATAACTTCACTGTTTGCTTAAAGAAATTCCTACAGATCAATTTATCACGGACAACAGTCTCCTCACCTCAGCAAACAGCTTGCTTAGCAAACAAAAAAGTGCCTATCAACACATGCTTCAAGGGTATTGCCTGATTGACAACCAGTTATGAAATATTATAGCATAAGTTGTGTCCAGTTCTAGACAGTTACCCACCTTGCAAGGCCCAGCTTATACCACTTGAGCCCGGACCCCAGAGCCAAGAGCCTCAGAGTGCTACAAATATCCTACTTCTGACTTTCCCTTCTGAGTTGCTTCTGAAATCCTACCAAGGAGTTCTCTCCAACTACAATAAATTCAAATAAGCTTAGTTTTGCTTTATTAACAGATTTGTGATGATATTTTGAGGAAGGCAACACTGGAATTGTACGTATTGGAGTATATATGACAATGAGAAGGGCTGTATACCAGAAGCCCACGTGAATGAAGACCAAGAAACTTTTCCTTAGAATTTGTAAAGAAAGAAAGAGTTTTGCATGACATATAAACACAGTAATGAATCCTTCATCAGTGGAAGAGAAGAATAAGTCCAACTCTCTGAGATGACTCCCCCAGCCCATGAGAATCATTCCCCAGCCTTTGTCCCAGGAGAGAAGAATACTTTTAGATGATATGAGGGTGTGCAAATAGAACAAAAGAGGTTGGGAAATAGCACTGTTCCAGAGATCCATACATATCCCCTCCTCGTTCAAAAATGTGAAATGAAAAATATTTTCTTGCTGCATCTCGGATGGATCCGGGATAGACCTACTAAAACGTATGGAGGCAGCCAGCCTCAGAAGAGAAGAGATAAAAACTGTTTCCCGTGGCACAAGAGGTGGCCCTGATGGGGGGACCTGAGAAGGTCTTGTGGACAGTGCAGAGGGGTGATCTGCGGGTGCTGGCAGCTGGAGACCGATGGGAAAAGCCACATCTCCATGGGCATCAGAGTAGATGACAACCTCAGGCCAAACATCCCCTTCTCAAAACTGTCACTGCTGTGCACACACGTACCCGATAGAAAGGAGTTGCAAAGCTCAGTAAAAAAGAAAAAAAAAAGGTGGGGGGTGGGCAAGTGAGTGGAACCGAACACTTAACCGTGACTACAATGAATTGACTAAATTTAAGTTTCTGTTACTAGGTGCCATGTGAGTCAATTGGACATTGATTTCCACTATAGAATATTAAAACTACCGAAAAATAACTTTACATTTCTTGTAAACTTAAATGTATGGCTTTGAATTTAGTACCTATAGAAGAAGGAAGGAAAAAAAAACACGACTGAAGGGCTGCTTATTCAAAGCTCTGTCAGCAGGTCAGTTTGAGAAATTCTCAAGTGGACTATCATCCTTGAGCATCTGCAGGGAAATGTCATCCAACTGGGGCATCTGTAGGTGTCCAGCCCTGCCACTATGCTGGGCAGCTGCCTGTGGAAGTCTCCCAGTAACTGAGAGTGGGTGGAAGATGTTTAACAGAGATGGAATTGTTTGTGAGCTCATAGAAGACAAGAGAAGACAGCCTTGGAAGACACTCAGAGTGGATAGAAAAGGGGAGAAGTGGAATTTGGAATCACTCTGAATCACTAAAGGCATAAGCCAGATCTGTCTGCTTACTATCAATGTGACCCTTGTCCAATCTAAAAATGTGAAGCTTGGGGAAATCTGAGTTAATAGTATGTCTTCTCGGGATCCCTGGGTGGCGCAGTGGTTTGGCGCCTGCCTTTGGCCCAGGGCGCGATCCTGGAGACCCGGGATCGAATCCCACATCGGGCTCCCGGTGCATGGAGCCTGCTTCTCCCTCTGCCTATGTCTCTGCCTCTCTCTCTCTCTCTCTCTGTGACATCATAAATAAATAAAAAAAAAATTAAAAAAAATAGTGTGTCTTCTCTGAAAATTGTGATAGCCATACAGTGGAGTTCTACTCAAGAAGAGAAAAAGAAAAAGTTGGGATGCTGGAGTGGCTCAGTGGTTGAGCATCTGCCTTCGGCTCAGGGGGTGGTCCTGGGGTCCTAGGATTGAATCCCGCATGGGGCTCCCAGCAGGGAGTCTGCTTCTCCCTCTGCCTATGTCTCTGAGTCTCTCTCTGTGTCTCTCATGAATAAATAAATAAAATCTTAAAAAAGGGGAGAAAGTTATTAAAATGTGAAATAGCATGGCTGGATTTCAAAATTCTATCCTGAGTGAAAGAAGCTAGACTGTCTCCCCCTGTCCCACAAAAAAGAGAAGACTGTATGAGTCTATCCATATAAAATCCTTAAACATGCAAACTAATCTATATAAATTCCAGAGAATGCAAATGAAGTAGATTCTTGACTGCCTAGGGGGAATGAAGGGAGGGATAGATTACAAAGAACATGAGGAAAGCTTTAGGGGTGACACATCTGTATATACCTGGGAATATATGTATCACGTATATGTGATATATGTGTCAAAATGTATCAATTTTACACATTAGACATTTTTAATCTGTTATGCAATTTCATCATCAATAAAGGTCTTTAAAGGTTATGTTTTTGCACTTCGATTGTCCTTAGAGCTCAGTACCCCTTTACTATTTTTTACTGTTTATGTACTCCCATCGTATGTGGCCCCTGAGACAAAGATTTGGTGTGATATTTGAACCCTTACTATGTTAAAAGAAGAATTATGGGTGTTGCTTCAGAAGATCTTTGTTTATTGATCAGATAAAAAACTGGAAGTAGTCTTTCAATTTTGATTCTGTCTACTAAAAGAAAAGAAAGATGGCAATAATAACAAACAATAAGTTGAAGGCTTGGCATGAGTAACCAGGAGGGCAATCCTGCCCAACGAGGTGAAGAGGTGGGCAAGCAGGCACATAGCATACCGGGAAAGGCTTCGATGGGGACCTTCTGGTCTGGGGAATGTTTAGGACAAGGTTATGCTGAAAGGGCAAATGTCAAGCGAACACTTCTTAAAATAAATATTCAAATCTCAGGCATTGTTGTCCTCTCAAAATAATCTTTACTTATGTATTTGTAACTTGGTAACAGGAATCAAACTCCTTATAGGTTAACACCGGGCAGTTAATCTGAGTGTCCCACTGAAATGAAATTTAATCAATGCAGTCCAGTTTCCTAGTTTAAAACATATCAGAAAGTTTGAATATGTGAAAAGTGCCATCAGATAGACTCGTTATCTACTTTCTTTGCTGTGTATATTTTGAAATCTGTAATTTAGATAAAGTTACATATGCCATATACGTATAATTTAAACAATAATGATAGAATGAACATGGTGAACCAATAACCCAGGTTAAGAAAACATAGCCTCAAAGATCTGTGGGTATCTGTACTTGATTGGTTCCTCCTACTTTTTCCTTTTAGAGATAATTAATATCCTGGATGTCATTAATCATTCTCATGTTTTTCTTCATAGTTTTTTTTTTATTTATGTAGGTTCCTGTACACAAAATATTATTTCTTTTCACCTTTCTTAACATTTTTAAGAGCAGTAAATCATAGTAACTATATTTTTTCTTTTTTCATATGGTATTG
This sequence comes from Vulpes lagopus, assembly GCF_018345385.1. Taxonomy (NCBI): domain Eukaryota; kingdom Metazoa; phylum Chordata; class Mammalia; order Carnivora; family Canidae; genus Vulpes; species Vulpes lagopus. Next base: position 14,578,519 of record NC_054842.1, read on the forward strand.
TGTATTTGAGATTCATTTTTATTGATAAGTACAGCTATGGCTTCCACTGCTTTATAATAGTCCATAAACCTCGGAGTATTCATTTGTATTAAGTCTATAGAGATTTAGCCTGGTTCCATGTTTTCTTATCATAAAAAGTGCTATTACACATATTTTTACACATCTTTTTGTAAAGCATGCCAAAGTTATGTCTGGAGGGAGAATTGCTGGGGTTATAGGACCTACATATGTTCAAATTTACTAGATTATGTTAAATATTTTTCCAAAGTGACTTCCTTATTTACATTCCCATTGCCATTATACAAGGTTTCCTTTTGGGTCACTGTCTTGTCAATACTTGGTATAATTAGATTTTACTCCTTGCCAATCCAGTGATTTAATTTGGTGTATTGTTCTAGTTTTAATTTTGCATTATCTGATTACAAATACAACTTAGCACCTTTTTTTTTTTTATTTAATTTGGTCATATGTGTTATCTTTCCTGACAAATGTTTGTTTCTATCTTTTGCCCATTTTATAGTAAGTTGTTTTTTATTGATTTTAAGGGTCTATAATATATTTTTAATTATAAAGCTTTGTCAATTCTATTTGTTGCAAATGCCTTCTTGCACATTGTGGTTTGGGGGGTGGGAGTTTGGTTGTTTTTGTGTTTTATGAAGCTGTCAATTTTAATGTAGTTGAATTGATCAATCTTCCTTAAATTGTATGCTTTTTGCATCCTTTTATAAACCTCTCCCCTAAGGTCATAAACTTTTTCATCTTTATTTTTGTCTATAAGCTTAAAGCTTGCCTTTTACTTTTAAGTAGTAAACTCATTTGGAATTAATTTTTGAGTATTAATTTAATTAATTATATGAGATATAAACTCAATTTCTTTTTTGTTTGTTTGTTTTGGATAACCAATTGTCTCAGCATAATTAATTAGCATTTTATACTTTCCCAATCATCTACAATGTTAGTTCTGCCACGTTTTCAGTTAACTTATATGTAATAGTCTATTTGGACACTCTCTGTTTTGTTAAGTTTCTTATTTGTCCATCCTTGCACTGATATCAAGTTGGCTTAATTTAGATTAATACTGAGTTTTTATTTCTGGTTAAACTTTTCATCCCATCCCTATCTTCCTATTCTTCATTCATCCTATTTCTATACTTCAAAATAATTCTTGCTTTAAAAAACTTTTTTTTCTTGGGACACCTAAGTGGCTCAGTGGTTGAGCATCTGCCTTTGACTCAGGTCATGATTCCCGGGTCCTGGGATTGAGTCCCATGTCAGGCTCCCCACAGGAAGCCTGCTTCTCCCCATGCCTATGTTTCTGCCTCTCTGTGTGTCTCATGAATAAATAAATGAAATCTTTTTTTACGAAAAAGAAACTTTATTTCTTGAGGAAGCCATCACCAATTTATATCCCCATTTCCCAAGAAAAGGGATTATTTCTCAACTCTGAGAGGCAACAGCCTTTGAAGAAATTATCTTATATTATTTTGAGTTATTTCACTAGCACCAATAAATCTTATGTACCACTTTCATCTATTAGATAGCATTTTGCTCCCAAGAGTAATTAACTCATTGTAGACCACATCTGAGACTTCATAAATCAAAAACACTTGGCCTGGATTTCCTTGGTGAGTTTATATGACACATATTCTGTGTTAATGGCAGATAGCCAACATAAAGAATGGTGCTTCTCCCTAGAAAAACATGTGCCTGATTATGAAGAGATTGGGCTGGTTCACAAACATGAATAGGCTCCGGAAAATAGTGTTTGTGACTCTGCCTCCCAGGATAGTCTTTAAGGACATGTCAAAGTTATTTGTTTTTTCACTTCTTTATCCTTACATAGTGATTTATTAGTTATGAAATTATGTGAAGAAAAGGAGAAAATTGAAGTTGAGATTGAAGTCATCCAGTCAAATTCAGGTATCAAAGAAGAGACTTATTTCACTACCAAGTACTGAAAGGCTTGGATCCATTACAGTGGTAAATTTACTATTCTTCAGTTTCTGGTCCTTTCAGATTTGAAAGTCCAATCTTTTCAGCAATAGACAATAGATTTATCTTTGAGGAGCTGATTCACATTTAACTTGTTCACAAAGTCTAATGTATAAATACAGAATGCCAATTTATTAACTGAAATTGTTACAGGATTTGTAATATTTGCGAAACTAGATCTGGAAGTTCTCTGTGAGCATGGAATAGATTCAATTATTAAATAAGAATTATTGAAAATCTAGTATGAACCAAGCATGATCATAAGTAGTTAGTTGATAATTCAAAAGCTTAATGAGGCCAAGTGCAACAGTCATCTACTACGAAGTAACAAAGCACCCCAAACTTAGCGGGTTAAAACATCAATGGCCATTTATTTTGTTCACAAATCTGTAATTTAGGAAGGTCTCATCAGGAACTACATGTCTGTGTTCTGCATGGTATCAGCTTGGCTAGAACAGCCTGAATGCTGGAAGAGATGTGATGCCTGGGGGCTGGATGCATCTGCAGGTTCATTCACTCACGTGTCTGACAGCTGATGCTGGCTTTCAATCATGACAGCAGCTGGGGTTTCTGGCAGAGACACCTGTAGGTGGTCCCTTCACATGATTGTTTGGCTTTCTCATAGTATGATGGCTCTGCTCCAAGAAAGAATAAGTATCCAAGAGTAAAAAGGCAGAGATGCATGTCATTTTTATGAAGTAACCTTGGAAATCACACACATCACTTACACCATGCTCTATCAGGCAAAGCGGTTGAGAAGGTCTTCCCAGGTTCAAGGGGAGTGATATAGACCTCATTACTCTTTGAGATGTAAAAAGAACATACAGGATGGGATATTGGTGGCAGTTATCTTTGTAAAATACAATCTGCTACATCAGGCTGTCAGAATCAAATCCATCCACCCTTATATGTAAGCATTACTTGGGTAAACAGCTGACATTCTTAGTCCCATTTGGGGAAAACCCCAAAAGAGTCATTAATTTTTAATGGCTAAATTTAACATTACTGAATTATATCTTTGGATGTTACTCACATTTGAAAAAATTGACTAGTGGAAAGGGCAGTGGGTACATAGTTAAGACATGTTGAGTATCAGTCCCAAATCTGCCATTATCTGTGACCTTGAACAATATAAAATTCTGAACCACAGTTTGACAATAATGTTTCTCTTACCCTAAAATTAAATGACTCACACATACATGTTGATGATTGAGTAGTTTGTTCATATGATACAGTTCCTTTCTATTTTCTCTTAAGGAAATATTTACTTAGGGGAAGATTATTAAGAAGGATGGTGTCATAACTGCTGGGAGATGTAAATTTTCAAATCTATGATCCATTACAGGTCTGGAAAACCCTCAAGTGGTGTTTCAGTGTCTTTGTATTGGTATTTGGAGAATAAACTGATTTCCTGTTAGCCAGCTGAAGAATAGATTGAAAAAAATCTGGATCATACCCATTTTTACTAAAAACATCTTCTCTTAGAGTGTATGACAATATGAAGATAAAGATATCAGCAGGGTCCCTTACTAATTACTCTAAAAAGAAATGTACTGAGCCTCATTTGGGGGAACTTTGAATTTTAATTCAGGAGATCCTATAGACAGGGTCCTAGTAAAAGGAGAAGGTCACCTTCTCTTAGAGCAGGTTTTCACAACCTCAGGATTATTGGCAATTTGGGCCAGATGATTCTTTGTTGCAAGAGGCTATTCTGTACATTGTAGGCTGCTTAATATTCTCTCCCTGTACCCACTAGATGCCAGTTGCATCTTCTTCCCATCTTGTGACAACCAAAAATGTCTTCAGTTGTTACCAAATGTCTGCTGCAAAGGCATTCCTCATGGAAAATCACCGATTTAGTATGTCATGCAGGGACTTTATAGATTTGCTCTACTTAATCATTTCAATAGGTAATACAGCATTTGCAAATATGGTGAATCTTGTGCATTGTGACTACTTAAAACTGTAGAACTGTGGTTTTCCTTAGTCATGGGTTCAGTCCTCAAGATTCTGACTTAACTGATCTGGGATGTTACATAGGCAGTGTTTTGTTATTCCTATTGTTATTCTTGTTTGTTGACTTGTTTTTAGCTCCCAAGGTGGTTCTAATATTCCACCTGGGATAGGAAACACTGTTTTACAAAAAAGCAAGCATCTTACTCTGAGCCCTCCTAGGTTTGTGGGCATATACTGCCTGCCATCAAAGTACTGAGCAAGGGCAAGCTTTGATAGAATTCCAATTCTTTTCATATGAGCAAAAGTAATTCCTGGCCAGTCTTAGGAGTCATCTGCCCTCTGTCCACAATAGGAAAGGGTACAATTGGAAAAAATTATCTGTGGATTCAGAGATCACTCCTAGGTCTGGGGCAAAAACTGGAAAGAGCTCTTTATAATTAATCTGACAAAATGGACTAGTGGAGGAATTGAAACGAATAACAAATAAATGACAAAGATAAATACTGATGATGGTTGTTCTTTGTGTGAGAAGATGCTATTACTGACAGTGATATTGATATCTATTGTTATAGGCAAAGTTATAAAGGACGATGTGATGTGTGCTTAGTAACAGGGATTACTTTCAATGGGGCTATTAATAATACTGTGAATTTGTATGCCCATTATTATCAAGTAAGACTAAGATGGATTTGATAAGAAGTGGCCTGGGAAAACCTCACAGGTTTCCTAGTGTTTAAACTTTCAAAACAAGCATTTTATTTGCCATAGATACTTGTACTAATTTTTCAAGTGCACATCAACAAAAGGACGTGTTATTTTTACCACGAGATAAGCTAACCTGATGCCAATTCTCCAACCAAGTGGAAATCTCAAAGAACTGGCTGGATTCTGACTCCCAGAGGCTACTAAAGAAGGAGAAAATTTTGACATTTAGAATTCTGAAATCTTTTGTCTAAGAAGTGGAATGTTGACCAAAAGTTATGGAGGTAAGTGGATCACAGTGGCAGGAACAGCAGCATTTCAGCACTATTCCCTGGGAATAATAAGTTGTTTCATGTTTGTGTTTAGGTTATCCTAAACACACACATGTTTGTGTTTACAGCTATCCTAAGCAAGTTATTCCATATTTTCCTCAATACTCTGCCCATCTTCTTATGGCACTGGTCCCCACCACAGTAATAGCAGCACCAGATTTTTTCAGAAAAGCCTGAAATTCACAAATTCCTCAAAGAAACAGAACATTTGTGTGCTAAAAAATAAGCAGAAATACCTCCCTCTTTTCCACACTTTCCTAAGGTTAAACATGACTCACACACCACCATCACCCTTGACAAGAAAAATAAACACCTATGTGCATGCTTCAGTGGGTAAGACACAAGTCAAAAGAAAATTATCCCTAAAGTCGGAATTCTAAAATCACTTCCATTATCATAAATAGTATACTGAAATTACTATCAGATCATTATCAAAGACTTAATGGCACAAAAGAATGGAGATAAAAATTGTGTTGAGTTCAAGTTCTCCCCCAGAAATTGCATGCTTATAATTTTTGTATCAGATTCAAGACTCAATTGATGCTCTATCTACTGATAAAAGAAATCCTCTACACCTGATCCTCTTGTCTCTGAGGGGGAGGTTCTCTATTCTGCATCAGCTTGTTTTTGCTACATTGCCCTTTTCACTAGTCTGGGATGGAGAAGAGTATGTGATCCTCAACACTGTGGTCTGGGAAGCAAAATACCCATAATCTTTCTCCTGCATTGGTCTGGTTGTCCATATGCCATATATAATTAGCTTCATCTTGGGGTCCATCAGTTACTAAACTGAGATTGGCAGGATGCTCACCTATGTGTTCTTTCTAAGGGTACTGTGTTCCTAGAACTGAAATAAATATCTCATTCATTTGGGGAATATAAATAATAGTGAAAGGGAATATAAGGGAAGGGAGAAGAAATGTGTGGGAAATATCAGAAAGGGAGACAGAACATAAAGACTCCTAACTCTGGGAAAACGAACTAGGGGTGGTGGAAGGGGAGGAGGGCGGGGGGTGGGAGTGAATGGGTGATGAGCACTGGGGGTTATTCTGTATGTGGGTAAATTGAACACCAATAAAAAATAAATTAAAAAATAATAATAATAAAAAAAGAAATATCTTTAAATTCAAAGGGCTGTGCATCCAGGTATACTGAGAGTTTAAAATCCTGATTGCAGTAAATGTGTTCCAAGGAATTTTTGTTACAGTGTGTATGATTCCACTAGCCTAATCATAGTGTTAAAAAAAAATGCCTTAGAGTGCAGCCAGTGTCCTTTCTAATTGAGCATTTTCATATAATAATAATTAGTAGTATTCAGTTGGTCATTTTGGGATACAAAGTACTTTTAGAGATATCTGATCCTTGTAGCCACATGTGAGAGAGCAGGGACAGATATTATGATAAGTGACACCTGTGGCTTTTGCCACTTAGGATCCACTACCCAAGAATAAGGAAGGCATCACAGGGGAAATTAGAGCCAAGAGATGGAGATACTGATATTATTCGTTTACCCATATCCAGTTGTGCCTGAAGGTCTACTTACTTTGCTACTCATTAAATTAGATGAGACTATAAAGTCCTCTTCTGCTTACTCCAAATTATATTGGATTTCTGTGTCTTGCAACCCAAAGTATCATGACCAACATATTGTTATTCCTACCTAAAACATAAAAAGGAAACTAAAGTCAGAAAGGTGAGTAATATAAACAGTGCCACAAAGACAGAGGAAGAGACAAGGTTTGAATCAACTGACTCTTGTGTTCTTTTTACATAGACCTAATGGAGCTAATAATATCTGATACTGTCCGATAAACATGTAACACATCTGTTCAGGAAGTTCCTCCATTAATCAACTACCAAGTATTTCCTGAGCTTCCTCCCATGATGATAAGCAGTGTTGCTAAATTTAGGTTAGGCTACCTGCCCTCATATCACACAATCCAGTTAGGAATGAATAAGCCTATGCAAAAGAAGCCATTAGTCTGCAATGGGACAGTGCAGGAATAAGTGCTAAAGGATGGTGTAGACCATTTTAAAAATGAGATTTGTAGAAAGGGACTGATGCATACCAGGACTCCTGTTTGTAAGTGACAAACACTCAACCCTAAATAGCATAAGGAAAAGAGTTTCTTCGGTTATACAACTGGAAGAGTGGGAGTCAAGTTGGCCTCAAGAATTCCTGTGTGTCTTAATCTTACTTATCTCTTCTCTTTGCTTCTAGTTCTATTTTCTTCTACCGCAGATTGCCTTTCTCTGCAAAGCAGAGTGACTTTCCCCAGTGACTGGCAACTAGAAGGGGCTTATCTGCACAGCTTGTGACCAGGAAAGAAAAGGCCCATCATAGCAGTTGACAATTCCTAGGGAAGAGATTGCTGGTGGGCTAATCGCTGTGATGAGGAGCATGTGCAAGTACCATATGTTTCCAGGTAAATCAAATGTCGTTCACTGTGGTCATGGAGCTGGAATATTATTAGTTCCCACGATAATAGAGTAGTGGGAGGCAGGAGGTGGGAAAACAAGGAGTTCCTCAAAAGGAAAAGATTGCTGTTCCCATTAAAAAGAGAAGAGTGGTGGGTTTATAGAAGAAAAGAGAGGGATTGCCTTGGAGAGGACCAAGACAGGTTGTAAAGGAGACAGAGAATTTGGACATGTAAAAAAACCAGGGTGGGGAGTGGAGCTAGCTGGTAGCTTTACAATCAATGTTCTGTGGTGTAGAAGAAGAAAGAATCATAACTGAAGGGAAAGGAAGGATGGAACCTGGAGAGAGAGCCTTGCAGGAAGCAAAAGTTTCCTATAGAGAAGTGGGGGATGTTACTAGTTACTAACTCCTCCGTGGAAGAACAATCACACATGATCACTGACTTTGGGTGAGAGGAATTCAAATCAACCGTTCTTTATTCCTTAACCACATAGTAAATGAATAGATGTAAATGGCATTTTCCTTTCATAGCCATAAAGTTATAGAACATTGTTTTATTTGTGCACTTTGGTGAGGTATTAAGTTACTTTTGCCTAGGAAAAATCTCTGCCTTCCCCCACTTAAATTCAAGTCAAATCCAGTTTTAAATCTCGCAGCTCCTAGGAACATCATGGCCACCTCAATGGTGTTGGCAAGGAGTGAGGGATATATTCTTTACATTTCCTTTTTAGTTTGAAAATTTAGAATTGCTGCATAGCATTGCTTTTAATCTAACTCTCAGCTCCCAAGAAGTAATCCTAGTGAGTAAGAAATCCATTTAGCAAGCAAAGTGAGAACGCTTATTGATATTTACTTACCATGGGGGGCAAGGAGGAAGGGAATATGTTGCCGAAATAGTATGAGTACCATTAAGACATTTATAGTTTAAGTGACATCGTACAGGCTGGTTTTGGCATCTCAGCACTTTGTAAAATATCTTTTCTATGAGAAAATAAAATTTGAGTTGTCTATTGACTGAACTACAATTCCCTAAGTAGGGGACTGTCTGTAGTGGATGACGAGGTTACCAAAGGTGGCTGTTTATGAAGGAGCCTCTGGGCCAGGCAGAAGGGTGTGATGCAGGGGGGAAAAGAGCAATTGGAAGTGTTCAATGACAGAAATGACAGAATGAGATCAGTAGGATGTGTCTCTCAGACAGGGCAACTCATGAAGACAACTGGATGGAGAAGCTGGTGTCAGAATCAGCAGCACCCAAGCAGTAGCCATTAGTCATGCAGCTTTTTTTAGGGGAAGGAAGATAAATGTGCAGGAACTTCCTAGGATTCTTCACAGAGGCCATCAGGGGTCTCTTTGAGGATACAGAGGCCCTTTATTTCTCTATGGCATGATAAAAATCATGTTCTCTAGCTTATGGATAGAGCTCTGTACTTGAAAACAGACAGCCTTCCTCTTGAGTAGGGAAAAACACAAGCATAAACAGAAGCTTTCTGGTGGGGTCATGCTTCAGTCAAAAGCTTTAAAAGCTCAGTGGGCATTTGTGCATGCAGAAGTAGAAACAGTGGCAATTTGAAATGAAGTATATCTGTTCAATACAATCCAGCAAGAACTGGTTATTAATAATTCTTGTGTCCCTTAAAATTATTTTCTACCAGTTCTTGAAAAGTTTTGGAGGCACTTGAAGGAAAAGAGGTCCTTATCCCTTCAGAAATGATTCTTTCATATAACTTCTAAGGGACACCGGATTTTATTATAAGGCACCAGATCTGTTTACCTCAGAGTTCCTATAGTAGTCATGCTTTATTATTCTGAAATCAGCATGTCAATAATTGAATCATGAATTTGTGCATTTGTATGAGTTTTATATTGCTATTGTAACAAATTACTATAAAAGTAATTATTTAAAACACCACCAGTTTATTATCTTGCAGCTCATGAGGTCAGGATTCTGAAATGTGTCTGTAGGGCTGCATTCTTTCTGGAAGCTCTGGGGGAGGGTCCATTTCCCTCTCTTTTCCAGCTTCTAGAGAATGCCTATATTCATTATCTCATGGCCCCTTCCTCTATTTCCGGAGTGTAGCATCTTAAAATCTCTTCCTCTGACCTCTGCTTCTGTTGTCTCATCTCTTTCTCTGACTCTGATAATCTTTGACTGACTCTGCTGCTTCTTTCCCTTATAGGGACTGTGGGGGTTATATTGAGGCCACCCCAATAATGATCCAAGATAATCATCCTATCTCAAAGTCCTTAATCACATATGTGAAGTCTACTTATCCCAGTGAAGGGATACTGGCTGAAGAGTATATAAATTCTCACCTTTGTGATTTAAGACAATCCATGTGATTTAAAAAAAATATATTGTGGGGATCCCTGGGTGGCGCAGCGGTTTGGCGCCTGCCTTTGGCCCAGGGCGCGATCCTGGAGACCCGGGATCGAATCCCACATCAGGCTCCCAGCGCATGGAGCCTGCTTCTCCCTCTGCCTGTGTCTCTGCCTCTCTCTTTCTCTCTGTATGACTATCATAAATAAATAAAATTTAAAAAAATTAAAAAAAAATATTGTGATACTCAGAGGGTGAAGCATACCCATAAGCACTTGGCTTGCGGTCATGACTTCAAAGAGGGTGGAGTGGGAGAAGGATGTTTAGAAGCATTTGTTCTGTTATGCTAGGTTTTCCTAGCTGAGAAGGAATAAGGAAGGGACTCCTATGTCTTCCTCTTTCCTTGGAAGGCCCCCAACATTCCCCTTGCTTTTCTCCATCCCTAGGCAATACAGCTGAACATTTAGATCTATTTCTTTGGACATTTTCAATCAGCTCTTAAAATTCACAAGGGCAGAAATCAGTTGGGTTTCTACTTTTATGACTAAAATTATGTGCTGAATTTTTTAAGAGACACAAACTTGGCAGTCTGTAAGCCAGTATAATTCCACAGTAAGAAGGGAATGTATTAACTAACAGAAGTGAGGGAAAAAATGCCCACACCTCTGTGCACACTAGTGTTTGATCATCCATGGGAGACTGATTACTTGATGTTGGAAATTCACAGCCTGGGTCAGTGGTGGGCCTCTACAATGCCTCACCATGGTTTCCTGCCTCAGGATTTGCACTGTCAGGAGGTTAAGTGTGATGATTGTTTGTTTAATATATCTTGCCTAAGGAACAGTTAAAAGATACAGTCCTAGTGCTAACAGGAGCTCAAATGATGCCTCTATAACTGTCTGACCTTGAGCAGGATACTGCAATTGTACATCTGCTTTCCTATTTGCAGAAAACGGAAATGCCCACTGACAGTGCCTCTGGAGCCCTCTGATATGCTTACACTTAAATTGGCAGTATTTTTGTTGCTATAACAATAAATAGAATCATCTTACACTCCCAAAATCCTGTGTTAGGTGTTATAGCAACAAATATTAACCAAGAATTGGTTTTCATAGCTAGTTTTTACCTGCAAACATATAGTTATTTTTTTTAAATAAGTTTCATTATTTGTTGGTGAAACCCAGTATCTCTGGAAAGTTGAGGAAGATAAAGCTGTCACTCAGCCACAATAAAGGAGAGGAATTAAAACTTCCTGATGAGGGCTTATAGGTAATTATGGGAATTGAGTTCCCCCCACTTGAAATTACCTAATGAAATAAATAAAAGTGAAAATAAATTTTTGATAAACAAACAAAACAAAAGGCCAAAATTCAAATACAGTCACAGCCCAGTTTTGTAAATACCATAAAGTTTGGAAAAGAAAAGAAAGAAGACTCTGAAATGATTAAGCATTGTTCCTAACCTCCACCCAAAACTATACTGAGCCAAACAAACGTTGGAAGTATCCTGATTGCCCCAAAGGTAGAAATAAAGAGAATATGAGGCAATATCTAAATATTATCCCTCTTTTAATCTGAGGAATAACAGAGGAAGTAGAAATATCTACTGGATAATGATGGGATAAAATTAGAAAGCAGATAATCACAGTGAACTCTGACCTAAGTACAGACTCTGCAATTCCATGATCAGTTGGTAGAATAATCTGAATCTTAAGATAACTGTCAACCATGGAAATAAGAGACCTTTTAACTTCCACAGCACCACTACTATAAGGTAGAAAGTTAGTAATTTCCATTAATGGAAACTAGTTCCAGTTGATCTTACCTTACCCCATATCTCAGAATATGAAAAATGAATTGAACCTAAAATCCCATCCTCAACTGTAGATTAAAGGGGAAGATAGATATATATGTCTTGGATAAGGTAAGAGTAAGAGGTCCAAGAAAATCCAAGCATACTATATAAAAACAACTAAGACAGCTGGAGAGTAGAGCCTGCATGAAAAAAGAATCAGAAGAAAAGTTATCTAATAACAACTATAGAAGCATTTAGCAGAAAAATGGGAAAAAGGAAGAAATAAAAGAGAGGAAAGGAAGGAATAAATGGATGAAGAAACTGTTCTAGAAGAAAAAAAAATCCAAAAAACAGAAGTAAGTTTTCATGAATATTTTATGGTTCAGAATAATAATGTGAATTCCACAAAGACCCAGATAACAAAACAACAAAATAAAATAAGAATGAGATCACAAAATTGAAGCAACAAACTGAGAAGAAACAGAATTCTATTATAGAAACAATAAATCAACCAAACATAATGAAAACACAACAAACATGATTAAGCATAGAATGACAAACTTAAAGAAAGTCTTGAGCCTTGTCACAAAGGAAATGACAGGATGATCAAAAATTCTAGAAAGAATATATTGTGGAAGATGAAGAAACTGAGCACAAGGAAAATCGTTAGCCTTGAATGTTTCTGATAAGGTAAGAAACATGATAAATGAAACAGAAAGGCGTTCAAAGAAGTGCCTTGAAAAGGAGAACCTGACCTGCGAGTTGAAAACCAATTTGTTTTAGAAGAAAAAATAGATTCACAGAGATTGACGTTCAAGCAAACCTGGACAAGCTTTTAAAATTTATTGAAAATGAGAAATTCTTCAGGCATTCAGATGGTGGAAGGGGAAGATATTAACCTTTTATTAAGCTTTTCCACATCAACGTTCAAAGCTAGAATACAGGAGTGAGGTCTATACAATTCCTAGAGAAAAAAAAATGGAACCCACAAATACTAGGCCCAATCAAGTTGTCATTATAGAATAAAGGTCATACACATTTTCAAATATGCAGAAACTATAATCATGACGTACTTACAAATGCCTCATGAAATACAATTCCTTTGTGATTTCCTAATAGTTAAGAGGATTTTTTTAATGAAGGTGGAAATGCAGAAGATGAAGCTAAAAGATACAAGTACAAACTCTGCAAGTCCATGAACGGTAAATTCATAAAGAATGGATCTAGGAAATAGCAGCAATTATGATCAGAAAATAGAACACATATGTGCATACATGAACATAACAAACACTAAGTGCTCAGAAGAGGAATTAGGAGTAATTAGAAGAGCCTAATCCCATCATCATTTGTAGCAAGGAATTTTAAAATAGAAACACATTTTAAAAATACAAAAATGACATCAAACTCTTAATTGTCCTTATAATCTTTTTCATAATCTTCTGCTACATTAGGTAGAGTGTAATTTCATCATTTAATTTATAGATGACTACAGAAGTTAACTTCTTTGTAAAAACCCACTCTATTAGACCACTGCCTAGGGTATAAGAGCAGAAGTTATTCAATAGGACTCCAACACAAAATGTCAAACTGGGAAGGCAGGTGGCCTTTCTTCTCCATAATTTTTCAAAAAATAGAATACTTGTGGCTCTGATTAAGTAAAACGTAGATTCTAATTCAACACATATTTATTGAGCATCCACTATGACCAGCTATTACAATTCTATGCTAGATGCTGTCACTATCTGTTTGGTTTAATAGTCAAAACAACAAACCACTTAAAAAATTATAGAGACTATATTTTTTTAAAAGATTTTATTTATTTATTCATAGAGATGCAGAGAGAGAGAGAGAGAGAGAGAGAGAGAGGCAGGGACACAGGCAGAGGGAGAAGCAGGCTCCATGCAGAGAGCCCGACGCGGGACTCGATCCAGGGTTTCCAGATCACGCCCTGGGCTGCAGGTGGTGCTGAACCGCTGCACCACCGGGGCTGCCCTAGAGACTATATTAAAACAGAAATAACTCTTGTAAGTAACTAGGAGCACTTCATAATTTTTCACCCTTTCTTTTATATCTATTGAATGGTTTAAATGACTTGACATATGTACATGGATTTTCCTTTTTTTCCCCTTTAGTCTAGTTTTAGAAAGTCTCAAGTATAGTGTTCATAAGAATTAGTGAAGCAGCATTTATACATGAAAACAAGTATCTTGTATGAGTGTTGGAAAAATCTTTAGGAAAAATAATAACTTTATACACTGGTTTTAGAATCAATTGCAAGATAAAACACAACATCACTAAAAATTCAAATTATTACTTAGAATGTAATTTGTATACTATGAATCTATTTACATAGATTAAAATCTACCCATCTTGTTTGCAATCTATCACACTAGTGATTCATCCAAATGGTTGGAGAAATAAGTAGAATAACCCTGACCTAAAGGCTAAAGTTATTTCTGAGTCTGGGTAGAAAGTTAGATGATTTTTTAAAATTTTACTCTCTTGTACATACGTTGATATTTTGTTAGAATGCTCTATGATGATCATACATTGTTGTGGAGTGAACTGTGTCTCCTCTACAAATGTATATGTTGAAACCCTAACCCCCTATGTGACTGTGTATGAAGATAGACCCTTTAAAAAATAATTAAGGTTAAATGAAGCCATAAGAAACGGCTCTAATCTAACAGGATTGGCATTTTATAAGAAGAGGAAGAGCTCCAACGAGTGTGTGCTCACAGAGGAAAGATCATACAGGGAAGCGAGAAGGCAGCCATCAGCAGGTCAAGGAGAGAGGCTTCAGAAGAAACCAACATTGTCAGTACCTTGATCATATATTTCCAGATTCCAGAACTGTGGGAAAATACATTTCTGTTGTTTAAGCCACCCAGTCTTTGTTATTTTGTTATGGCAGCCCAAGAGGACTAATAAAAAAAGCTTGTTTTACAAAAGCTCCTTCTCTCTGTCTTTGTCTGTCTGTGTCTCTCTGTCTCTGTGTCTGTCTGCCTCTGTCTGTCTGCCTGCCTGTCTGTCTCTCTCACACACAAACACACACACACACACACACATCGATAAAATGCCTGAAGGCCTTTTGAAAAAAAAAATGCTCTGTAAATATAAAGATACAATCATGCTAAAGCCCTAAAGGGTCTGTAAGGGACTTCACTTTATCCACACTTACCAAGACTGCAAAATTGATCTCAGAGTTTCTTAAGAACAGGCTCTCTTTTGAGATCATTCTGAAGTGTAAATGCCCCGTCAGGACGCAGATCACCAGGAGAGCTACTTCTTTTACAACGGGTTGGCACTTTAGCCATTGGTCCTCTCAGGACTCAAGGTATAGTAATCTATTCCTTATTTTTAAAGTTTAAAAGTGTTTTGGGCTGTGTGAAGGTGATGCTTCAACTTCATATTGAAGGGCTTTCCGCTGGTATCCTGAGAATATAAACCCTCCACTAGGTTATATCTCCAGTTGGCTATTCTATCCTGGAAAAGAGATACAACAAGCAGAATTTAACTCTTGTGTGAATTTAATTTGTTCTGAAGTATGTTCCCACTGGCTACTCCAAAAACACATGGTTTTAAAGTCAAATGCATTTGAAAAATATTGTCTATTAATTATTTACAAATGGATTCCTCAGGATACTTGGACATAATGGCAGAGGTCTGGGAGTTCTCTATAAAAGTTTTCTCTAACTTTATGTTTTTATTGTTTTATTTTAATAATCATCAACAAATCACATTTTCTAGATTAGGTATATGACCTCCTTATAGAAACTTTGTCACAGGATTTCAATGCCAGTGTTTCCATTTGTATTTATTAATTCAGGCCTTTGCCAGGATTGCATGATACAATAGGATCAAAGTAAATTACATTTTAGCAGCATTTCCAGAACAGGTAAATAATCAGAGAATTGAGACATTATAAAATACATGATAGTAGATGATGCTAATCTCAGATGAATCTGCCTGCAGGAAAGTGTACAGTACTCCCCTGAGAGATTTGGTGGGAGCTTTTCATTTTAGTTTACCATGTTTGACTGGCATATTAACAGTATATTTATGGGTCTGTTAATATTCAATATGTTGTATAGTAATGGTATTAAATACACAATGAAATTTTTTCTGTTCCTGTTTCTAGCAATAATTGGATTGGAACCCAGCAAAGAAATAAGTAATTAAGGATTTGCATTTTGAGAATTACCTTATCAATTTTCTCTTATAATATCATTTATCTTTTTAAGACATCTGTTATTTCTACAGCTCACACATGCCCTCATTTTATCTTGCAGTCTTCTTTTACTTTTTTCTTTTTTGGGCATTATAAACATCGAACAAGAACTGTGGGAATGTGATAGACTTGCAGTTAATTTGAAACCTCAGTGTTTCAGAAGAGAAAGGTGAAATTTTACCTAGGACACTATTTGGCCATTGCTTTTGTGCTTCTGTTTCCGAGAGTTGCTCATTTCATTGAATTCTATGAAGCTCAAAAGCTAATATACTGAGGTTATAGGTAGGGGGACCATCTGTACCTATTTAAGGTTAGCTTGGTTCCTCTTCAGCATCTCTTTCTATTGATAATTTATTTTTAATCAGCATCTAGAGAAAGTATACTGAATATCTTCTGCTAGGATAAATGGTTTGCCACATTTCTTGGAATTCTAGACGACATAGATCAACCAAAGGTGTTTTACTCAACTTTTTGGTTGTTTTGAAAGTCTTATAAGATCTTTCTCAAAACAGCTTCTCATCTTTGTGAAAGATCTGTTCTCTTTGACTGAAAATATGGGCTCCAGTCTTCCATTTATTTTTTGCCCTCTGCCCTTTTGGGCCTGAGATTGGCAAACTTTTTCTATAAATGGCCAGATAGTAAATATTTTCCTTTTTGTGAATCATATGTCTTGATTCACAGTTAACTTTGATGTTGTAGCAAAAATGTAGTCATAGATATGTAAGTGAATGGGCATGACTATGTTCCAGTAAACTTTTGTTAACAAAAAAGAGTGCAGGGAGATTTGGCCAAAGGGCCAGAGCTTTCAATCCCTGTTCTATATTTAAGAACATAATGAGAAAGGGAGACAGAACATGAAGACTCCTAACTCTGGGAAACGAACTAGGGGTGGTGGAAGTGGAGGAGGGCGGGGGTTGGGAGTGAATGGGTGATGGGCACTGAGGGGGGCACTTGACAGGATGAGCACTGGGTGTTATTCTGTATGTTGGCAAATTGAACACCAATAAAAAATAAATTTATTATTAAAAAAATAAAAGTAAAAGGGAAAAAAGATAAATAGATACCTACTCAATAAAGATTTGTCAAAAAAATAAAAAAAATTAAAAAAGAACATAATGAAGGAAATGCTAACACTGCAGACTAAACCTAAAAGTATGCTGTGTCTGTAGCTGTTTCATTATCAATAACACAGAAAACTGAGTAAATATCCTTCTGTTATTTGAAAACTATTGTTCAATTTGGCAGAGAACTAACTCACATTATTGATGAATAATAAACAGGGATTCTGGGTAGAGGGAAGTAATCAAAACCCCAGAATCCCTGAGGGCAGCAGAGAAACAAAGCATTATGGGTGTTCAGAAAGATCATTTTAAAAAGTGAAGCAGAAGCCTTAGGAATTGTGAAAAAGGGACTTAAAGGAAGTTGGGGAAAAGACTTAATTTCTGTGTAAAGTGTATAAGGTCAGACAGAAATCAGAGAACATTTGTTTTCTAATAGGCAAATGATTCAAGAAGTATGTGGGCTTTGATCCAGGATTTTTCAAAGATACTAAAACACAAAATGAAGCAGCTCCTGAGATGTGTATGGCTATCTCTTCCTTGTGGCTCTGGAAAAGAGGAGTTTGGAGTATGAGGACAATCTTCCAACTTGGCATAGCACCCCCCCCACACACACACACACACCTGGCCTCACTTCACCTTTTCTCTAATACATAACATTTTTATTGGCTTCATAAATAATTCAGGAGCTCTGGGAAAATATTGCTTAAAAGAATGAATTGCTATATGTGAAAACTACTAGATTGAACTATGTGAAATTTCCTTTTTTTATAGGTCAAAACATTTTTAGTGAAAATTTGGCAATTTCACATGGTCTAACTTACTGTAAGTTAAGGAATAATTTTTATTATTCAGAGTTCACCTAAGTTTACAACTTGGACTGTCTAGGATAGTGACAGGAAGGTGTTAGCTAATAAATATTAGCTTTAATTTCAGGATTGAGCTAGTCCCTAAGAGGGGAAAAACATGTATGTGCAATGTTTAGAGGCCAGAACTTTATATTTATTCTCTGCGTGTTTTTAAGTAGCCACAGATCAAAAATAACTATTGGGAAAGAAAAACTGGAAGAACTCAAGTAATATTTATAATTTTTTTTTTTTTATTTATGATAGTAACAGAGAGAGAGAGAGAGAGGCAGAGACATAGGCAGAGGGAGAAGCAGGCTCCGTGCACTGGGAGCCTGATGTGGGATTCGATCCCGGGTCTCCAGGATCGCGCCCTGAGCCAAAGGCAAGCGCCAAACCACTGCGCCACCCAGGGATCCCTCAAGTAATATTTATAAAATTCAAAATCCATTCAAGGGCAAGGAATATTGTAGGGATAAAGACAATTCCTAATAGTGATGTGAGATAAACAAATGACTGCCTAATGCAAAATATTACTATTAAAATCTGGACATAGGGATCCCTGGGTAGCGCAGTGGTTTAGCGCCTGCCTTTGGCCCAGGGTGTGATCCTGGATACCCGGGATTGAATCCCATGTCAGGCTCCCGGTGCATGGAGCCTGCTTCTCCCTCTGCCTGTGTCTCTGCCTCTTTCTCTCTCTCTCTCTCGCTGTGTGACTATCATAAATAAATAAAAATTAAAAAAAAATAAAAATAAATAAAATCTGGACATATAACTTCCACATGAACTCAGAGCCAAACAAAACAAAACAAAACAAAAACATAGTTTCAAGGTAGCAGAGCTCTGAAAAGTTTATCACTGGATCAGTGGAAGTGTCTTACTTATATGGACTGCTATAACAAATAATATACGTCGAGTGGCTTAAACAAGAAAATTTATTTCTTACAGTTCTGGAGGCTGGAAGTCTCAGATAGGATGTGGGGATGATGAGGTTCTCCTGAGAGCCCACTCTTTGGTTGACAGAGGGCCTCCTCTTTGCTGAGTCATCACATGGTCAAGAGAAGGAGCCCTGATCTCTTTTTTCCCTTATAAGGGCACTAATCTCATCAAGAGGGCTCCACCCACATGACCTTATCTAAATCTAATTGCTTCTCAAAGACCCACCCATATAGCTTCACACTAGGGATTAGGGCTTCAATATATGGATTTTGGGGGGACATAAACATACAGACTATAGCAGTATCTTTGGTTTGATGCAGAGGGGGACTGAAGGCCCATAGTGGAATAATCTCTTTATACATCAGATAAGGCCTCAGTCAATCTCTGTAACTTTTGCATGCAGTAGGGAGTGGACAGGAGTGGTAATGCTTCCTTAAAAAGGAGAGATATCAAAGAAAGAAAAATAATCATCTTAGAATAAAACATCAATATCAATCCTTATGGGTCAGAATCCAAGTATGTAAAGATTTCTCAAAAGGGACATTCTCCCTTTTGAGATTTCAGCCCTGGAGAACTCCAATGGAAGGTATTACATCCAGAGAAAAGAAAAGATGTGCAGAAAAAAAAAAAAGAGGTTCTTTTGTTTTTGTTTTCATCCTGATGGCCAATAAAAGATGCATAGATATATATATATTTGCAATGTTCACTTAAGCATCACCCAAGAGAAGATTCGCTGAGATGTCAACCTTCTTCCCAGTGGCAAGCCATCTAAAGCTATCAACCATGCAAATCCTTGAATCCTGGAGCCGACCTCAAGTTGTTTAACTTACTTGCTCTTTGGTCACTTCCTGATTGTAATTTGGCAGTAGGGTTTGTATAAATTCAGGGAGAAATTCTGAACTTAATTTTCCCATCCCTTCTGCAGTTAGAATCCATTAATTTAATTAATTGATATTTCTGTTCTATATATACTGTTACATTTTATATGTTCATTTTCATTAATGTGAGTCTACTTTATATGTAGGGTAAGTGTATAACCTACACTTGGTATGATTTCTAAAATTGTAAGGCTTGAAGCTATACTCTGAACTGTGGGAACATTAACATGGCTTTGCTCTCTGAGGTTTTCTAGGATGATTTGAGGCTTGGTTTTTCTAAGAAAACTCATCTGTAAGTAAGCAAACAAGCAAGCAAATAAGGAATAGACATTGAGTTGCCCATTTTTATTTTTCTTGGTAAAAACATTAAGGGCAAAATAAGAGAAACATAAACATCTACATCGCATACATGCAATAATGCATGTTAACATGAAAGAAAGTTGGCATTACATAGAAGCCGTTTTTTTTAGTACAGTTAACACACAATATTCCATTAGTTTCAGGTGTACGACATAGTGAGTTGATCAGTTCCTATTACACTGTGCTCACCACAAGTGTAGGTGTCATCAGTCACCATCCAATGCTATCAAATACCATTGACTATATTCCTTAGGTGGTGCCTTTTAATCTCATGACTTATTCAGGTGGTGCCTTTTAATCTCATGACTTATTCATTCCAAAACTGGAAGCCTGTGTTTCCTACTTCCCTTCATTCATTTTGCCCACTCTACCACTGTCCTCCCCTTTGGCAACCATTAGTTTGTTCTCTGGGTTTGTAGATCTGATTCTGCTTTTTGTGTATTCGTTTTTTTAAATTCCAGATATGAGGAAATTACATGGTATTCGTCTTTTATAGTCTGACATATTTCTCTGCATAGTATCCTCCAGTTCCAACCACATTGTCACAAATGGCACCATATCATCTTTTTATGGCTGCATAATATTCCTGTGTGTGTGCATGTTTACATTTACATATATTTATCTATATTCCAGTGTGTATACATACACACACCATATCTTCCTTATCCATTTGTCTATCAATGGATACCTAGGTTTCTGCCATATCTTGGCTATTGTAAATAATATTGCAATAGCACATAGAGATGCATATATATTTTTTAATTAGCGTCTTCATTTTCTTTGGTTAAATACCTAATAGTAGAATTATTGGATCATATGCTATATCTATTTTTGATTTTTTGAGAAACCTCCATACTGTTTTCACCGTGGCTGTACCAATTTATATTCCTACCAATAGTTTACTAGGGTTCTATTTTTCTCCACTTCCTCACCAACACTTAGGATTTCTTACCTTTTTTATTTTAGTCATTCTGTCAGGTGTAAGGTGACATCTCATTGTGGTTTTGACTTGCATTTCCCTGATGATTAGTGACGTTGAGCATCTTTTATGTGTCTGTTGGCCATCTGTATGACTTCTGTGGAAAAATATCTGTGCAGGTCCTTTGCCCATTTTTAAATTGGGTTGTTTGGTTTTTTCATGTTTAGTTATATAAGTTCTTTATATATTTTGGATATTAACCCCTTATTACATATATTACTTTATGTAAATCTTTTTAAAAACAGAAACGTTGACTTGTGTGTTCATATTTGATCATATAAAATAAAATGGAGTTTGACTATCCAATTTATTCATGTAATTTATCTTTATTACAATCATTGCTAAAAATCCAGCTTCACAAATTGTAAGTTGACAAATTGAAATCAACACAACTAACATGATTTCACTCAATGTGATAAATCTCAGGTGAAGTGAGAGAAGTTGAAAAATAGCCCCAACCTTCTAGCTCATTCCTGAGCCATTTACACATCTTTGGATTGAGGCCCACCTTGGGGGCAAGACTGCCTCTCACTGACAAGGTGACCTGTGCTGAAACCATAAGTATAGAGTCAGAGAAGGGTGATTTCCACCAAAAATAGAAATAGTAGGAAGAGAAGATTACACGTGTCCATGAAGAAAAATTATCCAAAGTTTGGAAATAAAACAAAAAGATTGTGACTTGTAATGTCATGCTAGAACATTAAGCTTGCCTAAGGATCATTTGATTCTCCAGAGGAATGTAGCTTCATACTACTATTAATTAGGGCACATACATATTATAACTGTAAAATTACAGTTCTGTAAAAATGTTAATTTTAGAAAATGAAAGCAAATTATTTCTATCTCATAGGTATGCAAAAGAGTTTTTTTCCTGATAGCAATGCAAATGACTTTGTCTATTAGAGAAGATAACCACAGAAGCTGTTTTATTGTGCTGTGTGACATTAATCAGCTTAGTATTTAACATATAAATATTACTTGAACATTTTTTACATTCAATGACTATACATTTATTTTCTCTTTTGAAGTAACACATGAATTCATTTCCTTTCATCTGCCTTTGAACTGGCTTTGTCATCCTGCTGGTTCCCTCATTAAAACTTTGACATATGTTCCCTATCTATTTGTATAATTATGTGGGTTTTTAAAAACATTCTGAAAATTATATTTTTAAAAGTCACAATAGGTGTGTACCTCTCTTGATGATAATTCAACCTGGAGCTATGAAGGAGGTTGGTGCCATGAGTACTCAACACAGGAACAAATGACTTGATCTGAGCAGGATGACAGAAATTAATAAAAAAAAGTCATCTTGGGATCGAACTTGGAACTAATTTTCCAGAGGACAGCTTGCCCCCACATGAATCACTATTACATTTTTTCAGTAACTCAGGCACCTAATTGTGAGTTATCTTAATCTCCTCCATCTCGCTGTTATCCCATAGTCAACAAGTCACTACACTGTCTTTTTAGGCTTAATTATTTCTCTCTCATCTATTCTGTTTTCATTCTCCCTGCCATTTGCTTTCTGCTTAGGCTTCCTTCTCTTTACCTATTTCCAACTTCAGATTATTTCCAAAACTACTCTCAGATTCATCTTTCTAAAGCATAGCTGGAATTCAGTATTCTACCAAAAATAGAAAAAAAAAAAAATCCTTGACGAATCACCCACTACCTATAAAATAAGGCATATGGTTCTCAGATAAATCACATCCATATTTCCAAATTATCTTCTTCATCATTCTCATGGTTGAATGTTGTACCAAATCAAACTTCTTACTTTTCTCAAACATACCGTGGACTTCCATAGCTCTGTGCGTATGGGAGGTACACCTATGCTGTGGGAAGAATATGGATTTCGGCAGTAGACAGGCTTTGGTTAGAACACTAGCTCCTCTAAGTGGACAGACCTTGAGAAATTTGTTTAATCTCTTCAGATGTCAGTTTTCTAATCTATAATCTGGTGATAATATCCCACGGGGTTGGTAAGGATTAAAATAAGTCACCAATTCATTCATGCATTTATTTATGCAGTTATTTGTTAGTTAGTTTAACAAATAGAGAATAGGCAACCCACTGTGTGACAACGTGCAAAGCCCTAGGGTTACAAAATCCAATGAACCAAGGTCCCTGTAGCCAGGTTCAAGATATGTATAATTGTCTTTAAGATAGTTTTGCGTGGGAAGAATGATATCCTATGAGTGTTAGTTGGATAAAATTTCAACCCAGGTCCAGACTGCATTCTACTCAAGAGTGCTTACTCCAGGGTTACTCAGCTAATGGGCTAATCTGATGGCCTATTATCATAAGGCATTATTGTTAAAGTACATCTGTTATCTTTACCTCAACCAACACCAAAGGCTTTCCAATTACCTTGGTGACTATTAGGAATGAGTTTCTAAATGTGATATTAGTACCTTGATGCCGTGATAAATATTGGGAATTGATTTGCATTGGTGAAATTAAAGGTATTCCATGTCTAAGGATTGGCTGTTTAGTAGAACTATTCCCCATGCTTGTGTGAATGGGATATGGGAACACAGTGATGTGTGTACCCTTTATACTGAGGAATGATATCAAGAGTCAAATGGTTCTGTGAAATTGGAGGATTCTAGTTGCCAGAAGCCCACTGAAAGGGTAGCATCCTGCTGGGTCTGGCACATTGGCAGGGATCCTCAGTTGAATCTTCCCCACACAAAGTTAGAACACCTTTGAAAGGCTTGTGTTTTTGTTTTTGTTTTTTGTTTGTTTGTTTGTTTGTTTTTGTGAGTACTTATTGATCTATAGATATCTAGTTAGCAGCCATCTGCTTTTTACAATATTGTGAGTGAATATGGGTAATACTATGTAGCTAAATTTCACCCTTTCAGACTTTTAGTTGTCTACCTTTATTTGCCAAAGAATACCCAAAACATGTGCACTTATGAAATTGGCTGGATCATTTTTCCTCATCAGTATACTCATGATCAGGAGAAGAAGACAAGTGAGTAAACCAGTAAACACAGTGAAGTATATACAGATGTACATATAGGGAGGTAGGAGAGCAGAGATAAGGAATATTTGTGGGGTTTTTCCTAGTTCTTTTGTTTCATTTGTTTTTATTGAAGTTTGATTTGCCAACATATAATATAATACCCAGTGCTCATCCCATCAAGTGCCCTCCTCATTGCCCATCACCCAGTTACCCACCCACCTCCCCTTCCACAACACTTTGTCATTTCCCAGAGTTAGGAGTCTCTCATGGTTTGTCTCCCTCTCTAATTTTTCCCACTCAATTCCCCTCCTTTCCCTCATAATCCCTTTTACTATTTCTTATATTCCCCATATGAGGGAAACCATATGATGATTGTCCTTCTCCGATTGACTTATTTCACTCAGCATAATACCCTCCAGTTCCATCCACGTCAAAGCAAATGGTGGGTATTTGTCCTTTCTGATGACTGAATAATATTCGAGTGTGTGTGTGTGTGTGTGTGTGTGTGTGTGTATCTCACATCTTTATCCATTCATCTGTTGAAGGACATCATGGCTCCTTCTACAGTTTGACTATTGTGGCCATTGCTGCTATGAACCTTGGGGTGCAGGTGTCCCAGCATTTCACTACATCTGTATCTTTGGGGTAAATACCCAGTAGTGCAATTGCTGGGTCATAGGATAAGAATAATTTGAATCAAAGAAGGAAGTATCCTGTTATGAACCAATGCAATTCTGTTTGGGTTATTCATAATTATTAAGTTCTTTTTTGGTAAATATTTGCATCCTCCAAAAGTCAGAGCAGGAGAAGGCTAAGTTTTTTTTTATGTACAATTTCATTAATAATTAGCATGTTAAAAAGATAGCAACTCTGAGACTCAATTCTGCCAAACATTTGACCATTTGTTAGAAAGGCAGCACAAAAACTGGTCACACAAATGTTTTACAAGCTCTATGAAGTCCCAGTTCTCCATTCTTTCAGGCCTTCTAACAAGCTCCTTTGTGTGAAAGGAGTCAATCAATGACATTTCAATACTGGAATTTGGCTAACCTTGATCTGTTTGGGCCACAGAATTCCTGAAAAAAAAAATGGAGACATAAATGACAATGCCTGTAGGCCTCACAGAGTATAATTTGCAAGGTCACAGTTGCCTGTGTATTATTTCTAATCAATACACTTATTCTGAACACCATTTTTTCACTGATGAAAAATAATCTCTAACATCCATTAAGCAAATTAACAATCCCCAACCTCCATGGTATTGATCTGAGATAAGTAGTTGATAAAAGCAGTCCCTAAAAAGTGGGTTTCTGAATAAAGCCTTAAATGCTAACCACCCACCCCTCGAGAGTCTGTTTTCCAAATGAAAGCACTTCAATTGATAAATAACCATGCCTAATTAGATTAAGCTAACAAAGTAATATGGCACCAGTTGTGATTAAGTATCTAAAATAAAATGCATACAATATAACAAAGTTGGAAGACATAAAAAAATAGTGGGCAGCATTTTAAGAGGGTGCTCCAGTTAAAATGAATTTTGAATGCCAAAAAATCACTTGGAAGTACTTGCTGTGATGATTGTAACTTTGCTGGGGGCACTTAATGAATGTTGCTCTCCCTCCATTTCTTCTTTGCTTATGTCTATTCTTTCAGCCCAGCACATCCTTCTCATTCTTACTCTTCTCAAATCATACCCATCTCTGACAGCTCAGCACAAACACCGTTCCTTCAGCTGAGCTCCCATGATGCTCATCCATAGAACTACCTCAATCCCTACCTCCCTGCTTCTCTCCCAGAGCTAGAATTGACCTCTCCTCTACTGCGGGGCCACAGTGCATGCTCACTTCATATTAGAGTTGCTGTTCAAGCCCTTTTCAGATAAGGTCTTCATGTCATATTTTTCCAGATACCTTCCATGCAGTGGGTGCTCTTCAAATGTCTGTAGAGCAAATAAATAGATGTACAAGGAGTTATTATAACCTTGAAAGCTTCTTCTCCTTCAGAATATTTTCTTGTGTCTTTCAAACTTTCCAACCTCATCCTTTTAAGGGAAGGGAGGAGTACAAAAGTAACTTGGAAGCATACCTGAAAATAGCTTACACAAGCAAAGATTATTTTTGCAGGTTCTTGTTTTATCTGAGAAAGTCATGCTAGGGTTGCACTCTCTTTAACATTTTTAAAATAAAAAATTGTAATGGTACCAAGTTAGACTACTTTAAAAGAGAAGAAAAATTGGGTGATGCTCCTTGTTTATCTGGTAGTTGCATGCTTCTGAGGGAAACAAGAACCCAGCTTAGTGAAACATGAGTTAAGGTAGTTCTTGTTTAAATATCAGGGCTCTTCTGACATCATCTTTTATATCAGCTGAGAAACCATTTAAAATAAAAGTGCCAGGCAGGGCCTTTGAAATTTTAATTCAGGATGTCCTGAGGAGGCCCCAATTACCACTTTTGATACATAATTTAGGTGATTCTGATCAAGTTTATGTTTTTACAAAAGTCTCTCTGCGAAGGGAGACTTTTCGTCAATTAACTCTCAAATTACCAGACATAGATAGATTGGTACTTTCCTACCTGTCATGCTCTTTGAGAAATAGAGCCCTCAGGTATAATTTTGCATTGAGTTTTAAGTAATTTTTTACTGACTCTGGCTTCTTGGAAACACATGGGTCTTACCACTTTGATAAAACCAAACATGTACTCTGGGCTCATGTAGATTACAAATTATATGGCTCAAACTGGCCTAGAAATGCTAAATAATTGGTCATTTAAGTTACTTTCTTCTTGTTTTTTATGATGGAAAAAAAAAGATTCCAAGAAGTTGTGACATTTGTCTAGCGTTGCACTCTGGGTCTGGGGTAGAGTACATGCAGGTCCTCTGAACTAATTTTATTCATCTGAGAGTCCCCTCCCCACATTATCACCTAAGGATTGGCAGGTATACCATTTCAATGACTCAGTGACCTAGAAGCTACCCCTCTGTGGCCAGTCAAGCTCCTTTATCCCCTGTACTTCCTTCAACCTTGGTTTTGACACAGCAAATCCCATAGGATATTATTGGGATTGTGGCAAGATTTCTACTTAAAATCATCCTGAGACCACCAGCTCATTTCATAACTGTCAGAAACTGAAGAATTGCCATCCTTCTGCACAGGTTTGAAACCACATGTGAACTGAAGCTGCACCTTCTCTTGCTTATTACAAATCTCTTGAATCACTCGGCAGGCAAAGCCACAGGGAAGAATCAAGGAGAGGCTTTTGTTCCATTTATAGAACAATATGGGCTTCCTCTAGGGCCAAAGTCACACCTGTATATTTACTTAATAAAAATGGCTTATGACCAAAGAGTCAATTGTGCCCAAAAATGCATTGTAATTTCACATGTTTTCTCCATCATGTTGAAAAGTAAGTAAAGAGAGACATAATTAGCCTTATAAGGTAAGTAACAACTCAAGGCATAGAGAGATCAAGAGATTTGCAAAGGTCACTTAGTATATTCAAGGAAATGATTAAACTGTAAATATTCCACCTCCCTAATCACTATTCTTTGCATTATTTGTGATCTTTCTCCTTCTGTATTCCTGCCTATTTTCAAAAAATACTTGTGAGGTTTGCAATAAAAGCACAAAGAGAATAAGGCAGATTTCATAAAGAGCTTACAATCCTGCATAGGGAGGAGAAACATGCAAAGAATCTGGAACATCATGGTCTCAACTGAGCAATATAGTCGGCTTTGAGCTTTGTGGTTATGATGAAAATGGGTAAAGGAACCCTCATAAAAATGGAGTTGGGAAACTGAAGGGGGAGCTCTCATGCACTCACTGCAGCCTGCATAAGCAAAAAGAAGGAAGATAATTCTTGTCTTGACAAGGGAGGACACTTTTCTCATAGGAATTTTATCTCCTGCTTTAAAGAAAAAGAATGAACTTCTCTCCCAAGCCCACTGGAGCTGGTGAGAAGTCGTTATAACCTCGAATTGTTCTCCTCCAATGAATTTTTGTTGAAAACAACCCTTTTTAATTTCCACCTGAAACCTAATAATAGCTGAGTTTCCCTTTGTCTATTGGACTCACCTATGGTTTGCCATAATTTACTTGTTCCGAGTTGCAATTCCTCTACTATTCTTGAATAAACTTATTTTGCAGTAAACCTTGAATTTGGGCTAAGTCATTGACTTTCTCCTGCCAAGGGGACTTTAATAAGTGGAATAAAAGCAAATAATTTGAAATATTCTTCTATAGCTGGAACTTCTGTAGTTGCTCTGTAGTGCCTCTACTGTCAGCATGAAAACATGCCTCAGCCATTTTGGAGGTTCAGGATGAGAAACTTGTTCAGATCCTGACCCGCAGATGTCCAGCAAGAAAAGCTGCCACAGCTGTGTCCAGCCAAATCAACTGTCTACCACGACACTGCCAACTCATAGGGCCTTGACAATAAGAGGTATTTTTTAAGCCACTAAGTTTTGGAGCGATTTGTTGTATAGTGCTCTTTTATTAAAATACAATACCTAGGAAATACAATTTACCCATTTGGGTACACTGTTCTATAAATTCTGAAAAACGCACACTGGTATGAAAGCAACACCACAATCAAGACAAAACATTTTCATCACCCCAAAAAGTTCCTTCATTCCTCTTGGTAGTCCTTTTCCTCCACCACTCTTAGCCCATGTTAATCATGAATCTGTTCTGTCTATATAGGTTTGCCTTTTCCTGGGTTTTTGATGGGTTTTAGATTTTCATACAAATAGAATCGAGGAGTATGTAGTACTTTGTGTCCTTCTCTACTTAGCATAAAGAATTTGAGGTTAGTTCCACATTGTTGCATGTATCAATAATTTGTCCTGCCTATTACTGAGTAGTATGCCGGTATGTGGCTGTACCAGTCTATCCATTCACAGCTGATGGATGTTGAATTATTTCTGGTTTTGGTGATTATGAACAAAAGTGCTACAAATACTCATATAGAAGTTTCAATGTGGATTTATGCTTTTATTTAACAGACCACTGCGTTATATGGAAGTGATATATTTTATAAGAAACTGCCAAACTGTTCCCCAAAATGGCCATCCCTGTTTGTATTATCTCCAGGATTGTATGAGAGTTCCAGGTGCTCCACATTCTGACCAAGACTTGATATTGTCAGATTTTATGATTTTTAGCCATTTAAATTAACATACCATGGTTTCTCACTATAATTTGATTAACGTGTTTGTGCCAGTGCTTAAGCGATACAAAAGAACTAGGCCATTATGACCCAGGTATAATGTTTCCTAGTGCTCTGGACTTCACGATTACTAATGCTATTTAAATAAAAATAGCAAAGTGAATCTATGCCTTAATTATTTCTGATTCAACCTGTTAGAAACATTTGAAAACCTGTTAGGACTTACAAAATGTCCAGTGGTACTTTCTGTAGCCTCCAGTGTTAGAGGGACAATGTGTCAGCCCTTTCAAATGCAGTAAGTTCTGTAGATTATTGTTCTTTTTCTTTTTTCCCCCTCATTTTGTTTTTCTAGTTATAACTCAGGCCTGTCTGTTTCACCGATTGCACTTTTTAAAAAACAAGCTATAGTCATTTCACTACTTCTCCTTTCTAAATAGGAATAAAATCCCAGCTAGAATCAAACTTCTAGGACCAAAGGCATAAGATCTGAGGTGAGGGGGAGAGAAGTCTTCTATGTTCTAGTGCTTAATCTCTCCTTCACAGTTCCAGGGAAATGAGGTTTCAGAAAGGTTCTTTTCATTTAAAATGGTTGTAAAGGGAAGGTAGATAGTGTTTCCATCAACTCCCTGCAGCATGTAGTATTTTAAATGAAAACCCTAATTACCCACCAAAGGTACCATTTAGCGTATCTGTTTTAATTATTGTCAATTCTAAAGGAAATCAACCTAGGAAAAAAATTAAGTGGGACTTATGTATTACCAATTAGTTTCTGGTTTAGTAGGTGCAAAAGTCAGGTCTCTAGTACCTGGAATCACAACCCTGCAGCGACCTCTTCTTTCTGCTGAAAGGCTGCCTCAGACCTATGATCATTTCACTTTCGCTCACGCGCACATGCTCTGTGTCTCTCTTTTCACGTGATAGACTCCAATCAGCCTTGCCACACTTTAATACAATATTGGTCTGACCTTAAGCAAACATCCTTTCCACCAACCCCAATGACTCTCTCATATCCTAAAGTTTATCTCTCAATATTGTTTAATGGAATGCTTCTAGTAGGGCTGTTTGTCCCAAGGGGCAAAAGACAAGGAAATAAAAACCGTGTTCAAATATTGCAATCTTTTTTGATGAATAGGAAGGAAACTGATAATTTTCTAGAAGGAAGGACTAGGAATGACAAGGGAACACTGTCAGGTTTGCTTCATGAGACAGAATTGCCTTCATAACAGCTATTGATCACCTCAGAAAAAACGGCTTCCCCATGTCATTATTGTCTAGGCAAAGTCTGAAATCATATCATGTGAATGAGATCCAGAAGGTAATTCTTAGCTCTGGGACCCTGTGATTCTGTGACTTCCATGTTTGGGCTGTAGAAGCAACCCAAGATTGCATCTCCTCAGGTGTCTCTTTAAAATGACCTCCACATTCCTTACACCCCAATCAGTCTCTCTCTCTCTCTCTCCTGTGTGTGTGTGTGTGTGTGTGTGTGTGTGTGTGTGTGTGTGCTTGTCTCTCTCCCTGCCTCTTTCTGGCACAAGTTGGAGAGAGAGAGGGTAGGAGCACAGGGCGTTGTATTTTCCAGTAAGTATCGTTTTTTTTCCAGTAAATTTTGTTTTTGCTTTTTTTTGTTGTTGTTATTGTGAGTAACAAAAACCAGTTTGAACTGGTTATGTCCTTCCTCCTGTCCCAGAATGGGAACATCTTAATTCCTATAAACAAACTGCAGAAAGTACGTGGACATAGCTGGCTTAGAAACCAATGAAACTTGGAACAGGAACACTGCTATAGGACTTCCCATCTCTTATCTATGCTTCTCTCTGTGCTGAGTTCATTTCTCTTATTGATAATGAGCTTTCTTCACATAGTAGGTCACATGGCTTCTGCAAATATCTGGATTTATAACTCATAGCCTTACCCTTAAGAGACAAACTGACCATCTTTCCTTTGTATCCATTCAAAAAATTCAAAGGAAGAACTTGGATTGATAATATATCTCCTGTGGCCTGGGGGCAAGAAATTTCCCATAATTGGAAACCCCACTGAACCACATGGGAAGACAGAGCAAGTAAGGTTCATTGCTGGTTCGAGATTCTTTATATAAAAAACAGTGCACTTTTTATATGGAAGGGACTTTTGTAAATGCTTTGCAAATATTAATTCATTTACCCTTCATATCAATCCTAGAGTATCCTATTGTTTTCATTTTGAGATGAGGAAACTGAGGCATGGAGCATGTAAGGAATTGCACAAGAAGAGCTGGGGAGAAGGGGCATATATTCATATAGAACAGCCTGCTTGGTACTCACAGAGGATGTGGCACTCAATGCTGCTTTCTCACTCCTTTTCCCACTTCTTCTTCCTTTTTTTTTCATGTATTTTTACCTTCTTATTGTGTACTTTCCCATATAACACCCAGTAATGTAGTCTTTTTGCCCATTTCCCTGCTTTTCTCCCTCAATTGATAGAGGAATAATCTCTATCTGGCTGTGATGTCAAGTGCTAAATATATTGGCATGACTTAAAGAAGCAATTCATTTTCTTTTCTCAAATGTATCACATGCACTTAAGTGGCACTGACTTGTGCCCTCACTGACCAAATTTCACAGAGATGGCCTGACAGAGGCTAGAGAGCCTTTTGAGGAATGAGTATCTCCTCTATGGAAATATCCCAATTACCATTTTTTTTTGTGGGAAACCCAGCATCACCCCCAGAGATCTGTGGCCATCAGAAAACGTAACCAAGTTGAAGGGGCATCCATCTTCATTCCCAGTGGGAATACCACCATTTTCTCTAACGTGTTCATCTTGAACGATAGAAAACTCTAACTAAATAAACGAAAAAAGATGGCAGAAAATAATCCACAGTGACTTATGCATCTTTCTCCATCCATAAATAACTTTATATTTCACTTCTGGCAGCTGAGCTGAGCCAGAAGGTAATGAGCCATTGTGGAAAACCCATCTGTTGCTCATAAGGGGAAAGGCCGGATTTATTGAGGAAGAATCTGGAGTGTAAGTCCTGTTATTGTTAATGGGAGTTGCACATCTAATTGGTCATGCTGAAAATATGCCCTATTATATTCTTTCACTGGCCAGATGGATGTGCTCAGCTGCAATGCTGAGAAGAAAAATGTACCTAAAGAATTTGAGAGTGGGAGTGGACACCACAGCCAGTAGGGAACTGACAGTTCTAATGAGGATAGATAGTACTTGTCCATGTGCCTGATTTAAAGATGTTTTCAAAAGAACTCCAATGGCCCAATACAGGTATTTCTAAATGGGGTCACATAGTCCAGTCCCCTGGAGTGGATGGCGTTGAATCATTTTAGCTAGGCCCCACCAGCTCCGTAATTTGGAACACCTTTACCTCTCATTCTTTTGTAACTTTGCCCACTGATACTTAATCATTGCTTTGAGACTTTCTTAAATGGTGTTGCATAATGGCAATTGAAAGCCATTCCTCCCAACGTCCTCTTTACCATGGTGGTGGGAAGAAAGACTGAAAAATCAAAGGCAGGTTTTGCTTTATATGCTGAATTTTCCCCAATCATGTTTAAATCAGATTTGGGGCAATAAGTCTCCTGACAGAGATGAGGCACTCTATCTTGACACAGTTTCTGGTATGTTGCAGGTGCTTAATAAATGTCGAATAAAGAAGAATAAAATAAATTAACAATGATAAGTCAAATCTTAGCACATTATGGCTGGAAGGGATCTGAGAGATTTTGTTGGAGTACACTAACTCCTCTAACTAACAATCCCTAATTCTCAGTAACTTAATATAGGTTTAGGGCTTTCCTGGCATGTCCCAACATCCCAGATGTGAAGAAGGGCCATGTGGTGGTGGGGAGAAAGCAAAATGCTCCACACTATTATTCTTCATCTTGTCATACTCTTGACTTTGTGGCCTCCATGTTCACCACAAAAGGGGAAGAAGGCTGAAGAGGATGGATTCCAACCAAGCCTTGGGTGAGCTGCCTCACTGCCAACCCTTGTACTGGCCCAAACTCAGTCATCTGGTCTGAAGCAGTAGAGCAGAAGCTGGAAAATGTGTCTTCCCATATACCCAGAGGGAAAATGAACAGAATTTGGTGAATGCACGGAACTGTCACCATCTCTGAGACTCTTTGATCTGATCCTTCAATTTTGCAGATGGGGAAAATGAAGGTCGAGACTGGGTAATGTTCAGCACATCACAGGGTGGCTTGGAGACAATCAGGATGAGAACTCTAATTTCCTACTCTCTGACATCATTGTATGAAGGGGACAGTGGAGAGGAGAAAGAAAGGAGAAGAAGAAAGATGGGCCAGTTTATAAAGAGCCCTAGATAGGACTCAGAACATCCAAATCCTCATCCCTGGCTCTGTCATCAGGCTGGCTAGTCACTCACTCCTTGATTCCCCTTCTACAAAGTGAGAGATTTGAGCAGATGATTGTTCAAGTTCTTTCAAGCTCCAACAAACTGTACTTCTATGGAGATATTACAAAGAAGAAAGAACAATTACAAGAAGAGGAAGGCTGTCAAAAACAAGCAAATCAGTGTGAGACAAGGAGTGTCAGTAAAACAGGAGAATGAGGTAAGGGGAGACTTATGGACTGCGGACAGGCCTGTCATCCTGCAGTGACCAGAGATCATGAGTACCTTCCTGGAGTCCATGCTTCCTCCCCATTGCCTCTCCCTACCCTCACGCACCCCAGGCTGGTTACCATACTGTCAGAGCCCCATGGTGTAAGAACCTACTGCCTCACTGTCACAGCTTTGAAAGCAGCCAGACCAGAGAGGGCCAAGGGGGCTGGCAGTATGCAGCTAGACAACTGCCCCTTTCCCTCCCTTCTTGGGAGCTCATCTCTCACGCCCACCTTCAAGTGTGCAAGGCGTAGCAGGTAAGAGATGAAGGTGATGCTGCAGGAGCCTTCATTAGCTGCTCAAGGCCAGCCCAGCCTGGGAGACTGTCCCCATTCAGGGTGATAACAGGCCTCTGCAACAAAGCTGCCAGCAGCAGCCTCAAATCTCTTTTCAATTCTGCCCACTTTGGCTCGCTCAAAGGGTAAAGGGATCAATTTCTGAAATCAGCCTTTCCCTTAAACATGACCAAGTGGCAGCCAAAGCATAAACAGAGGTAATCCTTCAAGGAGCGGCCCTTCAGGCTCACCAAGCTCTTTCATCTCAGGATTCTAAAGTCCTTTTCAATCATGAATCGCTTTCTCTAAGCCTCTACTCTCAGAGCCAGACAGAAGCCATGTGGAGGCTGTGTACTGGAGAGGGAGTGGGGGCGGGGGGAGGGGTGGGCAGGCCTCTCAAAGGCACCAGGGAGCTCCACTGCATTTCCATCTTCTACAGGTTTCCATAAATAGCATAAGCAGGAATAAAACATTGCTTGAAATAATGGATATCATGTTGAGACAGTGTTTTTCAAACCTGGAGAGGGAGCAATCATGAGCTGGGAAATCTAGAATTACGGATTTCATGTGTCTGGCCCCCACTGATGGTGGTGCTGGATCAGTCTCATAGTATCTCTCAGGGTCTCTTTGGTTCACTTTTAACCAGCTTAATGCGGCAACATTTTCTAATCATTATGAGAAACCTGAATACTATGACTTCAGACTGCACAAATCAGTTTGTGTTTGTGGAAAGTAAAAATTTGTAGCTACAAAATTAGTCATGGTAGGCATCATTGTAATTTCTTAGCAATCAACCTAAATCAGACTTCAGCCTTCATCTACCAAGCTGATGGAAAACTGGCTCTTAGCAATTAGGAATGCTACCCTCCATCAGAGTTTAGGAATTCTCAGAGTCTTAATATAATGCCAAAGGGACCTGCTTGTTTTTGCTGATTCACAGTGAGATGCCCACTGGCAGGGTTTACTCAGTTCCTCCGGGACTGCTGACTGCTGCTTCTATTCATGGTGATTTTGGCTGATTTCAGAGACCTCACTTTCTGCGGGTTCTCTAAGTCCATCAGGTAGTCCCCTCTGAGGCCTCACTGTCTCCCTAGGGCTGTTCCCAGCAGAGGAAGCAGTATGTTTTCTCTGCTTACAGGATCACTGACTCCTTCCCAGACTGGAAGAAATCTTTCTTCTTTCCTTTATTACCTACAAAGCCATTTCAGTATTTCCCTTCCTCCTTCACATTTCATTACCTTTTGGTCAGTAAAAGTCTAAGGAAAGGAAATTGTAAAGGCCTCAGCTCTGGGTTTAAAAAGGAGAAATGAACATTGTAGAATGTCTTAAAATTATTTTAATAAAGCATCAAGCTAGGGATGCCTGGATGCCTCAGTTCGTTAAGTGACCAACTCTTGATTTTGGCTCAGGTCATGACCTCAAGGTTGTGATATTGAGCCCTAAATTGGGCTCCATGCTGGGGTCCTCTCCCTCTGCCTCTCCTCCTCTTACTTTTCTCCCCCCTCCCTCTCCCTCTCATGCACACAGGCTCTCCCTCTCTCAAAATGAAATAAAATAATAAAATAAAATAAGATCATCCTAGATGCTGTCACTAAGAAAACTAAAACCATCAACCCTTCAAATTAGAAAAGAAACAAAGCTCAGTCAAGAAGATGACCAGAAGCAGACTGTAAATAGGACATATGAATCTGTGATACATTTTCTTGTGACTATTGTGAACAAGGTTGATGGATCCTGAGATTTACTAAAAACTGCTTGTGGCTTGAATATTTTCAAGGGAATTTCTGAAGGACTATGTAAATATTTTCCTAGTTCTATGATAAAGATTTAGAGGTCAAATAGTTCACCCAGCCCATCCCTCATCTGACATACTTAGTCAACTTCCACCATGAACCAGAACTTTCTTTTGCGGAAACTTGTCCAGATAATGATTTTGGGACCAAATCTATACTTTCTCTGGTTGATCACAATTCCATTCCCTAGTCCAGAAGTATGGAAGTTGATGAGAAAGAAATTAATCTCTGTAAGGTTTCCATTATGTGCCAGACATTTTTTAGGTCTTTTTCTATATGTGCTTCATACAAATTCTGAAAGGTAGCAATTATTGTCTCTACCATAGAGACACAGAAAGAGATTCAAGGTTGTTGAGTAATTTGCCAAAAGTCAGCTATAAAAGGAAACAACAGTGTCCTGTTTTTTGGTACTAATGCAATCCCCTTCCCACCACTCCATGCTGACTGCCATCTTACATGTAGCCACCTATAAGAGTGTTATTTCCAAGACCACTGCTGTGTCCTTCCTAAATTATATTCCCCAATAATCGAGGTTAGTCATTCTATCACCATTGTTCCATTCATAACAGCAGGCAGCATTTATTGAAGGCTTTCTTATAGTCAAGATCTCTAGTCAGCACTTTACATGGGTCATCTCATTTAAATAGTTTAAGAAGGTCATGAAGCAGGCACCCATTTTATAGTTATTGGGTCCTTCACCACTATGTGCATGAGGGCATATGGCTCGGTGTTTAGGAGCACTGGCTCTGGTGTTGTACCACTGAAGATTGAAAGTCAGCTCTTCCAGAGCAAACTTCTTTAAAAATATACCCAAGTTTCTGGTCCATATAGGGATCAAAGCCACAACCCTGGTGTTTTAAGCTCCACGTTCTAAGTAACTGAGCTAACTGGCCAGCTGACCAAACTCAGATCTTCCAGCTCTAGCCTTTGGGGAATTAGTTTCTCTAAGCCTTGTTGTGTGGGAAAGTATAGGCATAATAATAGTAACCACCTCAGGGGTTATTGGGAGGTTTAAATGCCATCATTCCCAGGGAATGTCTGGTATGTCATAATAAATGTTAGTGACTATTAGTGGGCCTCTCAAGGTCTCTCACAACCATGATCAATAGCTCATAAAGTTATTCAATTTTGTTAATAACTATCTTACAACAAGACACCAAAAATTAAATACCATATAGCAGGGGCAATTTGACCAACATAAAAAAGGAGCTATTTGATCTGAACTTTGTCTTCTACCTCCCTCTGGTAAACCAGCCCAAGAGCACTCTAGCTTTTCAGAACATACTATTATCCTTTAGATGCATATAGAAGTCACAGTTGGCTGGGTTTTCCTGTGAAAATTTTAGGAATACAGGGAGATGAGGAAACATAGCTAGAGCTACTAGGTTTGTGCCCTTACCCAGTTTGTAAGTAAACTAAGGGCTTGCTTACACCTCTTTGGAAGATGGTTGCCCACTTCCCCTAGGAAGTCTACTTCCTGGAGGGATTGCTTTTGTAATTTCTAGTGTCTGCACATTTTAAGTTGTCTATTTCTCTTATAAAGGCAGGTTCAACCCAGCATGTCGCTACTTTGTGAGCAAGGATGATGAAGGTCCTGCAGTTTTACCACAGCAGGGTAGAATTTATTAGTAAAGATCACTAAATTAAGGTTATCTTTCTGCATCATTTTTTTTAAGGCACTGACATGTTTCATTCTAGGAAAGAGCTTCCTTCATCCTTGGCCCCAAATTCCCAGCCTTAATAGAGATGATGAGCCCAAACTCTGATTCAAATGCAAGCAAGTATCATCGGTAGCACTTTGAATTTAAACATCAGCTTTTACATTTCTAATATAGAGTCATACACAGAGACTGCATAACGACATTAATCCTACCTTACAATGGGAATTGTTCAACTTCAAAATTAGGACATCTGAGGACAAAATCCTCTGAATGACTAATACACTCCCTTTCCTTTGTCCTTGCCAGACTTCCGGAGGAAACACTAACTGTAATGCAATGAGTTTCAGAAAGTTGTTTTTTTTCTTTTTTCTTTTTCTTCCTAATAAAGACTTTCCTGTTGGAAAGCAGAATGTCAAGATGTGAGATGATAACTGTGAACTTCTTGTTTTTTCCCAGTGAAAAATACTTTAATAAATAGCAGTTAAAATCAATCAACATAAACATCTACATACAAGATGTATGAATCTCAGTAAATTACTGTTGAGCTAAAGAAGACCCAAGCAAGTATCTATGGTACGAGTCCATATGTACAGTGCTTAAAACAGGGGGTGCTAATCTATGGTTAGAAATGAGGATAGTATTTGCCTTTGGGGAGATAGTGCCTAGAAACAAGTTCAAGAGTTTCTGGGATGCTGGTTACATTCTGTTTCTTGATCAGGGAATTAATTACATGAGTGTGTACAGTTTGTAAGAAATTATTAAGCTAAAATGATTTGTGCACTTCCCTGTATGTTATACTCAATAAAAAGTTTGCCTAGAGTCAAGAAATCAAAAACACTAGAAAATTTATCCACACAAAGATATGCAAACAGAAGAGTTTGCTAAATACTATAGAAATTTCTAGAAAAATTCGGTATTATAGGGGGTCAGAATTTTAGCTGAAGAAAGTAGTGTTTCACAAAGCTATCATACTCAGATGGAGAGCCAGAGGATAACGATATTTTTCTATTTCCCCTTCTCTATCTTCAATTTTTGGAAAATGATACGTTTTTAAATTAAGTGTGGGGCAGCCCCGGTGGCGCGGCGGTTTAGTGCCGCCTGCCGCCCAGGGTGTGATCCTGGAGACCCGGGATCGAGTCCCACATCGGGCTGCCTGCATGGAGCCTGCTTCTCTCTCTGCCTGTGTCTCTGCCCCTCTTTCGCTCTCTCTGAGTAAATAAATCTTTAAAAACAAACAAACAAACAAACAAACAAATAAATAAAGTGTGAATTTACAGAATTTCAATATGAAAAAGCATATACTCTTCACTCACTACTCATCAAAACAGCAGAAGTATCCCTCCCCGTCTTAAAGATAAGCCAGATCATAAGATCAGTTTTATACAGGCTGACACATTGTTCTCTCAGAAATGGAAGCCAGTAGTGATCATGTGTTTAATTGCAACCTACCAGTATTTTATTTTTAGTCCCAAATAATGCTACCCTAAAAAGCCTTATAAAGCCTTATAAAGTAAGATATCTTTGTAAATGTTTTTCTCCAAAGGAGTTTGACATATTAGAGAGGTTACCAATTTCTCCATCCCATATCATAAACTGCTCCTTTTAACTGTTCTTTAGGGAAACCTTCTCCTACCTTGAGGTCAGGGGTAGGAAGCTTTCCTTTGAGCTGGGTTGCTCTATGCTAACCCTGTCATTGGATTTGGCATATTTTCAGCTTATCAGGTCACCTATTTGTCTTTCACTTGGTCACGTGTGCAACCTGATCAAAGCTGAGGTATATGTGGTGTTGCTCTACCCCTGTGCTCTCAGTCCACCTCAGCACCCACCCATAGCTGCAGGGGACAGGGACAGTACACCCAGACATCTCCCCACTTTGACTGCCTAAATGTCATCCTTTTCTGTATGAGGTTGGAAGCATTTCCTCAGCCACACAGGGCACATTCAATGTGCTGAGGACTTAATACTTGACAATTGGCGGGGCTGCCTATTGATGGATAAATGGCCCAGTGTATGGTTATCTACTTCTACATAACAAACACCCCCAATTTTAGAGCCATATAACAATGTTGATCTTAACTGGGAGCTCACCAATTCTGAGAGTCGGGTATTTACAAGAAGCAGAGTGAGGGCATCTTGTCTCTATCTCAGGACATTTGGGCACCATTTAAGAAGATGCAAAAGCTCAAGTGATGATGACTAAGGGTGAGAATCATCAGAAGGCTTGCACACTCACTATTCTGGCAGTTAGTACCTGCTGTGTTTGTCCTCAGCTGGCTCTGGCTGACGTGCGTTGCCCCCACATAGTTTCTCTGTGAGGGCTAGGCTGGGCTTTATCACAACATGGATGTTGTGTTCTAAGCACAAGCATCCCAAGGCAAACAGGAAGAGGCTGTATTGCTCTGTCTGTCCCAGCCTCTAAAGTCATGTAGCACCACTTCCACTAAAGTCACAGGTCCACCTACATCTGAAAGGAAGAAATATAAAATACAAGCTCTTAAATGAAAGAACCTCAAGATCACATTAAAGAAAAGTATACAGAATGGGAAGGTATTGTTGTGGGTATATTTGGAAGAAGACTATATCATACCCAGTGTCCTTGCCCCCTCACTGGGACAATTCTGATGAATGTCCCCAGTAAACTGACTCTCAACTTCCCATAGCAGTGACCTGTTGTTCATAAATACACACACGGCTGCCTTTTCCAGTGTTCTTGTCTCACTTTCCCTATTCTTCCAGTCATGCTTCCTAGTGTCACTTGCAAGTTATTGCTTGCATTCAAGTCTTTGTTTATGGGCTGCTTCCAGGAAAACTGAAATAAGAGAAATTAAGTCATTTTATTCTACATAGCTGGAGTTTAACACAGTGGCTAAGGCATAGATAGTGCTTAATAAAAGCAAACTGGATGAATAGATATGCTCACTTCAAAGACTGACATAGAGCTATAAGGAAAACATTGGCAGAGCAGCCATTCTTAGAGCTAAAAATTACAGCTCATATTGACACTATTTTAGTATTTTCTTTTATCCACAACCCCAAAGCTGTTAAGTTCTTCAAGCATTGTTGAAGTATCCCCCAGGTTTTGGGGAAATAGGATCATAGTTGGTCCATATAATTTGACTCCCACTTTGTTACCTTCTTACTCCAACACAGCTATCACCAACCCCCTGCCCATGTGGACTTCTTCCTCACTCTCTCTAGGTTCCATTACCACCATTCAGCCATCTCTCACTCCTCACCCTATGTGAATGTTCTTACCATGGTTGTGCTCTGACATCCTGCTCTAGACACCTGTGGCTCCCCTACACACAAAAACGCCAATTTTGCTTGTTTGCTTCTAATGGCTTTTCAACTGAATTATTCAAAAAGGAACAAAAAGGAAAGGAAGAGAAGGGGACTGGAAAGAACAAAGGGGAAAGAGTTTTTATTATTGGAAGTGATAAAGCCTTAAGGAATTGACTCATGAAATGATAGGAAACTATGACCCATGAAATGTTGGTTTACAAACTTACTGTAAGAATTATAACTATCACAGCGATCAGTAACATGTTTTCTGATATGATTGGCACATTTTATTCTTGTTGTCAAACTTCACAGGAAACCAAATCATAATCAAACATCATATTAGTGATTCATCATGGGAAATATCAGCTACAGGCCTGGAAATACTTAAAATTCTTTGGTCATCCCACTTGGTTGATGTGGTCAAAGCCTTACACAGGAATCAAAATGATTGGTGAGTTTCACATTAGAATAAGAGAGATTAGATTAGTGGCTCTCAACCTTGGCTGCCCTGGGAATACTTTATAAAATACCAATGCCTAGCTTACTCCAGAGCTATCAGATCAATATCTCAAGGTAGGGGGTTGGGAGGGAGGAATAAATATTTTTTAAAAAAACTTCCTAGGTGATCATAATGAGCAGACAAGGCTGAAAACTATTGAGTTAAATGACTCAAATGTTGAAATGCTAATTAGCATCAGTTTATGATACTTTAATGCATCAACTCCTTTGGGAGAATCTGAAATGCCTGAATTTGGTTAAGTCTCCTTGTCCTTTCTGCCATGCCAGGAAATCCACTGCCAGTGCTCTTTTCTAATATTCTCATTCTTCTATAATTCCGTACCTAATGAACACCCTTCTAATTGACATAACCTTTTTCTTAGGTATTGCTGATCCATTCAGTCAGGCTATATTCAGAAAGAGTTCACATGTCTGGCTTAGAAATAATGTGTTGATCTGAGCATCAACAGTTACCATGTGGGTAGCTTCTATGTTCCTAGCATGTAAGAAGCACTTTTTATATTTATCTAATTTCAGAATCACCACAGCCTTATGAAGTAAGTAAATATGTTCCCAATTTGTTGATAAGGTTGGAAGATATTGAGCAACTTGCCCAAGGTCATTGAACAACCAATTTTGACAACTAAATCCTATGTTAACTCTGCCTCCCATATTTTAATTTTCAAAAGCCAATTACTTTTTTTTCTCATTTTTACATTTTCTTGGAGAAAGTTCCATAATTGTAGCATTTGAGTACTAACAACAATCACTGAAATATAATTCACCAAAAACTAGAATTTAATATGAGTTAAGGCAATTCTGGATGCCTGCCAAAGGGCCTTACTAACAGTGATTGAAAAGCCAAAGGGAAGCATTCATAAACAAGATTCATGTGTGAACCCAGATGGACTTCTGCAAGAGTTAAGCACAATATGCTAAATTGGAAGAGAAAACAGAGGCAATCTTCTAAATGTGGTTTCTTTGCACTATAAACATGCATTTCTTGAGCAGCTTGAGTACAAAAGCTGAAAAGAAAATCATTTGGCCTAGGACTTGGCATTTGAATTTTCCCCTAAAGCCACATTCAGATATATGAAAGTAATAAATTTAAATATTACTTGAAAATGTCTACTTATGTAATCCTCAGTAGTTCTCAAGTTAAATGTTATTATTAATATCTTTCCAAGAGCCAGTGACTGACTTTTTCTGTATTTCTTCTAGTAATGTGAGTCACCTGTAACTTGAAATATGTAGCAAATAGGACAGAAAAGAGAGAAAGAAAGGAAGAATAGGAGATAGAGTAGGCACAAAAAAACAAGAAACTGATCTTGGCCCTAGATGGTTGTCAAAGCATTACTTGTTACAGAGAACAATGCATCTCAGAAATGGGATGGATATACCTCAGCATGAATTTCACTGTTCCAAGAAGATGAAACATCTTTTAGGTCATTAATGACCATGGCATTTTCATTTCTTTGGTTATCCAAGAGAAAAAAAAGCAATAAAAGCAATTGAAAATGAATAATCAAGATTCCTTTTATCAGTCTAAGAAAGGATTATGCAAAATTCTGAATTTGCTTTGTTCTT
Source organism: Vulpes lagopus (assembly GCF_018345385.1). Classification (NCBI taxonomy): domain Eukaryota; kingdom Metazoa; phylum Chordata; class Mammalia; order Carnivora; family Canidae; genus Vulpes; species Vulpes lagopus. The sequence continues at coordinate 14,621,180 of NC_054842.1, forward strand.
TATCACTTGAAACTTTTCTAAGCATTGATTTGTGAATTCAACTTGCTTTTGTGTTCTAGGATCAGGTATTAAAAGAAAATAATAAAGCACTTGGGGATGACTTAGGTAAAGAAGTTTCCTAGATGGGATGGCTCTATAAATACTTTAATTAATTTATAGATGCAGTAATTAGTCATCATGACCTTGGGATAACAGACTAACCCTGAAGTCACTCCAGAAGATTAGAATACTCTAAGCTTTATTCTTTCCTTTCATTTCTCTCTCCAAGGACTTGCATGTCCAAGTTGCAATCTGCCAAGCAATGGTCTTCAAAAAATTTTGGTTATACATTTCTATTGATAAAAGATCAAGTTTCTGAATATATCCCCAATAATAATAGATATTCAGTACTGTAGTAATATAATAAATACATTTTAAAATATAGACAATATTAAAATGGTAAAAGTATGAGACAAAGACAATAAATAAAAATTATATTATTTTTATTTTGTACTCCACTTTGGAGACCATTTCTTATACTTTAATGTGTATGCAAATCACCTGAGATATTGTTAAAATGATGATTTTATCCAGTAGGTCAGGAAGTGGACTGAGAATTTACATTTTAACAAGCAAGCAGGTGATGTCAATGCTGTTGATCCATAGATCCCTTTTTTAGTAGCAAGACTCAGAATCAAATATCACATTTCATAAATTATTTTTTTCTGTTCAGTGAATTTCAGAAAATTTAAGAAGAGATTCTTGGCCCATGAAATCGGCCAAAGAACTCATAGCTATACCTCCGGTTCTGTTGTAAAGATGGTGTCCTCAAATAGGTCTGCTTCCTCAAACCCTCTGGTAAACCTGTCTCCCCCCAGAATCTGGGCTTTTAAGCTGATGACCTGTTTTGGCTCTATCATTCTGCCCATAGTTTCCCTTTACATATAGTGTCTTGAGCTTGTGTTTTGTGACAAACTCCTTTGACTTAGTACCACCAAAACTGGGACTAAAGTGAGGTCCTTAGGCAAAATAAATAAATAAACAAACATGTACATACATATATACATACTTAAAGGAGGTACCAAAAACCACAGTAGTCAAAATAGATAATATTATAATTTAATATTTAACTATTAAATTGGCAAACTAAGGCTGACCATCTGCTTCTGTCAATAACGTTTTCCTGGTCCCAATATTCTTCCTTGCCTGCCCTGTTAGGCAGTGCACACTGCACACCTGTGGGCTATATCAGACACTTCCTAAATGACTTCTTCCAGGTAATTGTTAAAAGCAACAATAGACTAACAATTAAAACAATTAAATCAGAGTACACAATATTTGGAGAAAAATCAAATATTTATAGCATCAATACTCTGAGTTGTTAAAAGCTGAGAAAAAATATTTAAACATTTGATGACTCTTAACAGAATTAGCCCGAAGGTTTGAATAAAGGCTCCATTGATAAAAACATTACTTAACTCCAATCTTGAATGCTGCCCAAAATCTGTTCCACAATTTCTCTGCTATGAGTGGAATGCAAGAGGTACCAGAGGAAAAATTATTTTTAAATACCTACAAAGAAAGAATGCCTTTAAGATCAGTGCTATGAGTTGTCTCCATCTACTAGTGAATGACCATATAATCCACTCAATCTCCTATACTGGAAACTTCAATACTGCCTTTAATTTTTCTTTTTCTTCATTTGTCCACATTCATTTGGTTGCTAAGTTGTTTCAGCTTTATTCCTCTGAGGCCTTTTGGCTCTGCTTTTATCCTTTCCTGTCCTGCTTCTCATCCCTCACTTTCTGCTGCCTGCACTCCTCCGATCCCAACTCATCTCCACATCACCATCAGGTAATCCTTCTAAAACAAAGATCTAGTCATTTCATTTTACAGCTTTAAATTTTCAGAAAGCTTCCTGCTTTGAGCAAATTGCAAAGCATTCAGTCTGGTTAGCCTTATCTTCCATGATTTCCCACACATATACCACGGCCACTTTGTATTATGTCTGCTGAGATAATTTAGAAATATATACTCTCTTCTTCTAGGAAATCATGGATCTTAAGGAATATATAGGCCTGGAGCCACTTAGTGTTTTTTTGTTTTTATGGAAAGGTAACCTAACTTAGAATAAAACCAAAGGAAAAAAAGTTGAACCAATAGTTGAAAATGAAAATGGAGTTAAGTAGAAAGAGGGGAGAGAGTGAGAGACAGGGGGTGGTAAAGGAGAGGATTATTTGAGACTTGGAGACATGCCTGAATCAGTCCATCTCTAGATGGACTGATACATCTAGATATTTTTACATAAGAGAATAAATCTCTTCTCTTTAGTTTGAGTTGGTCTTCTGAGGTTTGCAACTAAAAAGACTTATGACTGATACAATAAATCTGATACAATGGAATTATAGTGTTGTTCACTATCATAAAATTCATATATGTGGTTTTTCTAGCTTCTGGTTGAGTTTTGCCAAAATGAAGGGCAGACAACATTCTTGGCACAGGAAATGAAGAGAATAAAATAATTAAAGATAAGTAAATAACATTTATTCCTAGGAAGATTTTTCACATTCTGATTTGTCCACACTTTAGAAATGTCTAAAGTCAACTAGCCTCCTATACTTACAAATATATAGCATTCAATATATGTGCATTATGTGTACTCAACATAATTGAGGATGAAACAAAAGAAAATACATTTTTCAGAGATGGTGATTTTTCTTGCTCTACTGGTCCTAATATTATTCAGAGGGGGGAAAAAAGAAAAAGACAAGAATGAATTTATCTTCATTATCTTTTTCCTACTTGCATCTCTGCTGAGTGGCACAGTGACCTTCCTACCACAGATGCTCACAAGCAGCCAGACTCTCAACATCTGTTACTGTTATCACTGAAAATTCAGAAATTCAATGTACAGCTGGACTTTGCATTTATTATGGTCACAAGTGGAATCTCCAAAGCCAATGGGATTTATCATCTCAAATGACTCAGCTGAAAGAAATGCGTGCCCTTAGGCCATTTGCTCCAGTCTGTACTATTAGGGAGTCTAGGATGACCTTTGACTTTTTTTATTCCTCCCACTTGCTACCCACAGCAAATGCACTTGTGGAAATTCAAGTAGTCATTCAAATAATACATTTGTCTTTATCTTAATTATTTTACTCTCTTATGCATCAGAATTACTTGCCTTAAAACTATACCTTGTCTTCTGAAAAATGCTTCTTTCCAAATAACCAGCAAATTGACCACAGCTCACTTATTAACAAAGACCAGGGTGTGTATTTTCCAAATCTCCAAAAATTAAGCTGAGAGATGTTGGACCAAACCCTTATGTACAATACTTTCTCTTTTTTTTAATATTTTTATTTATTTATTCATAGAGACACAGAGAGAGACAGAGAGAGAGGCAGGCAGAGACACAGGCAGAGGGAGAAGCAGGCTCCATGCAGGGAACCCAATGTGGGACTTGTTCCAGGTCTCCAGGATCACACCCCGGGCTGCAGGCAGCACTAAACCACTGTGCCACCGGGGCTGCCCTGTATAGTACTTTCATTGCATTTACAAACTTTGTATCATTGTTAACATTTCATCAAGAAAGGAAATAAAGTGCTTTCTTTTGGGCACCTACCACTCAAACCAGAAATCCTTAAAAAGCTATACATGTTTCCTTTCATGAACAGAACATTTCTTCATCGGCAAGTGGATAATATAGGCAATATGTTGGCTGTTCTGACACTATTGAGGCATGGACTTTGGTGGCAGCTGTCAGCAAGTGAGGCTGTGGACATGCTGAGGGTCACCCTCTACATGTCTTCTTCTCTTAATTTCACTCCCATACCTCTCATTAAGATGAGGAGTCTCACCTCCCTACGTGTGGCTTTCTCAGCAGCTTGCTGGCCTATTCACTAGTTGGGTTGATTTATGATTTAATTTTATGGATGATATCACACAATTATCTCCAGATGGAATAATCAGGATGAAGAGCTGCCAACCAACATTAGGAATGAAGCAGGTTCATCCAGCACCAGCCATTTCTGCACTGTAATTATTTTTTGTTTTGACTTCATAAATTCGTCCAGAGACACTGGGTGTTTCTTTCCAGCAGGGCCTCATTTGTCTAACTCAAATGAGATGATCTCACCCTACTCCCCATATTTCCCCATATTTCTCTTATCACTCTGCACCCAACAGTGAGACTCATAAATGATGATTTGTGTAGCTAAAGATATACAAAATCTAATCTGCCCAATTTATGATGTACTCACGGAGTCATCTTGATGAATTGCAAATCTTAAAGTTTTGATTTAGGCAAGCACTTTGATGAGGGGAAGAGGTAGAGGACAAGTAAAGTTCCCTCATCACTGAAATTACCTAAACAAACCTTACCAAGTCAAAGCCAGAAATATGAGGCCAGCTGTAATTACTGTGTCTATCTCTCTCACTGAACCTCCCATTGCTGTGTGATCCCATGATACCAAAAGACCTTTTTTAAAATCCTACACTGCAGAATTCTGAGGGGTCAATTCAGCCAGGTATTCTCCACCTTCCTTGTTTGTTCTCAAGCATAAGAAAATCCTATGCTTCATTCTAGCCAAAAAGCATCACCATAGCCCCTAAAAACACCTAACTACAATGGTCCCCTAGTTGGGTATTGGTATTCACAAAAATAACAGAATTATAACTGCAAAACACATTCTTAAAGTTCTAGATCCATGCTCATTTGGTTGGTTATTTATTTATTTATTTATTTATTTATTTATTTATTTATTTAACAACTGTTTATTCTTATGCCAGACTATGTTCAGCCTTGTAGGCCATATTAAGTTTCTTTAGCCAAAGAATAATGGAAATTTATTACAGGGTCTGAAGTAGGGATGGTGCAAGGAGTGGGAAATGGCATAATTAGGTGAGCTAAGGAGAGTTAGGAGTTATGGAGAAAAGATGAGCAGGGAGTGGTTCTCTAAGGGTAGATCCCTGGCTAATTGGTATGTAGACAGGATTTCAGTTAATTATGAATAATACTAAAGTGACTGGAGTGTGGCAAAGAATGATGCTTTTAGATTTTAGGTGAATGTCCTTTTCTACCAACATTATTGTCTTTGTTTTAGGTTGGGAGTACCGCAAAACCTTAAACATCATCAAAGAACACTTTGTTTCAGTTTTTTTTTTTTTTTTTTGAATGGTAAAAAATCTCAGAAACAAAAACAAAATCCTGTAGGGGGGAAAAAAAGCCAAAGAATTGTCCCTACCTGATACTGCATTCTGATACCAAATCAGGAAAATATAATAGTATTTAACTGTTAAACTTTTAGGAAAACATATCTTGGAAAACTGCCTCAAAACAATGATCAGGACTATGATGAGCATATTCTTACCTGAAATAATACAAATGTTATTGATTTAACTTATGACATTAAAAATGTGTTCACTTTGTATTAGTTTAAGAGTTACTTCAAATGCAGCATAATATAGGACATAGTCATGAGCTTTGAAGGCAAATAGACTTTGGTTCATATCGCACATAAGATATTTGTTAGTTGGGGAACTTTGGGAAAACTACTTAGCCACTCTAAGCTTCCAATTGTGAATGTGATGATAGCAATTGCTGTAGTTTTTAACTGTGAAATAAGAACTTCGCTAGTATATAATGATAGTTCAATAAATAGTAGTTCTCCCCACCATTCATTTTAAAATAATCATAAATCACATGGTATTTTATTTCTTTCCATGAATGATTTCTAAATGCTGTATTAGTGTGATGTCACAGGTAGGATTGTCCAAGAGCAGAAATAAGGTAGCATTTGGGAAGCAGGATATTTATTACCGATCAACACCAATAAGTGGCTGAGGGCAGAGGAAGGATTGGGAAGAGGATGAAATTGAACTGTAATGAAGATAGGGTGGAGTCTTGGGTAAACAGGCAAGGAACTCAACAATAAATATTAGGTTGTCCTATGGTCAAAATGGCTAGACCTTTATACTCCAATATCACTAAGTCACTGTCTGTGAATGTCCTGGAAACTGTGTGACCTTGGGTATGACAGCTTTCTGTAACAGAGCTAGTTTCAACTCAGCTAGAGATGTCTGCTTAGTGTGTTTTCTTCAGTTGGAAAGCAACCTTCCTTGAAATGAGACATGGTCCATGAATCTCTATGTCTACTGCATGTGGTTTCAAATCATGCCTTGACTATTTGCTACTGATATAACTTACGAAGATAATAATAATAGCTAATTTCTAGTAAGCTTTACTGTGTTGGGGGCATTATTTTTGAGTGTTCCATATTTCATACATTCACAACCATGTGAGGTAAGCACAATCAGTATTCCTATTTTACACAAGAGGAAGCTGAGGCACAGAGGAGTTAAGTCACTTGCCACAAGGTCACAGAGAAATGGCAGAACCAGATTCCAAGTTCACCTAATTTTACTTTACAACTTGCAATCTATTATAGATCTCTAAATCCAGTTGCTTTATCTGTAGAATAAAATTAATATTGAGGATTAAATAAGGTAATTAATGCAAAGTATCTAGCACAGTATCTCAATTATAGCTAGCTGTTAATATTAAAATGAAAGTTGTGAATTAGAAGCTGTAAGGCATGCAGTCTCAGCAGGAGAGAGATTGCTACCAGAAGAGGAAAGAATTGGTTCTTGGGGAACATTTAATCTTCTTTTTGATATTAGGTAAAAAGCATTCAATTTTTCACCATTATATTAGTTAGCTATATATTTTTCAATTACTAGCTCAGTATCTTTATGTTTTGTGACCTATTCAGATTTTCTCCTTCTTCTTCAGTAAACTTCATATCTTGTGTTTTTTCTCTCTGAATATATCCATTCACATAGGTTATTTAATTTGTTAGCCTATCATTGTTTGTAGTATTCCTTTATAATCCTTTTAACTTCTGTAAAATCAGTAGTAATACTCAGGATATATTTAATTCTTAATTTTAGTAGTTTGAATCTTTTTTTTTTTTTTTTTTTTTTTTGGCCAATGTAGCTGAAATTTTGTCCATCTACTCAAAGAAACCATTTTTGGTTTCATTGAATTTGGATCCTATTCTCTATTTCATTAATTTCCACTGTAATCTTGACTATTTCCTTCTTCCTGTTTGCTTGGGTTTCCTTTGTTCTGTTTTTATATTAAGGTGAAAGTTTAGGTTACTGATTTGAGAGGACTGGACAGCACCTCTTCCCTATCAACTTCTTCTTCTTCCTCTACCTCTTCTTGTTCTTCATCTTCTCTTTCCCCTTTTTCTTCTTCTCCTTTTTCATTTTAATATAGGCATTTACACATATAATTATCATGCTAAGCACTGCTATAGCTGCATATCATATGTTTTAGTATTTTGTGTTTAATTTTTATTAACCTCAAAGTATTTTCTCATTTTTCTTGTAATATTTTTTTGACCCATTAGTTACTTAAGAGTATGGTTTTAAAAACAGATAACTGTTTAATTTCCATATATTCATAAATTTCCCCAATTTTTTTGTTATTGGTTTTTAATTTCAATATGCTATGTTTGGAAAACAAATATATAATTTCAAACTTTGTTAAGTTAATGAGACTTCTATTATGGTCTACCATATAGTCTATACAGGAGAACGTTCATATGCATGGGAAAAAACGTAGTATTCTGCTGTTGTGGGTGGAGTGTTCTACATGTGTCTATTGGGTTCTAGTGTTGTCTTCTATTTCTTTATTGATCTCCCTTCAAGTCTGTCGTGTATTCTGGGACTCCCTTATTAGATACATACATGTTTATAGTTGTATGTCATTCTAATAGAGTGACCCTTGTAGAATTATTAAGTGTTCTTTGTGTCTGCTAATAATTTTGCCTTGAAATCTATTTGCCTGATTTTATTATAGCTACTCAAACTCTCTTTTGGATACAGTCTGCATGATATATTATTTTTTCATTCTTATATTTTTAACTTATTTGTATCTTTGAATCTCAAGTGTGTTTCCTGTAGACAGTGCATAGCTGAATCATGTTTTTGTTGTTGTTTTGCTTTGATTTTAATCCATTCTGTCTTTTGATTAGAGTATTTAAGATTTACATTTGCCATTTTGCTATGTATTTTTTGTATGTTTTATATCCTTTTTTGCTCCTTTTTCCTCCAGTTTCTGTCTTCTTTTCAATTAAATAGCTTTTTCTCCATAGTTACTCTGGAGATTACAATGAGCACCTTATAAAAACTTAGTATGAATTAATACTAACTTAATTGCAATAGTATACAAAAATTTTGCTCAAATATATTTTCACTTCTTTATCTTCCTTGTGCTATTATTGCCATACAAATAATATAGTTTAGGCCCATCAACACAATTTTACAATTATTGCTTTATGCAATTGTTTTTTTAATAAAATAGAATCAAAAAGTTACAAAAATACGTTCAAGTTGTCTTTTATATCTTCCAATATATTTATCTTTACTTGAGTTCTTTTTTCATTATGTAGATTCAAATCACTATCTAGTGTCTTCTTATTGAAACTTGAAAACTTCCCTTAGTATTTTTTATAGGGCAGGTCTACTTGTGATCAATACTTGTTTTTTTGTTGTTGTTGTTTGTTTGTTTGTTTGTTTTTTGAGATTGTATTTATTTATTCATGAGAGACACACAGAGAGAGAGGCAGAGACATAGGCAGAGGGAGAAGCAGGCTCCATGCAGAGAGCCCAATGTGGGACTCGATCCCTAGACTCCAGGATCACACTCTGAGCCAAAGGCAGATGCTCAACCACTGAGCCACCCAGGCTTCCCAATACTTGGTTTTTATTGATTTGAGAAAGTATTAATTCTTCCTTTGTTTATTTGAGAGATAGTTTTGCTGGATATAGAATTCTTGGTTGACAGCCTTTTTCTTTCAATACTTTGAATATGCTGGGAGCCCTGGATGCTGTCTTTGCCTCAGGTTATGATCCCGGGGTCCTGGGATTGAGTCCCACATCAGGGTCCCTGCAGGGAACCTGCTTCTCCCTCTGCCTATGTCTCTGTCTCTCTGTTCATCTTTCATGAATAAATAAATAAAATCTTTAAAAAATACATTGAATAGGCATCCCACAGCGTTTCTGTATCATGATTTCTGATGAGAAGTCAAGTGTTAATCATATTAAAGATCTTTTGTATGCAATGTAGTGCTTCTCTCTTGCTGCTTTTAAGATTATCTCTTTCTTCTTGGCTTATAATAGTCTATTATGATACTTCTAAATGTAAGTCTCCTTGAATTTATGTTATTGCACATTCATTGGGCATCTTGCTTGTACACATGAATGTTTCTTATCAACTTGTGGATTTTCAGTCATTATATCTCTAAATATGCTTTCTGTTCCTTTTTTTCTCTCTCCATCTTATAAGACTCGTATTTTGCACATGTTGGTACACTTGTTGGTGTCCTCTTAGGCTCTGTTAATTTTTGTTTGTTCTTTTTTCCTTATGTTCTTAAATGAGCTCTGAAGAATATTTATCTTACAAATCCCTTCTTCTAGTTCAGTTTTCTACATCATGACTACATATTTAGATATTCAGCGACAGACATTAAAAGACCACTATTACCAATTTCTGGAGTTTTCTTTCTGCATAACTCACTCTTTTATCCACTCTGTCCCCAAAATTCTAATTGCCTCAGTTTCTGCTAACTCTGATTTCTGCCTCTTCAATTCAGTGAGACTTGTGTGCTGTGTTTGGGTTTACTGTTTCCTGTGAGAATGTATTGTCCAAAAAGTATCTCTAATCACAGAGGCAAGATAATCATTGGTTTCACATTGCTTCTTTATTTTATTCAGGAATCATAGTCTGTATTTCCTGTTTGCCAATATCTGAAAAGCAATAATTCCCCTTCTCTCCCCACCCCAGAATTTTCTAGTTATTTATGGTGATAGGCCAAGTTCAGCATCAGTTAGTTCACCATGGCCAGAAGTGGAAATCTAAGTCTCTTTTGGAGTACTGCTATAAAAGCTCATGGCCCCTTCTTTCCAACTTATAAAAGAATGGTATCCTTCTGCTGGGATGGAATACTACAATAAAAAAATTGTAAGAAAGTTAATACTAAGTAAGTGTTAAGGTTTTATTTCAAATTTGCTGCAAAAAAATAATCTAAGCATACAAAGTAAAATTTCTCATTTGTATGGAAAAATGAAAGGTAGAGTAAAAAACTGTCTAGTTAAACATTTTTAAACTTCTAAGAGTTTACTGTGCAGATTGGTAACTTCCCAGAAGAAATCTTAATCTCATTAACTCTACCTAATTAATTATTAACTAACTCTAACTAATTATTTCCCAGGGGAAGATAGTAAAGCATATTAGTTTACATACTTCTACCTACTTTAGGTTGTGAACAGTTTTTCTTTCTTAATTATAACATTTAATCCCCACCTCCTTAAAACCAGTGTCATAACCATGGGAATAAAAATAAAGCCTGAGGCAAACAGCTGTGATAGCCCCCATTTCCACTACTAAATCAAGTCAGTGGTCATCTCAAGCTTCAAAAGTTTCAGGGTTTATACTCTGTTCTGCTGAATCTCAGAGAGAGGTTGGCCAAATGATGCCGTGTCTCCAGTTAAGAACCAATTTGGTAAATTGGAAACTGATGATACATGGCAATTTCAGTCCTGGCTGCCTCTCTCTTCTAGCTCCAATTAGAGGAAAATCTCGTTTCCATCTGTTGGTTCCCTGACTGTCTCAGATGCAAAAGTCCAACTTCCTCTAGGGAGAGAATAGAGCATCCATGTGTTAATTCAGATTTTTAGGTCTAAAAATCATTTCCTTTCTTGCTTTTCCTTGGTGACTAGGTACACATAAGGTAAAGGAGAGAGAGAAAAGCAAAATAACATCAGATAACATAAGTGGTAGAGATTAAGCTTCAAGCAACTGCATAATCATTGTCTTAAAAACCCTGTTCTAACCCAGTTTTAATAGTCCTTGTGATTAACTGTGGTATTTTTTAATTTGCTTCCATGATTAGTTGGTTTAATAAATTTATGTTCAGTAAATAATGAGAAAAAAGTGTATATATTTGTCCTTCAACTTTAAAGGGGAAAACATCAGACATATGGAATTAGTTTCTGCCTTCTATGTTTTGTGAGAACAGAAATAGCAGATATGTTTCCATCCTGCTAATTGTAAAGTGGAAAGTTCCCCAGTCTAATATGTTCATCACAGGTAGGGCCAACTGGCCTGATGGAGATCATTAGTGAAAGCATCCTCTAGCTAACTGTTCAAAGTATCTGGCACAAGAGAACTAACTATTGCAGAAATTACTTTGCAGCCTCAACAAGCAAGAAAATAGTTCAATTCCTCATTCCCATATCACAAGCCTGTTATAAATTTGTGCCATTACAAAAAGGTTTCTCACCCTCAGCACTATTGACACCTCTAGCAGGATAAGACTTTGTTGTGGAGGAAGAGGACTATTGTGTGCACTGTAGGATGTTTAGCAGCATCTGTAGCCTCTATCTACTATATATCAGTAGAAACCCACCCCCTTTATTTTTTTAAAGTTTTTATTTATTCATGAGAGACAAAGTGAGAGGCAGAGACACAGACAAAGGGAGAAGCAGGGTCCCTGCAGGGAGCCCAATGCAAGACTGGATCCCATACCCTAGGGTCACACCCTGAGCCAAAGGCAGACACTCAACTGCTGAGCCACCAAAGTGTTTCAGAAACCTACCCCCTTTATTTTTTTAAAAATTAATTTTTATTGGTGTTCAATTTACCAACATACAGAAAAACACCCAGTGCTCATCCCGTCAAGTGTCCACCTCAGTGCCCGTCACCCATTCCCCTCCAACACCCGCCCTCCTCCTCTTCCACCACCCCTAGTTCGTTTCCCGGAGTTAGGAGTCTTTATGTTCTGTCTCCCTTCCTGATATTTCCCAACATTTCTTTTCCCTTCCTTTATATTCCCTTTCACTATTATTTATATTCCCCAAATGAATGAGAACATACACTGTTTGTCCTTCTCCGATTGACTTATTTCACTCAGCATAATACCCTCCAGTTCCATCCACGTTGAAGCAAATGGTGGGTATTTGTCGTTTCTAATGGCTGAGTAATATTCCATTGTATACATAGACCACATCTTCTTTATCCATTCATCTTTCGATGGACACTGAGGCTCCTTCCACAGTTTGGCTATTGTGGCCATTGCTGATAGAAACATCGGGGTGCAGGTGCCCCGACGTTTCATTGCATCTGAATCTTTGGGGTAAATCCCCAACAGTGCAATTGCTGGGTCGTAGGGCAGGTCTATTTTTAACTCTTTGAGGAACCTCCACACAGTTTTCCAGAGTGGCTGCACCAGTTCACATTCCCACCAACAGTGTAAGAGGGTTCCCTTTTCTCTGCATCCTCTCCAACATTTGTGGTTTCCTGCCTTGTTAATTTTCCCCATTCTCACTGGTGTGAGGTGGTATCTCATTGTGGTTTTGATTTGTATTTCCCTGATGGCAAGTGATGCAGAGCATTTTCTCATGTGCATGTTGGCCATGTCCATGTCTTCCTCTGTGAGATTTCTCTTCATGTCTTTTGCCCATTTCATGATTGGATTGTTTGTTTCTTTGGTGTTGAGTTTAATAAGTTCTTTATAGATTCTGGAAACTAGCCCTTTATCTGATACGTCATTTGCAAATATCTTCTCCCATTCTGTAGGTTGTCTTTTAGTTTTGTTGACTGTATCCTTTGCTGTGCAAAAGCTTCTTATCTTGATGAAGTCCCAATAGTTCATTTTTGCTTTTGTTTCTTTTGCCTTTGTGGATGTATCTTGCAAGAAGTTACTGTGTCCGAGTTCAAAGAGGGTGTTGCCTGTGTTCTCTTCTATGGTTTTGATGGACTCTTGTCTCACATTTAGATCTCTCATCCATTTTGAGTTTATCTTTGTGTATGGTGAAAGAGAGTGGTCCAGTTTCATTCTTCTTCATGTGGATGTCCAATTTTCCCAGCACCATTTATTGAAGAGACTGTCTTTCTTCCAATGGATAGTCTTTCCTCCTTTATCGAATATTAGATGGCCGTACATTTCAGGGTCCACTTCTGGGTTCTCTATTCTGTTCCATTGATCTATGTGTCTGTTTTTGTGCCAGTACCACACTGTCTTGATGACCACAGCTTTGTAGTACAACCTGAAATCTGGCATTGTGATGCCCCCAGCTATGGTTTTCTTTTTTAAAATTCCCCTGGCTATTCGGGGTCTTTTCTGATTCCACACAAATCTTAAAATAATTTGTTCTAACTCTCTGAAGAAAGTCCATGGTATTTTGATAGGGATTGCATTAAACGTGTACATTGCCCTGGCTAACATTGACATTTTTACAATATTAATTCTGCCAATCCATGAGCATGGAATATTTTTCCATCTCTTTGTGTCTTCCTCAATTTCTTTCAGAAGTGTTCTATAGTTTTTAGGGTATAGATCTTTTACCTCTTTGGTTAGGTTTATTCCTAGGTATCTTATGCTTTTGGGTGCAATTGTAAATGGGATTGACTCCTTAATTTCTCTTTCTTCAGTCTCATTGTTAGTGTATAGAAATGCCATTGATTTCTGGGCATTGATTTTTGTATCCTGCCACGCTACCAAATTGCTGTATGAGTTCTAGCAATCTTGGGGTGGAGGCTTTTGGGTTTTCTATGTAGAGTATCATGTCATCGGCGAAGAGGGAGAGTTTGACTTCTTCTTTGCCAATTTGAATGCCTTTAATGTCTTTTTGTTGTCTGATTGCTGAGGTGAGGACTTCCAGAACTATGTTGAACAGCAGTGGTGAGAGTGGACATCCCTGTCTTGTTCCTGATCTTAGGGGAAAGGCTCCCAGTGCTTCCCCATTGAGAATGATATTTGCTGTGGGCTTTTCGTAAATGGCTTTTAAGATGTCAAGGAAAGTTCCCTCTATCCCCACACTCTGAAGGGTTTTGATCAGGAATGGATGCTGTATTTTGTCAAATGCTTTCTCTGCATCTAATGAGAGGATCATATGGTTCTTGGTTTTTCTCTTGCTGATATGATGAATCACATTGATGGTTTTACGAGTGTTGAACCAGCCTTGTGTCCCAGGGATAAATCCTACTTGGTCATGGTGAATAATTTTCTTAATGTGTTGTTGGATCCTATTGGCTAGTATCTTGTTGAGAATTTTTGCATCCATGTTCATCAGGGATATTGGTCTGTAATTCTCCTTTTTGGTGGGGTCTTTGTCTGGTTTCGGAATTAAGGTGATGCTGGCCTCATAGAACGAATTTGGAAGTACTCCATCTCTTTCTATCTTTCCAAACAGCTTTAGTAGAATAGGTATGATTTCTTCTTTAAACGTTTGATAGAATTCCCCTGGGAAGCCATCTGGCCCTGGACTCTTGTGTCTTGGGAGGTTTTTGATGACTGCTTCAATTTCCTCCCTGGTTATTGGCCTGTTCAGGTTTTCTATTTCTTCCTGCTCCAGTTTTGGTAGTTTGTGGCTTTCCAGGAATGCGTCCATTTCTTCTAGATTTCCTAATTTATTGGTGTACAGCTGTTCATAATATGTTTTTAAAATCGTTTGTATTTCCTTGGTGTTGGTAGTGATCTCTCCTTTCTCATTCATGATTTTATTAATTTGAGTCTTCTCTCTCTTCTTTTTAATAAGGTTGGCTAATGGTTTATCTATCTTATTAATTCTTTCAAAGAACCGACTCGTGGTTCTGTTGATCTGTTCCACAGTTCTTTTGTTCTCGATATCAGTTAGTTCTGCTCGAATTTTAATTAACTGTCTTCTTCTGCTGGGGATGGGGTCTATTTGTTGCTTTTTCTCTAGTTCCTTTATGTGTAAGGTGAGCTTTTGAATTTGAGTTCTTTCCAGTTTTTGAATGGATGCTTGTATTGCGATGTATTTCCCCCTCAGGACTGCTTTTGCTGCGTCCCAAAGATTTTGAACGGTTGTATCTTCATTCTCATTAGTTTCCATGAATCTTTTTAATTCTTCCTTAATTTCCTGGTTGACCCTTTCATCTTTTAGCAGGATGGTCCTTAACCTCCACGTGTTTGTGGTCCTTCCAAACTTCTTGTTGTGATTAAGTTCTAATTTCAAGGTATTATGGTCTGAGAATATACAGGAGACTATCCCGATCTTTTGGTATCGGTTCAGACCCGATTTGTGACCCAGTATGTGGTCTATTCTGGAGAAAGTTCCATGTGCACTTGAGAAGAATGTGTATTCAGTTGAGTTTGGATGTAAAGTTCTGTAGATATCTGTGAAATCCATCTGGTCCAGCGTATCATTTAAAGCTCTCGTTTCTTTGGATATGTTGTGCTTAGAAGACCTATCTAGTATAGAGAGAGCTAGATTGAAGTCACCAAGTATAAGTGTATTATTATCAAAGTATTTCTTCAGTTTGGTTATTAATTGGTTTAAATATTTGGCAGCTCCCACATTCGGGGCATATATATTGAGGATTGTTAAGTCCTCTTGTTGGATAGATCCTTTGAGTATGAGATAGTGTCCCTCTTCATCTCTCACTATAGTCTTCGGGGTAAATTTTAATTTATCTGATATAAGGATGGCAACCCCTGCTTTCTTTTGAGGACAATTTGAATGGTAAATGGTTCTCCAACCTTTTATTTTCAGGTTGTAGGTGTCCTTCTGTCTAAAATGAGTCTCTTGTAGACCGCAAATAGATGGGTCCTGCTTTTTTATCCAGTCTGAAACCCTGCGCCTTTTGATGGGGTCATTAAGCCCGTTCACGTTCAGAGTTACTATTGAGAGATATGAGTTTAGTGTCATCATATCTATTCAGTCCTTGTTTTTGTGGATTGTTCCACTGAACTTCTTCTTAAAGGGGAATTTTAAGAGTCCCCCTTAAAATTTCTTGCAGAGCTGGTTTGGAGGTTACATATTCTTTCAGTTCCTGCCTGTCTTGGAAGCTCTTTATCTCTCCTTCCATTTTGAATGAAAGCCTTGCTGGATAAAGTATTCTTGGTTGCATGTTCTTTTCATTTAGGACCCTAAATATATCCTGCCAGCCCTTTCTGGCCTGCCAGGTCTCTGTGGAGAGGTCTGCTGTTACCCTAATATTCCTCCCCATAAAAGTCAGGGATTTTTTTTCTCTTGCTGCTTTAAGGATCTTCTCCTTATCTTTGGAATTTGCAAGCTTCACTATTAAATGTCGAGGTGTTGAACGGTTTTTGTTGATTTTAGGGGGGGATCTCTCTATTTCCTGGATCTGAATGCCTGTTTCCCTTCCCAGATTCGGAAAGTTTTCACCTAGGATTTGTTCAAATACATATTCTGGCCCTCTGTCCCTTTCGGCGCCCTCAGGAACCCCAATTAAACGTAGGTTTTTCTTCCTCAGGCTGTCATTTATTTCCCTTAATCTATCCTCATGGTCTTTTAATTGCCTGTCTTTTTTTTCCTCAGTTTCCCTCTTTGCCATCAACTTGTCTTCTATGTCACTCACTCGTTCTTCCACCTCGTTAAGCCTCGTCGTTAGGACTTCTAGCTTGGATTGCATCTCATTTAATTGATTTTTAATTTCTGCCTGATTGGATCTAAATTCTGCAGTCATGAAGTCTCTTGAGTCCTTTATGGTTTTTTCTAGAGCCATCAGTAGCTGTATAATAGTGCTTCTGAATTGGCTTTCTGACATTGAATTGTAATCCAGATTTTGTAACTCTGTGGGAGAGAGGGCTGTTCCTGATTCTTTTTTTTTTGAGGTGAGGTTTTCCTTCTAGTCATTTTGCTCAGTGCAGAGTGGCCAAAAACAAGTTGTATTGGGAAAAGGAGAAAAAGAGAGAGAAGGAAAGAAAAGAGAAAAAGAGAAAAGAGAAAGAAGAAAAAAAGGGGGAAAAAGAGAAGAGAAAGAAAAAGAAAGAAAGGAGAAAAAAGAAAAAAAGGGGGGGGCTGGGGGGGGAAGCAATCAGAAATCAAGAAGAAAGAAAGAAAAAAAGCACAAAACAAAACAAAAACAAAAACAAAAAACAAAAACAAAAACAAAATAACAAAAAACCACGGGGGAGTATCTTCCGATTCTGTGTACTTTAAGTCCCTTGACTTCCCCTGAACTGGTCCGTGTCGCTGGTCTTCTGGGGGAGGGGCCTGCTGTGCTGATTCTCAGGTGTTAGCACTTGGGGGAGCTGCTCTGCCCCTGCCTGGTGCAGGGCTCAGTGGGGGTTGTTCACCCCGTGAAGCCCCGGGAGGAAGCCACAGTGGCGGGGGCATCTCTGGAGCCCTGGAGTCAGCCCCCGCAGTAGCTCCGGGGCTCTCCGTCTGCAGGGCCTGGAGGCTCCCGGGCGGGGCCGCTGATCTGCTCAGCTCAGGGCAGGAGCGTCCTTGCTGTCCTGGGCCCTCCCGGCCTCTGCCTGTCCCGGGGGAGGCCGGATCCTGGGCTGTGTCCCGGCGACCTGTGCTCCGGAGCCTGCGCTGTTGGATTCGCGCTCCCGGCCCGCAGCCCCCTCCGCGGAGCCGCCGCCCAAGCCCCTCCGAGCTGCTCCGGGTCCCGCCGAGCGCTGCAGCCCTTAGGGAGCTCGGCGCACTCTCCGGGGCGCAGTTCCTCTGTTACTGTCCCCGGGAGCCCGAGGGCGTCCCCGCCTTTCTGGGGATCCTGCTCCAATTCCCCGGGAGGCCTTTCCGCGGGGAAGGTCGGTGCAGCTCCTGCTCCTCCGGGACGGGGCTCTCCTGTCCTGGGGACACTCGCCCCGGCCTCAGCCCGGCTTCTCGGGGCCCCTCCCCCTTGGAGGCCTTTTGTGTCTTTATTTCTTTTTCCCCGTCTTCCTACCTGATAGAAGCGCGAACTCTTCTCACTGTAGCGTTCCAGCTGGTCTCTCTTTAAATCTCAGGCCGAATTCGTAGATTTTCAGGATGATTGGATGGTTTTCTAGGTAATTTGTTGAGGACAGGTGACTTGGGGACCCTACTCTTCCGCCATCCTGCCCCTCCCCCCAACCTACCCCCTTTAAATGTTACAATCAAAATGTCTCCAGAAATTGTCCATTGTTCTTAAGGAGGAAGAGAATTGCCTCTGTTTGGAAAGAACTTTTCTACACCACGAGGGTTATCAAATTTATGTGTTTAAATTATGAATTTTTACTTTTTTCCTCCCTGTATTAGTCTGCTAGGATTGCCATAACAAAATACCACAGAATAGGTGGCTTCAAGAATAAACATTTATTGGGGATCCCTGGGTGGCGCAGCGGTTTGGCCCTGCCTTTGGCCCAGGGCGCGATCCTGGAGACCCGGGATCGAATCCCACGTCGGGCTCCCGGTGCATGGAGCCTGCTTCTCCCTCTGCCTGTGTCTCTGCCTCTCTCTCTCTCACTGTGTGCCTATCATAAATTAAAAAAAAAAGAATAAACATTTATTTCTTGTAGCCCTGGAGGTTAAAAGGCTGAAGTGAAGGTGTTGGCAGGCTGAATTTTTTCTAAAGTCTCCTTGGTTTGCAGATGGCCACATTTTTGCTGTGTCCTCACTTGATGTTTGCCTGTGCACTAGCATCACTGGTGTTTCTCTTTGTGTCCTAATCTCCTATCCTTATAAAGACACCTGTTAGATTGAATTAGGACCCATGTTAACCACTTTATTTTAACTAAGTTATCTCTTTAAAGATCCTACCTCCAAATATAGTCATATTCTGAGATCCTGAGAGTTAGTTTCAACACATGAATCTGCAGGGTTGGGAGAACATTTCAATCCATATCACACCCCTACACTGAACGATCAAGTATTGTTTAAGTGTGCTAGTGGCAAGCAATTCAATTTATGAAAAAGAATAGGAAGATAGTTTGAGAAAGCTAGTATCATATGCTTTGCTTTCTCGGTCCACCTCCCCCACCCAACCCCTCTCCCCCAGTGGTACATCCAACTAATGAATGTTTCATTATTTCAACTCATTTTAATTATAAATCAGATTTTTCACATTGACTGTGACAGAATCAGGGTGACATTTTATTATCTGGAGATATTTACTCGTACTAAATTCTTCAAATATATTCCTTTTTTTCTTTTTTGCAGTTCATACTAGTGAAATAAGAACATTCATTTTCACAAATATTTGCAGCAATTTTGGAATATCAATAAAAATATCTGAAGGTTGATTTGATTATGATGAAATTCTTTTTTTTTTTTTAAAGATTTTATTTATTTATTCTTGAGAGATAGAAGGAGAGACAGAACCAGAGACACAGGCAGAGACAGAGCCAGAGACACAGGCAGAGGGAGAAGCAGGCTCCATGCACCGGGAGCCCAACGTGGGATTCGATCCCGGGTCTCCAGGATCGCACCCTGGGCCAAAGGCAGGCGCCAAACCGCTGCGCCACCCAGGGATCCCCCGATTATGATGAAATTCTTGAATTTCACTTTTAGAATTTTATTTTAAAAATTTCAACTAACTGTCCATTAAGCAAGAGACTTATAAGTTATCTATTTATTACATATGTTAATTAAAACATAATATTCTTTAGATAATTTAATATCTTTCTGTGTTTTGTAGCACTTTGCAAAGCAAAGAGTAAAGAAAAGCATTAAGTTATTAATTCAATCTGTTGTGGAAATTTTAAGAAGTTGATGACCATTTAGTTATTGTTGTTTTGACTTCTATCTGGAGGCCCAGGTAAATTGAAAATTGAAGGGGTTTTTGTAAGTGACATTTTGAAATATGATAAAGACTGATTACAAAGGGGAACCAAAATAACTTTCCCACCTTAACATAAACCCTAAAATGGCAAAGGCCTTATAAAGAGCAAATAAATGTAAGATCCCCTTATGACAAAGTTTTAAAAAACTTATACATGGGAAAATATATATTACAACTTTCTAATAATTAAATAATTATAATTAATTATGTAATATTCTAATAATTTTCTTTTTTTTAAATTTTTTTTTTAAATTTTATTTATGATAGTCACAGAGAGAGAGAGAGAGAGAGAGGCACAGACATAGGCAGAGGGAGAAGCAGGCTCCATGCACCGGGAGCCCGACGTGGGATTCGATCCCGGGTCTCCAGGATCGCACCCTGGGCCAAAGGCAGGCGCCAAACCGCTGTGCCACCCAGGGATCCCCCTAATAATTTTCTCTAATTATACTAGAGATTTAAATTTTTTCTTCTTTATACTTTTTTCAGTTTACTATTTTCAATAAGACTGCATTAATTTTGCAATCAGGAAAAAAAAGTGTCCTCCAAAATGCTTGTCATGGCTATGGTGGATTGGCATGCTACTTATTTATTTTAAAAGTAATAAACATATAGTTATATTAGTATCAGGTGTACAATAAAATGATTCAATGGTTCTATACATCACTTAGTTCTAATCATAATAAGTGTATTCTTAATCCCTTTTATCTATTTCACCCATTCCTTACCCACCTCTTTTCTGACAACCACCAGTTTTTTTCTATTGTTAAGAGAGTCTTTTATGTTTGTTTATTTTGTTTTGTTTTGTTTTGTTTCTTAAATTCCTCATATGCATGAAATCATATGATATTTGTCTTTCTCTGTCTAGCTTATTTCACTAGCATTATTTCCTATAGGTCCATCCACATTATTGCAAATGGTAAGATTTTATTTTGTGACTAATACACCATTGTATATATACACCACATCTTCTTTATTCCTTTACCTATAAATGGATACTTAGGTTGCTTCCATATCTGGGCTATTTTAAATAATGTTGCAATAAATGTAGGTGTGCATCTATTTTTCTGAATTTGTGTTTTCTTTTTCATTTCTAAATACCTACAAGAATTACAAGATCATATGGCAAATCTATTTTTAATTCTTTGAAGAACTTCTACACTGTTTTTATGGTGGATTGGCTTTTAACAAGAATATAATTTTTCTTTTTTTTAAGATTTTATTTATTTATTCATGAGGGACACAGAGAGAGAGAAAGAGGGAGAGAGAGAGAGAGAGAGAGAGAGGCAGAGATACAGGCAGAGGGAGAAGCAGGCTCCATACTGGGAGCCTTACGTGGGACTCGATCCCCAGTCTCCAGGAACTCACCCTGGGCTGAAGGCGACACTAAACCACTTAGCCACCCGGGCTGCCCATTATTTTTCTTTTGGGATACCCCCAGTATATTGCAGAGTGTGACTAGCTAATAACTATATTTCCTTGCTATTTTCTTTTTTTTTTTTAATTTTTTATTTATTTATGATAGTCACAGAGAGAGAGAGAGGCAGAGACACAGGCAGAGGGAGAAGCAGGCTCCATGCACCGGGAGCCTGATGTGGGATTCGATCCCGGGTCTCCAGGATCGCGCCCTGGGCCAAAGGCAGGCGCCAAACCGCTGCGCCACCCAGGGATCCCTCCTTGCTATTTTCTAGCTAGAATTCCAAGTCTTTAGGTTCAACCAATCAGATTCACTTTTGTGGGATTTGGAACACAAAAGTGAAGCAGGTACATAGTTGAAATTATTATTTTTTTTTTCTGTAGCAACATTAAGATTCAATGTCTTCATGGGTGCCAAGAGGCAAGGTAATATCTAGTAGGCATGACATGGCTCTAGAGACACGGTGGGGGCTTCTTGGTCCCTGGAATCTGATCAAATTAGTTTGTTTTTGGAGCTCAAGTCTCTATTAGTGACTCCTTGATGAAGGTTACAGTTCCTCTAGCGAAGTAATTGCAGTGTTGCACTTAAAGGTATCCATGGCACAGCCCAAGCCTCAAGACCTTCTACCAAAATTTTAGTCACCTAATTCTCTTTATTAACCATTTTTTGCTTAACATAGCTAGAGAGGCCTATGTTTTGTGCAAGTGAAGCCCAACATACCCAAAGTAGTAGAATATCACTTAAAATAATCAGTTTATAACTAAGTTATAACTTCTCATTGGGTTGCTATTTCTTTTTTCTTTAAGATTTTATTTATTTATTCATGAGACACACACACACACACACACACACACACAGAGAGAGAGAGAGACAGAGAGAGAGAGAGAGAGAGGCAGAGACACAGACAGAGGGAGAAGCAGGCCCCATGCAGGGAGCCCGATGTGGGACTCGATCCCGGGACTCCAGGACCACGCCCGGGGCCGAAGGCAGGCGCCAAACCGCTGAGCCACCCAGGGATCCCTGGGTTGCTATTTCATAAGAAAACTATACTGACGAGAGAAAAAATATAGAAGTTCTTATTTCTTTTTTATCTCAAAAAAGCTAATAATCTGACAGTCTTCTAAGGAGCTAAAGTACAAATAACAATATATATTTGCAATTAGAATAAACCAAATTCTGACAGTTATCAAGAAGTCTGCACTAGCACAATGGTATGGAAGATCAATATTTAGTGATTTTCATGGTTAGAAGAGAGGACAGGGATCAGAAGTTAGAAAGGAAAATAACAGAATTTGGCTGACTGCCTCTAAGCAGTAAAGAGTTAAGGGAGCAAAGATGAATTGAATTTTGCACTTGAAAGATAGAGAAAATATTGATTCCGTGAAGAGAATGAGAAATAGAGACATGCATCTGGATTTAACATGTTAATTAAAGTCCAGGTTCTGTTAAAGGGGACAGATTTTTTCATTAGAGTAGTAAAAGCTGTTGAGTCAACTGGAAATATCTACCAAAGACTTACCATGTAGGGGTGCCTGGCTGGCTCAGTCAGTGGAGCGTAGGATTCTTAATCTCGGGTTTGCGAGTTCGAGATGCACATTGGATGTAGAGATTACCTAAAAATAAAATCTTAAAAAAAAGAAAAAAGAAAAAAAGAAAAGACTTACCATGCAACTGCTCATCTAAAGAAAAGAGACAAGACCAATAACCAAAATTCTAGAAAGAAAAAGAGGGGAAGAATTCGCGAAGTAGTACATCAAACAGAAGCATATGCTAAGCGTGGAGAAGATCAGAGTACAAACAAGTGAGATCGGGAGGGGGGTGGTTCCTTTTTGTACAAGGTCGCTGAAAGCCTTAAGATTTGTCTGGGCTGGGATCCCTGGGTTGTTCAGTGGTTTAGCGTCTGCCTTCAGCCCAGGATGTGATCCTGGAGTCACGGGATTGAGTCCTACATCGGGCTCCCTGCATGGAGCCTACTTCTCCCTCTGCCTGTGTCTCTGTCTCTCTGTCTCTGTCTCTCTGTCTCTCTGTCTCTGTCTCTCTCTCTCTGTCTCTCATGAATAAATAAAATCTAAAAATAAAAAAAAAAAAGATTTGTCTGGGCTGAAAGCCTTAAACAAGCTAGAAATAGACAAGGTGCTAGTAGAAATATCTTGGAGGAAACACCGGCAAACTATTGACAATGCAGGATGGGTCATTAGCGGTGAAGGTTATAGATTTAGCCTTTGGGGTCATTCTCATTGAAGTGACAGTTGACATCACTGATGGTGAGACACAGGAAAAAAGGTGCACCCTCAAATCAATGGGGTATAGCAGAGAAAAATCAGCGAGTGAGACTTAACCAGAGGACTCTGGGAGATAAAAAGACAAACAGAAAAACTATTAATTACATGAAGAGATGTAGAACTCCAAGTGGCTGAGGGTAGTTGACAGGATCAAATTCTGTTGGAAGGTAGAAGATGAGATTGTCAAATGACAACTGGGCATAGTTAACTGAAAGGTCATTTGCCACTAGCAACTTTCAAAGAGAAAATTTGAGTAACATGGCTTGAATATATGAAAAAAGCTAAGGGATTGAGGAGGTCACAGATGGTATTAAGAGAATCTATTTTGGGCTTCCGCTTAATTGGCAGGCAGAGATCAAAAATCCAAGCTATTCTAGTTCATATTTCTTGGTAACTGATGCCCTGGATGCCTTCATTTTCCTGCAACACTTTTTTTTGGGTCTTAGAATAATTGACTTCGCCTTTTTCTTGGTTGAAAGGTAAAACTAATGCATTTTAAAATAACATCTGATCTATTGAACCTGGATGTGGAAGAAGGTGGAAGACACAAGGAATACCATTTCTGCCAAGGTGATGAAATAGCTGGAATCTTTCAGTGTTTTCAGTGCGTAGAGGCATATAAGAGCTCAAAAGGGGTGAACAGGAGGCTACCTTCCAGGAATAGCAGAGTTAAGAGCAATTTTAGAGTATCAGGCTGACTTTTCTTGTAAAGACTTCTATTTTCCTATCCAATAATAGAAGTTTTCATGGTAGTGAGGAGTTAGGGAGATGCAGTTGGCAAGAGACTGTAAATTTGGGGGTCAGGGAAGATTTTAATTTCATTTCCTTTATAACCTTGTCTAGAGTGCCCGTTTGGAGCCTAGCCAAGGACATACATTATCCCAGCTCCCACAAGCTCCCTCTGGGCAACATAAAATCAGACAATTCTAAGATGATATAGGCCAGATTAGTCTCTGTTTTATGTTAAATTACCACAGATACACAGTACCTGGGCAATGGGTACTGAAAAGGAAGTCCTTTAATAGGTAATGTTGGGAAGTGAAGGTCAAAACAAAAATTTATCTCACCTTATATATGTACAGTATATGTATATTGCAGGTTGTATGTGTCTCTGTACATGTGCATGGACACATTCAGCTTAGAATCTTCTTCCTCCAGATCTCCACAAGATTAACTCCTTCTCACCACTTGGACATCAGCCCAAATGTCACCTCCATCGAGCACTTATCATTTTCTGAAATTTACTTATTCATTCTTTTTTATTTAAAGTGTCTTTCTGGAGCACCTGGGTCTTGATCTCAGCTCAGATCTTGATCTCAGGGTCATGAGATCAAGTCCTGTGATGGGTCCAAGCTGGGTGCAGAGTCTACTTTTAAAAAATCATTCATTAATTAACTAATTAATTAAAGTGTCTTTATCTCTGCATTTCCAGAGCCTCTGACAGTGTCTGGAACATAGTAAGTGGCCAGTAAATAATTGTTAAATGAGTTTGGATTATGGGTGATGCTGGAAGGAGTTAAGGAGATAGTCTTTCTATTATGGAAGAAAATGGGATATGCAATGGATGAGAAACAACACACTTAGGATAGAAGAAAGGAACCATGGGTACCTGATATGTAAAGGTAAGAGCACTGGGTTAACTTTAGAAGAAATAAGTAAACTTATTCAGCCAGAGGAACTGATGAGAAGGAGGGTGAAAATAAAGATTAGATGAAATCTGAGATGAGGGGAGTATTATACTGGAGAGTTGTAAGGAAGAGAGAAGTTGAATATTTCAAAAAGTATTTTTGCTGTCACACACCCTGCCTTTTCTAGTTTTTATTTCTATTCCTTAGGAAAGAAGCTCTGTAATAATCAGCATTGATCTTCATAAATAAAACATCTAAGTAGCCCAGAAACCTGATTGCTATCTTTGGCTGAACTTTGTAAAAAGTTCCACCAGCCACCCTCCTGGAATGGAATTAAATGTCTCTGCTGGTTGGTCTGTTCCACAGCTCACTGAGTGTGCAAAGACCATTAATTGCTACCAATAGCACCTTCAGGTTGGGATTTTTTTAATAGAACCTAATGTGTAACTATTGTCCTGATTGGTAACTTAAACTTGGTGCATATTGAGCTGTGTTCCTGTCCTTCCCCGGTGTAACAGACCCATTTACTACATTCATTCCTTACTAATGCCATACAGGCAATATTCTGAGCATGCATACTTATCCTCCTCCAAATTTCAAGGCCTTTAAAAACATACATATGGTTTTGAGAATTCCATCCACCCTCAATACTCCCCATACTCATAAGCCTAGATAATGCTTTGCATATATTTTATTCTAAAGAAATGTATCCATCTAATGAACTGTCAATAAATCAAGGGTTTTTGCCCAACTATTGTCTCCACTGTCTTGGAGTTGCCAAACTGCAAAGGGACTAGTTCTAACCTTGATCGTAGGACAGACTATCCCTTCATAGTACCACCACCTTTAGGGAATCCTGAATCCCTAATAGTATTTATCAAAGATGTATACAGGGTAAAGAGAAATTAGTAAGGAACCTTGCAATTTCACCCAAAGCCAGTGACGGTGGAAAATCATTATCAAAAAGAGTAAAGGAAAGAAGTTTTGAGCCCACAGAGAGTGTATGGACTGAATATGTGGATCCCTTCAAATTTATACGTTGAAACCTTGTCCTTAATGTAATAGTGTTTTGAGGTGGAGCCTTTGGGATATGATTAAGTCGTGAGGGTAGACCCGTCATGAACGGAATTGGTGTCCTCTAAAATGGGATTGGTGTCCTCCCTACTCCCTTCAGCCATGTAAGGATACCGTGGAAAGATGGTTGCTGTGAAACAGGAAACAGAATCTCGTTAGTCCCTTGACCATGGACTCCCCAGCCTCCAGGGATGTGAGAAATAAATTTCTGTTGTTTATAGGCCACTCAGTCTATTATACAATGTTATAGGGGCCTGATGGACTAAGATACTCTGTCAACCAGAAGTTGTGACCTTTAGTGGAAAGCCCCAGCCACTCTACTACAACACAGAGGAATATACCTCTGACACTCTGATTTTCTGCTATTGTCGATGTACTGAATGAGGAGAGTCAAAGGAGTTCAAGGAAGTTAATGTGCATGCCCCATTCAGGTCAGCCTCCTTGGGCAAGTGTCAAGATGGAGAAGGTTGAAGACTGGATATAGAGGAGCAAATAGAAAATACCTACCATGTTCATCTTCCATTGAGGGGTGCTTATTCCTGTTCTGGACTGGACAAAAAAAACTGGAATGAAAAAGACAGAGACTAGCAGAATCACTCTAAATTGGATAATTGACACATGAGACCTACTGACTGTCATTGGCATCTTTACAGGAAGGCAGTAAAGAGAGAAATTTAGAGGCAACTCAGCCACTATGGCATCTTAGCAATGGTCTTAGCAATGCTTGGCAAGCATTTTAGAACAATGCTTGTTCTGGAAGTGTCTTGGTGTTATGCTTTCCTCTCCATGTATCCCTTTTCTTCTCAAGTCCAGGTCATTTCTTCACTTATCTCTGAGAAAAAGTAATTTTTCTAAGCAAGCTTGCATCCAAATTTTTGTCTTTCATTTCAGCCAGTATTTTTTGTTTCAGTCACTGGATATTTTTTAGCCTTTGTTCTAAGTTAACAGTAGGTAACCTAGGTCTATGACAAGAGGGCCTTGGGACAGAAAAAAAGGAATTTTGGGGATGAACAAAAATAAACTAAGACCTCAATGTGTTGCCATCCACGTGCAATTTTATCGTAAAAGTAACAAAATGTCTTTGTTACTATTGGATGTGGAGGACAGAAGAAAGCTTCCCAGATGATGACCTGTTCTATAAACAGAATGATACTCTTGAAATTTAATATTAAACAATGGTCCTCGTGTCTCATGTTCATTAGCAACTCTGCATGAAAACAATAAGACAGGAATATTTTATTTTACCTTTGGAACTCCTAACATGATAAACCATGTTTGAAATTAAGGCCAAAAATAAAACCTAAATCTTTAAATAATGGAAATTTTTTTTTTCTGTTTATAAATGTGAAACACGGCCATGGAGGTGATTCTCTGACCAGCACGCAATTAGTGTGGAAAATAAGTAGTCATATACTGTGTTGAACACAGGGATGCTCCATTCTGTCAACCTGAACCAACATCTGGTTTCCACCATGCTTCTCCACCTGATTTTTCCCCTTCAGGAAGTCTGAGTTATTCTTTATTCTTCCACCTCTCTTTTCTCGTTCTCTTCTTCTATTCTTCGAAATTCTACTTCCCATTCAAGATTCAGTACAAATTTCTCCCATATATTTTCACAATGGCAATGCTATGAATTTTATTTACAATCAAGCAAAGAAGAGCATCTTTATATGTAAGGCGTTGTTTGAGTAGTAATCCTTGCCAGCCAAGAACCCAAGTAAATAGTCTAAGGCAGTGATATTGAACTTGTGATCCAGTGACCTGTAGCATCTGCATCACCTGGGAGTTGGTTGGAGAACAAATTCATACGTTCTACTTGCAGTGATTGTAGAAAAGGTTTGATGATGATTTGCAGTGATCAGTTTTCATACCACTTAGTTCTAGAGGACATTTTCAACTGAGAGATTATTTTATTTTCTTTTTTGCCCCACTATTTAAGATCTACTCGCAAAATTTACTGCCCAGCAAGCAGTTCAGTAAAGAGATCAGTGGTTTCAATACAGCTTGTCTTACCCATGGATAAAATCAATCTGGCTTGATGTTGTTGTTGTCATTTTCCAATTTGATCATAGCCCTAATTGACAGAGAGTACACATAGATCTATAAAATATTAGACTTACAAAGGATAATAGAGCTTCCATTGTGAATTCTGAAATATAGTCATGCAAAGGGATTTTGCCAGCATTTCTTACTGTGAACACACACAAAAAATCATCATAATTAATATAGTCCTCATAACAACCCTATTATGTGAATATTATTATTCTATGCATTATAAAGATAAATACAAAGAGGTTAAGTAACTTAACCAAGACACATACTAAGTAAGTGGCTTAGGTGACATATAAGCCTTGGCAGTCTACTCTAAGTTTCTAGCCTTAACCATTATACTCTTCCCAAGAGGAAGGTTCCAGCTTTCTTTTCACTATTGCTCCTGAATTTTCTAACCACTGAAGTCAAAATAATTAATAATTTATATTCACTTAGTGCAATCATCACTATATCTGAAATTCTGCTTAATGCTGGAATAGACATTTAGCCATACACGGCAACTTATGTGGCTAATCTGCTAAAGTCACCATGCATTGTTGCTTTCAAGAGTAAAAGATTCAAGGTGGAAAGTGTGCTACAGAGAGAGAGAGAGAGCTGAGAATACAATATGGTGTTTCCATACATGTTGATTCCAAAAAAAGTGGTGAGCAGCAGACAGAAGTCAAAGGGTGATATTATCATGAGTAACTTTGTGAAACACTGACCATAGATAATGCTTATGTGTTGATGTTTGATGTTTACTTTGATGTTTGACGTTTGGCATTAAACAGAGGAACAGTGGCATTTTCCTCCTTCTACGTGGATTATTACTCAGCCTTGGCACCTCAGAGGTTTCTAAGATGTCATTCTCAACAGTTTGGAGCAATCTGGAGACAGGAAACTTTGCATGGGCATCATTGGACTCCAGGGACATCCTAGTGGGCACTGGAAATCTTGGAAGTTATATAGTAGGCTTAAGTGAAGAGCAACATGGCAGGTACCATAAGGCAGAAAATTTTCTTATGAACTCAGTTGGGATACTTGATGAGGATTCATGGATATATTTGGGATACTACTTTCAAGTATCAGTAAGGGTTTAGCCAAGAAAACAGAGTGACCTTATGCATTCCAGACATAACAGATTTAATATAGAATCAGAGATTCATTGGTAGTTAGAAGAGTGACAGCAGAGATACTATGAAAGCACAGGGGAGATATTAGAGAAATTGATATTGAAAATCTCAGGCTGAAGCACCACATTTGGTAATTAGTCAACA
This sequence comes from Vulpes lagopus, assembly GCF_018345385.1. Taxonomy (NCBI): domain Eukaryota; kingdom Metazoa; phylum Chordata; class Mammalia; order Carnivora; family Canidae; genus Vulpes; species Vulpes lagopus. The sequence continues at coordinate 14,650,450 of NC_054842.1, forward strand.
TTTTTCTAGAAGCTGCTGTAACTCTTGAGAATCACTGAGAAGTTCCCATGATTTCCTTTAGCTGAAATATGGGTTATATTCTGGAGCTCACCAGAAAGCTGCTATGAAATGCATCTCCCTACACACCTGGCTATACCTGCTTCCAGAAAATAATGGCTTCTGCTTTGCTTTTACTTTCCAAATCAGACAAGTGTTCCTTTCATTGGCAAACACCAACCTGGAACCATAATTTGAAGAGGATTCTGGGAGATATAGTTCTTACATTTATTTTTTTTAAGAATTTTATTTTATTTTAAAGACTTCATTTATTTATTCACGAGAGTGAGAGAGAGAGAGAGCAGAAGCAGGCTCCTTGCAGGGAGCCCAATGTGGGACTCAATCCCAGGACTCTAGGATCACGCCCTAGGCTCTAACCCACTGAGCCATCCAAGGATCCCAGTTCTTACCTTTAGAGAGTGATGGTGATGGTACCAAATTAACAAGAGAATTAGTCTTGGAATTTCAATAGCAAGAAGACTTAACAAGCCAGTCAATTACTGTCCATGTGATGCCAGTTCTAAGATGTCTGGAAGAAGTCAAAGATCGCATACATAGAAGAACAAACTTAAAAAAAAAGACAAAATAGTTTTGTTCTTACCTAGGAATGATAACAGTATAGGTGAGTAGGGTAAAAGGATTATAAATAGGAAAATAATCAAACATAATCAAAACTGATCAGCACTTTAGAGAAAGAAACACCATGCAAATGCCAAAAAGACCAACAAGGATTAGGCATTAGGTTGATTATGCAAAATACAAATAGAAATTTAACTTTAACTTTTAGAGTGTGCAAGAAATCAAAGCATACAGTTTCACTGAATAGACACCAGAAGAAATAAAAAATAAAACTCTTAAATGCATTGACTGAACAGTCATTTGAAAGTAACCATGTGATGAGAATAAATTACATTTTCTCCTAGTCTTGGCTGGATACTAAAAAGAGCAGGTTATTTCGGGAAACAGATTCTTGGTTCAAAAAAACTATTTTTCAGAACCAGGAAAGAAATATTTAATTTGGGGGCTAAAAGTCTTTTATTATAAGCCTTAGGAATTAATTCCAGCATGAGTTGGGGAAAACCCATAATCTAAAACCCTATTATTGTTGGTATTGTTCTCATCCTTGTGCATAATTATATTATCCATATTTAATATTTTACTCACTTTCTATCTCCACTTTGATTTCTGTTGCAAACCAATTCTGCCTTCTGTACCAAGCTGAGATCTCAGATGGATATCTATTATTTTCTTCTAATAAGCCAAATGTGTTGTTTCATGAGCAAAGTAGTTTTGGAAATAGCTTCCCTTGGAAAAAAAAATACCAAAAGCTTCCAACTATGTTGCATCACCTCCCTGTGTATGCAAGTGATCAAAAAGTAGCGTTCTTATTTCTTTCAATCAGTAGATCTGTAACATATGGATTTGGGAAACATCCTCCTAATGAATAATGTAAGAAAGTAGTCAAAATTAGGCATTTGAAAACAGCTTAGACTTTTAGAGTTTTTTTCCATGCATTGGGTACTATTCTACAAGCTTTCATGTTGACTGACATAACCCCTTTGACTTCTTTTTGATGTCAGGGCTATTATTATTATTCCCATTCACAGATTATAAACCTGAAGGACAGAAGGCTTATATGCTCAAATACACAGAGGTGATGTGTAGAAGAACCATGCACGGTGCTTGAATTCCACAGACTGCAGTGTCATTCATGTCTATTATTGTGCTTCTCAAAAAGAAATGAAATCAAATAAAATGTTGTCAAGAGACAGGAAAATAACATACTTTAGTTTCACAACATAAAATAGAAGAATGATTTTAACTTTCCCAATAACGTTCCCAAAATTACTTAAAGTAATTTTGCTTTTAGTTCATGATACATATTTTTTTAAATTTTTTCCTATGAATGTCTGATTGGCTGTTTCTGCACCATTTGTTGAAAAGGCTATTCTTCCTCCAATTAAGCTTTTTCACTTTCATATAAAAATTGCTTCTACATTTGTGTTTGGGCCTATTTATGGGTTCTCTATTCTGTTCCATCAATATCAAAACTCTTAATATAGTAAGTCTTAACATGAGATACAGTGATTCCTGCCACTTCATTCTTCTTTGTCAAGATTATTTTAACTATTCTAGGGCTTACACCTTTCCATATAAATTTTAGAATAATCTTAACCAACTCTTGCTAGGATTTGGAAAAAATTACACTAAGCCTATAGGTCAGTTTGGAGAATTGACATCTTTAATATGTTGAACCTTACAGTCCATGAACACAGTCCTTAATTTAACAGCATTTTGTAATTTTCAGCATACAGAATCTGGGCTTCTTATAAGTAAATACCTAAGTATTCTAATTATTATAATTGTATCATGTTTTAATTTCAACTTCTGCATTTCGTTCTTAGTATATACAATGATTAATTTTTGTGTTTTGATCTTGTATTTGGCAAGTTTGCTGAACTCAATAGTTGTCAGGTTTGGGGGATTGTAGATTTCTTTGAATTTTCTGTGTAGATCAGATCTTTTGCAAATAGAGATAGATTTACTACTTCCTTTTCAATCCTTAGCTCTTTAAGTTTTTCTTTTTTTTATTGCAGTGGATAGAGCTTCCAACACCATATTTAATAAATGGTGAGAGCAGATATCCTTACTTGGTTCCTGTCCTTAAGAGAAAGCATTTAGCCTTTCACTATTAAATATGATGTTAACTACAGGGATTTTGTAGATACTTTCTGTCTAGTTGAGGTAACTTCCTCCCTTCCTAACTTGCTGAGAGTTTTTATCATGAATAGATGTTAGATTTTTTCAAATGTTTTTTTATGCATCAACAGATATGATCATATGATCTTCTTAGCCTATATATTGATTTATTTTCAATATTGAGCCAGTTTTGCATGTCTAGAATAAATCCCACTTGACATGGTGTATAATTCTTCTTCATTATTGGATTGAGGGGGTATAGCTCAAGGAAAGAGCATTTGACCACATTATTGGATTCAGTTTGTTAATTTTTTATTGAGAATTTTAAAAATCTAAGTTCTTGAGATACATTGGTCTGCAGTTTTCTCTGTACTTTCTTTGTCTGGTTTTGGTATTAGCATAATAATGGTCTCACAAAATGCATTGGGAAGTGTTTCCACCTATTTTCTGGAGGAGATTTTGTAAAATTGTTATTAGTTCTCTTTAAAATGTTTTGTAGAATTCTCCAATGAAACCATCTGTGTGGATCTGGAGACTTTTGAAGAGAGGAGATTATGTATTAATTTTTCCCCACTTTTATTGAGATAGAATTGATTATATGTGGATTTTAGTTCAGGGATTTGATGTAAATGTAAGGCATGACTATGGAATGTGGTACATGATTAGCAATTTTTGCCAGTGGGTTGGAATAACAGACACATCAGTGCTCCACTCCTTTTATTTTGGACCATCTTACCATTTCTGCTTGGCAGACTATCTTCCAATGGCCAACACCTGCATTTTTGTTGGAGAACTGCTAAAAATCCACTTGGCTCACATGGAAGGCTGAAAGGGAGGGCTGAGAATTTATATCTCCTCTCCTCCAGAAGTCTTTGACCAATGACTGACAGGTCTAGGGGATAAAAATTTAGCAGATAAAACTGGAGATTGTATTTTGCATCATTTCTAGAGTTCTTCTTGTCCATGTGGGAGCCAGTTTGATAACATAACCTTCATTGTCTACTTTCCTTCTCTGTATCTCTTTTTCCCTCACCTACCCATATTACTTGTAATCCTGATAAAATACTTATGCTCAAATCTTTGCCCCAGAGTCTGTTTTGGGGGACGCCCTTCATAAGATATTAAAATATCATATATAAATGTCTTATGCATATAGAACATGATGTTTGCAAATTAACACTATAAATTGAGAACCAGAAAATCTTATAGGGGAAAACTATGCAATTTACATTTATATCTTACATTTAGGCCCTAGATGCTTGTGTATGTGTGTATATTATGCAAAAATGATCATTCTATGAGATGCATTAAAAGTAAATTTAGTGGAAATAGTGTGCTATTTCAAACCACATTTAAATGGAATAGCATTCCAGGGCTCCAGCTATGCTCTTGGCTGCCTGTGGGAACTTTTGTGCAGGTCCTAGAGTGGAAATTTACTGAACATTAAACTAAAATTTCTCCCTAGCCTTTTCCCTCCTGAAATCACATAGGAAAACCAAAAGAACAATGAAAGTACTAATAAAGAGCACTAGTAGAAAGGCAAATGAGACTACTGTTTAAAAAGTATCAGATGTTTTCGGTTTTGTTTTTGTTTTTGCAACACAATTATATGAATTCCAGGCTGGATATTTGGTATGCAACTTGGTTATTTTCCACTATGGAAAGCAGGAAATTCTGTACCATAACTAAAACTACAGATAAAAATGAAAAATCTTTGGGTGCTTCCTTCTAAGCATCCTTATATACAAGGCAATAATGAAGTTCTTGTTGGAAAAGTATGCATTATTAAAAATTGAGTCAAGGAGAAGGGTGGTAGCTGCAATTCTTGGAGCTAATGAGATCATCCTTAGGGAGATGCCAATGACTAGAATGGGTTAACATTGCAAATAGTTGATCATTTGAAGGGTCAATGCTGAGAGGGCAAAAATAAGAATGCAAGCAAATGAAAAGAGACTTTGGAACAATTTGAGAAGATGAGGAACATAAGCTAAGGAAATATGGATCTTGGAGCAATGCCTGAGCCTATGCTGCAAGAGGCTATAATGGCTTTATCTAGAAATGCCTGTAGACTTGGTATTGGGTGGGAATGCAGTGGTGAATGTCAATGAATTTCAGGAACACATTGAAATGTATGAAAAGCTCCATAAATATAGGCCTTTTTCCCCTTCCACCAAGACCCAGAGCTGATTAACAGCAAAGCTTCAACTGTATGTTTTCAGATCACTCCATCTCCCTACAACTTGGACTTGGCTTTCTCATCTTTTCCTTCCTCTTCAAGGCAGAATTTATGTTTTCAATATAAGTTGAATTTTTATTTGTATAGAACGTAAGGTTCACAAGTGATTTCAAATGTACTAACTAAATGATCCTCATTATAGCTCTATGAAGTAAATACACTGGATTCCCCTTACTACTACTATGTAATAGGTTAAAGAAAGATAACCCATTAAGGAAATTCATTTTAAAATACAAATGGCCTTAGGAACTAGTAGCTATATAATACTTCAGAAAGCATAGAATACTGGACAGATGCTTATTTGAAATGCAAGTGCAAAGAGATTAGGACATGGAGGATAGGAAGGTACCAGGAAGCTGACTGTGAACTTTGTAATTTGCCTAGGACCATCCTTGAGTGGAATCTAGTGCCTGAAGGCAGAACCACACTCAAAACTCCAATGCTTTCATTGTGAACTGCTCAAGAATTCCCCAAACGTCTCTCCAGATTCCCTGTACATGCCATCTGAAGTTCTGAAGAAGAAGAAGGAAAAAAAATGTTCTCTTCCTTAAATGTCTGTAGTATCTATCTAGGTCAGGATGGCTTTGTGTTTAATTCAATTACTATAGAAGGCTTGCTTTCTCCACCTAGTGGCCAGGAAAAGATTTTAATCTCTATGGAGACTGAAAAATGGCTGGAAGGAAAGGGTAATAGAACACTCAGAGTAACAGCAACTATGATTTGTTAAGTATTTGTGTAGATACTGTGGTACATGTTTTATATACATTACCAATGGCCATACCTGGGAGACAAGAATTTTCATTCCCACCATTCCCATCTTACTGAAGCAAAGAGAAGTTATCTCACATGGCTAAACTATGTAACTTGCCTAGGTTCACATAGTTTACAGGTGTTATAGCCAAAATTTTAACTTGTGTATGATTCCAAAGCCGGGGCTCTGCTTAATTAATGTGTTTGCCTCTAGAACACAGAGATGCTAGACATTCTGCAATGTTTTTTGTAATCAAGTTGTACAAAACATGTCAGTCTTCAAGCTTGTAATAGATCAAATAGAGTGAGAAGAGGACATAAAACTGAGCACCAAGCAACTCTGACCTGTGTGTGTGTGTGTGTGTGTGTGTGTGTGTGCGTGCATGTGTGCGCACGTAGTCTAAGGTGGATGGTCTTGTTCTTTATTTCAAAAGTATACTTTGTCAATTTTCATGATCAATTTTAGTATTTGTACCTCTTTCTTTTATTTGTCTCCCAAACAGAACACCTTAAAATAGAGTACATTTCAAACTAGTAAAGCGCACAGTGTAGGCCTAGCAGATTCTACAGAAACTTCAACAAATAAGGGAGTTGTGTGTGCAGAATGGAATTCTAAAATATGCAGCTCATGGACTGGAGAGAATAAAAAAGAAAACACTCTCAGACAGATGGGTGACCAGTGTTCCCCACCTCAGAAAAAGCAGAGTTAAAATAAATGTATATATCTATACTTACATATCTGACCTATCTGATCTTTCTACCTATATTTTGTACCTAGATTATTCAAGATTCATATCAGATTTGCAGATACAAAGAAAAAGGATATGATATATTTGGTGGTGGTTGTTTCAGATCCAGGAGAGAAAGATGAGATGGATTTCATTTGTTCAAATCACTGGGAAAACCTCTATTTTTTCTTAATGCACTAAGGGGCATGTGATCCATTCTGTGAGTAAGTAGGGAGATAAAGGGGAAACAAAGCTTTTCTCTCTATTCAAGTGATACTTTATTGATTGTTTGATAGCTTCTGAAACTAGCGAATGAATGAATGACATAAGGTACATTAAAGCTAAAATCCTGGAATGCACTTACTCCTTTACTGGAAATCCTCCTGGAAGCACCATCTCATGCTGTTTGATGCAGAGCAATGGGGTTTCTTGTGGTGAAGATGTTTCCTAAGATGAGTTAGGCTCTTCATAACTTAGGCAGATCTGATATTTTCATCTTAAGGCCAATGGTCCTCAAAGTATGGTCCAGGATCATGAACATCAGTATCCTCTGGAACCCTTTAGGCAAATTTCTCAGCCCCTTTTCCCCACCAGCTCTATTAAATTAGAAACTCTGGAGGTGAAACCCAGAAATTTGTGTTTTGACAAGCTTCCAGGTGATTCTGATGCCCACTAAAGTTTAAGAATCACTGCACTTTAGGCAGTGATGTCATCTTCCAAAAGTGAGGGACCAGGTCTATTAACCGCAGGTGACATAAAGGAATGAATTACTCTTCCAATATTGTAAGTAATTCAGACAGCAGATGCAATCCTGGATAGAAACCACAAACGGACTGTGATTAACTTTCCACCACCATGTGCAGGGTTAGAATGGGTCCTCAAATGGAAATTAAATTGAATGGGAGAAAAATAAAATATTGCTTCTTGCACATCTAATTTTGTAGATTGAGATTGTACCTGCCACACTGTATTGCCACTCCTATTTATTGGTCATTAAATCTGCTGAGCCCTGTAACTTGTCATTAAATCATTGCAAATTCCATCTTACTACTGCAAAACAAAACAGCAAAACAATGTATGAATCTGATGGTGGGTAAGTGACTTGATCGTTAGGAATGCATATCATGGTGACACAAATGCTGATATTTCATTAAAAACACATCCAGTCTTCAACTACAAATCTTTACTGGGCTTTCATTTTAAATGTAACAACATGTCCCCTGTCCCCACTCCTAGGTCTTACTGACATTTTCCTTAGTATGGAGAAGATGTCATCATTTCCCTTTGTGATTTTTTTTACATGTCAATAAGTTTAGAAAAATGTAATAAAATATTAAGATATTAATCTGATTATGTGGACAGAGGTAACCTCCCTTCGCCCAAACTTCAACCATCCAAACATACAGCCTTGGCCAAGTTTTTTGAAAATTCCCAAGGAACTCACTCATGGAAGTGCTTCTCATCTTAAAAATTACAGTAACAAATCACAATTTGATGTTGTGTTTTGTAGTACTTAGAGTTTCCCTCTATTTTTTTTTCTCAGTTAACCTACACTAAAGCACTGCTCACAGGGTATCATCATTTGCATTTTACAAATGAGAGATCTGTGATATAAAAAATCTGTTAAAGTGTCTTCTTTAAGATTGAAAAGTTAATGGGCCAGAGCTAAGCAAACCCTCCTTAGAGAAACCTGGTTTCCATGGCTGTGTTCTATTCTTCACAAGGTTGAATACTTGGACTAACAGTTTACGTGTTCCAGTTACCGACTCTTGCATAACAAGCCACACAAATGTAGTGAGATAAAACAGCCACTATTACTTACTAGTATTATTTCTCTTGTTTTTGTAAGTTTATTGGGCTCAAATAGAAGGTTCTCACATAGGGTTTCTTGTTTGTCAAACAATGACTGTTGTTGGAGTCATCTGCAGAGCTTCTTTACTTACATATCTGGCACTACAGTTGAAAAGATATAAATAGATGGAGCCCAGAACAGCTGAGGCTCTTCAGACATCTCTCTATATTTCTATATATCTCTCTATGATCTCCCCATATGGTTGCTCACATGTGCAGCTTCAGTAGCCAGACTTCTTCCAGAATAGTTCCATGTTCCAAATGTGCATGTCTCAGAGAGGAAGTGAACTACGTAGACCTAGACTCATCTTTTATAACCTAGCCTCTAAAGTGACCAAGTGTCATTTCCTCTATCTTATGTTTATGAGAGCCATGCCAATAATGCCAGTTCCTATTCAAAGGGAGGGAAATTACACTCCACTTCTTGATGGGAAGAATGTTAAATATCTTACAGACAAATAAAATCACCATAACATGTAATTGGGCCAAGGAAAAACAGCTATAAAGAGGTGTCTCTCCATTAAAAAAAAAAAAAAGAGGATTTGAGAGTGTACCTATTTGGATCCTAGTCTAAAGTAAAAATATTCTCCAAATTTCTACAAGTATTTTGAGCTAATTTGCAGTTAATCTCTTCATTTTTTCATAGATATTGGAAATCCCTCTTTGTCTTACTTCTGCTGTACCAAAATCATAAAAATGACATGGAATTATGATAATCTAGGCCAAGATTTCCTTAAAATGGTAACTATGGGGGAAAAGGAATTATAATATTTCCCATGTGTGAGAGTAAGCTATGCATAAATCTAAACTGGATGAAATCATTGGTTAAGACATTATATAAATCATTTATAACCTTCGGTCTTTTTTGGACCCAAATCAGTCAGTTATTACCCTCCTCCTTCCCCAAAAAAGACTGCACATTTTTTCTCTGGAGCAATTAAACTAAAGATGTACTAGAGTTGAGACATATGGGAAAACAGAGAATGGACATGAAACATAGGGTTAACCACATGAAGAGTAAGTGTCTATTTGCTAGGCATATGCCACTTTAACTCCTCTCAGGCATGAGTTGGTATCTTCTGGAAAAAAAAAAAAAAGAAAGGCCCCTGAGTAAAGACCTTAAGACTGATCTTTGAGTGCCTCTCAACTAAAACCTGGTCCAAAGCAATTACCTTGTTTTAAAGACCATGTCTGCACACAGTGCTTCCAAACAGTACTTTTGGTGCCTGGCTCTTAAGTAAGAATGACTGCCAACCATTTGAAGAATGTCTCAGACAGGGGAGAAAGATCCCAAGCAAACAGAAATGGAGAACTATAGATAATCCAGAACTCAGATCTTCTATGTACTAGGCAGTTTTGAATGTGCTATCAAGGTTGTGTAGCTCTTGTTTTTGCAATAAACTTAAAAGTGGCCATCTCTCATCCCCATCTAGCAATAAGGAGACTGAGGCACAGGATTTTCAGTGGTTTGCTCATAGAGAGGGAATTTACAGTCCCCAACACTCTGTGAATTTTTGCTCCATGACTCTACCGCATGTCTACTGCTCCCTTTCTAATTTTCTTGCTGTGATTATATTTTTTGAAATAATTAACACATTATATAGTGTCCTGTTTCCTAATTGCCTATGCAGAACTACTCAGTTCTTTGTCATGTCTGCATACAATGTTGGGGTTCAAGTAAATATTTAAAGTTTAATTAGTTATTCTATTGCAATAGAAAAACTTACATCACTTTGCTTCTTTAACTGATCCAGTCTAGAAAAGATAGCGTTTTCTCAGCTTTCCAGGGAAATTTGGCCATGAGGTTTTATTTAATTAACCTTAGCCATTATATGCAGATTAAACCTTCTACTTTTCTAAGAGACTAACAAAAAGAGTCCTCTCAGGATTAGTGAAGCTAGGTAAAGGGCTTTAATTGCTCCAGTGGTAAAGCAGGTGAAGTTTTTCCCCCCCTCAAAGAAAATAGACCTTGTTCTTCACTGATTGTTGGGAATAAATAAAACAATGCAAAAAAAAAATCTTTGTGGCTGGAAGTAGCATTTTAGTTTAGAAACAAGCAGATGTCTCTCTTCTGAATAATCTCCGGGACCAAGAAAAGAGAGATCCCCCTGCAGGAAGTAATTAAAACTTGGCAGTAGGGATATAGGCAGACTTTTTAAACTCTAAACCAGAATTATGGGCCAAATCTCTTGGATATAACTTGAGACAGTGGCTGAGATCCACTATATTCAAGTGCAGTATTGACTCCCTGGAATTATTGAGAAAAGTTCTATGTTTGTCTTCAAGAAATGTTCATTGTTTTATTGACTCTAAGACACAATCATTTCAGTTATGATTATTTTAAATCATATATGTAAGTTCTCTTCATCTCCTTAATTGTCAAGGAAGAAGTACCTTTCAGTTTAGAAGTACATGGTACCTGATTGCTTCCCAATAGCACCAAGGTTGAAATAAAACCTTAGGAATTCAACCCAGAAAAACTAATAATTTATGTTTCTGTAGTACTTTAAAATTTGCTGTTTTGCCACTATTGCCTTGATTAATCATCAAAAGAATCTGTGAGCTCAATCTAGAACAACCCTAAATTGAATCAGTATCAGTGAAGAAAACTTTGAACTGGTTATAGCATTGCCAGTGAAATATAGGAAATAAAAATATAGAAAATGAAAATAAAAGATACTTTTACATTTGAATTTGTGGCAACTAATAAGTGCTTTTTAAAATAAGTATATTCCATGTGATATTTGGGACACATCTACAGTAAAAATGTTTTGTATTTATGATTGAAATTCAATTCTAACCAGGCTTTCTCTATTGATCTGGTAGCCTTAAGCTACAACCAGTGGGCAAATGTGATAAATACCTTTAAAAAAGAAAATATTTGCCCAGTATGCCTTTAGTAGAATGCTCCTTCTTCATTCCTAATTGGTATGATTATGATCAAAGACTAGGCATGGTCAGGGCCTAGCCAATCAGAGGGTGTCATCATCTTGGCCTGAGTGATTACTCAGTGATAAACATGTGACCCAACCTGAACCAAATGGAGAATCTCCTCTATCCTCCAATACTTTTGGTGAAATTTGACCAGATGACCTTTTTCTTGTCTCACACTGGATTGCTAAATATCAGGATAATGCAAGGTTTGTTGTTGTTGTTGTTTAATTAAAGTATAATTAATGGAAGCATCCAAGAGTCCATTGATAGATATGGAATATTCCTCAGCCAGTATTATGCTGAGTGCAGTAAGTCAATCGGAGAAGGACAAACAGTGTATGTTCTCATTCATTTAGGGAATATAAATAATAGTGAAAGGGAATATAAAGGAAGGGAGAAGAAATGTTGGGAAATATCAGAAAGGGAGACAGAACATAAAGAGTCCTAACTCTGGGAAACGAACTAGGGGTGGTGGAAGGGGAGGAGGGCGGGGGGTGGGGGGGGATGGGTGACAGGCACCGAGGGGGACACTTGACGGGATGAGCACTGGGTGTTATTCTGTATGTTGGTAAATTGAACACCAATAAAAATTAATTTATTAAAAAAAAAGGAATATTCCTCAGCCATAAAAAAGAATGAGCACCTCGCCATTTGCAATGACATGAATAGACCTAGAGGGTATTATGCTGAGTGAAATAAATCAGACAAAGAAAGACAAATATGTGATTTCACTGATATGCTGGATCTAAATAACAAAACAAATAGGCAAACAAACAAACAAAAAGAAAGAAAGAAACAACTCCTAAATACACAGAAAAAAGGGTCATTGCCAGAGAGGTAACCTGAGTCAGGGTTAAGAAACAATGTAAATTTAGAACAGCTTTTGGGGATTCTGAAAATAAAGCCAGCTCAGAGAAAAGGAGATATAGTGGAAAAACAGTGTGCTTATGAAATTATTAGAGCCTCTGGTTCCAGCTAGACTTAAAGCCAGGTACACCTCGTAGGTGTTTAAGTTGGGATTTTGCCACTTGTAACCACAAGATTTCTTTCTTTTCTTTCTTTTTCTTTTTAAGATTTATTTTTTTATTTTAGAGAGAGAGAGAGAGAGAGAGATCAAGAGCCAGGTTGAGGAGGCAGAGGGAAGAATTCTTTTTTTTTTTAATTATTTTTTTTATAATAAATTTGCCAACAAATTTCTTTTTTTTTTTTTTTGCCAACAAATTTCAATTGGTGTTCAATTTGCCAACATACAGAATAACACCCAGTGCTCATCCCTTCAAGTGCCCCCCTCAGTGCCCATCACCCATTCACCCCTACCCCCCACCCTCCTCCCCTTCCACCACCCCTAGTTCATTTCCCAGAGTTAGGAGTCTTTATGTTCTGTCTCCCTTTCTGATATTTCCCACACATTTCTTCTCCCTTCCCATATATTCCCTTTCACAATTATTTATATTCCCCAAATGAATGAGAACATACACTGTTTGTCCTTCTCCGATTGACTTATTTCACTCAGCATAATACCCTCCAGTTCCATCCACGTTGAAGCAAATGGTGGGTATTTGTCGTTTCTAACGGCTGAGTAATATTCCATTGTATACATAAACCACATCTTCTTTATCCATTCATCTTTCGATGGACACCAAGGCTCCTTCCACAGTTTGGCTATTGTGGACATTGCTGCTAGAAACATCGGGGTGCAGGTGTCCCGGCGTTTCATTGCATCTGTATCTTTGGGGTAAATCCCCAACAGTGCAATTGCTGGGTCGTAGGGCAGATCTATTTTTAACTCTTTGAGGAACCTCCACACAGTTTTCCAGAGTGGCTGCACCAGTTCACATTCCCACCAACAGTGTAAGAGGGTTCCCTTTTCTCCGCATCGTCTCCAACATTTGTGGTTTCCTGCCTTGTTAATTTTCCCCATTCTCACTGGTGTGACGTGGTATCTCATTGTGGTTTTGATTTGTATTTCCCTGATGGCAAGTGATGCAGAGCATTTTTTCATGTGCATTTTGGCCATGTCCATGTCTTCCTCTGTGAGATTTCTCTTCATGTCTTTTGCCCATTTCATGATTGGATTGTTTATTTCCTTGGTGTTGAGTTTAAGAAGTTCTTTATAGATTTTGGAAACTAGCCCTTTATCTGATAGGTCATTTGCAAATATCTTCTCCCATTCTGTAGGTTGTCTTTTAGTTTTGTTGACTGTATCCTTTGCTGTGCAAAAGTTTCTTATCTTGATGAAGTCCCAATAGTTCATTTTTGCTTTTATTTCTTTTGCCTTCGTGGATGTATCTTGCAAGAAGTTACTGTGGCTGAGTTCAAAAAGGGTGTTGCCTGTGTTCTCTTCTAGGATTTAATGGAATCTTGTCTCACATTTAGATCTTTCATCCATTTTGAGTTTATCTTTGTGTATGGTGCAAGAGAGTGGTCTAGTTTCATTCTTCTGCATGTGGACGAATTCTTACGCAGACTCCCCATTAAGCAATAGCCTGTCACAGAGCTCAGTAATAGGACCCTGAGATTAAGACCTGAACCAAAATCAAGAGTCAGATACCTAACAGACTGAGCTACCCAGGCTCCCTGCAGCCACAGGATTCCTGATGCACATTCTGAGATATTCAGTCCCTTCCTAACCTGCCCATTAAATCAGATCTTCCTGACATCCAGGCTTATGCATGCAGCCTTTTCTGCCTTCTCCTGATCTTCACTCCCTTTCCTCAGTCCTGGGGGCAGGAAACTACTCAGAATAGAACTTTCCAGAAGTGTGAGCTTTCCTGAGGCAGAATTTTGGATGTGATGGAAATGAGCTTTCTTCAGACTAAACTAGCTGCCTGGCTTCCATACAGCCCCCAAATTATTCAGAGGGAAGTCAGCCACCTTTTTCTCTAAAGGGCCAGATAGTAAATATTCTCAGCTTTGTAGACTGTGACATGATAGCATCATATCATTGATGTTACAATATAACATCAACACCATCAACCATAGGTAATAAGCAGCCATAGATAATAAGTGTTCCAATACAAGTTTATTTCCTAAAACAGGCAATGACGGGGATGTGATCCATAAGCCATAGTTTGCTGACCCCCAACTAACAGATTCACCAAAGGGAAGTGTCAAATATCGGATAGGTATTCTCAGGTTATCAAAAAATTCCCATTGTAATAACTCAGCTACTTCTGAGACCAGTGAGAGTTTTAGATTTTTCAGTTTATCTCCTGGATTATGTGCAGGGAGGGACATAGCCGCAATTTCTATATATTCTTAGTTTTTGCTTTTGGAATATATGGACTTTTATCCAAGTTTATGTAAGAAATGTATTTTTATGTACATTTAAGTGACAAAATGCCTTATTTAAAAAAAACTATTTCCCATCATGGTCCTTAGAAGATATTGTCTAGACATTGACTTTTTTAAGGCTTTCATGTATAATTTTTATTTAAAGTTTATCGCATATTGACCAGCTTGTTCTTAAAGACTGCTTATTATTTTTATTTAAACAGTTTTCTGTCTATCCATTGCTATGTAACAATCCACTCTAAACTGAATGATTCAAAACAATAGCAATCACTATTTTGCTCACAAATCTTTAATTTGCGTAGGGTAGTATGGAGAAGGCTCATCCCTGGTCTAAGGGCATTAGATGGGGTGTCTTGACTAGAAATTAGGGAATCTATTCCCAAAGTAGCTGACAAGTTGATTCTAGCTGCCAAGCTAAGGATGGTGCCCCCATGTGATCTCAGCTTCCTCATACTATGGTGACTGAGTTCTAAATCCCACCCCAAGAAAATAAAGCAGATGAAAACTGTACCATATTCTATAAGCTATCTCTGCCTTATTCTATTCATTGAGACTGCCATAAAGATTCACCTAATTTAAGAGAAGGGAATATAGACTGTAACCTTTTTTTGGTTAAATGGCAAAATTATGGAAGTGTTGATAGGATCAGAAACATTACAGAAATATTTTCTAAAGGGAAAACATTAATTTTACTAGAATTTTAATGAATGTTTTATTTTAACATTTTAACAAAATAGTATGATTGCATAGCCCAAACAAAAGAGAAAACAGCCAAAAATGTGCAAAATATATATAATAAAATAGATAAAGTATTAACTATCTCTTAATCCAATGTGGAAACAAAAGATCTAAAATTTCAAAACATGGATTAAAAATATACATAGCTTGGGGTGCCTAGGTGGCTCAGTTGGTTAAGCATCTACCTGCCTTTGGCTCAATCATGATCCTGAGGTTCAGGGATCAAGCCCCAAAACACAAAGAAATAAATATTCTACTAATTTGCAGAAAATAAAAGCTGTCACGAACAACAGTATAAAAAACAAATAGTACTGAAGGTATTAGCATCTTTAAATATATTATCCCACAGACAAGGGAGATTATTTTATGGATGAAGAAATAATTCATTCAACAACCATTTATTGTATGACTTATAAAACATGAGTGCCAGAGATAAAAACACAGAGGACAAGATGAGCCTCCAATGAGTGCAGTTCAAGAGTAAAATAGGCAAGTAGAAAACAACTAAAATACAATGTGGAAAATTGTTAAAACAGAGAGTGATGTAAAAATTATGAAATCAAGTCCAAAGGAAGAAAGGAAGGTTTCCCACGGGAAGTAATGTCTAAACTGAGTCCTGGGTAATGGGGGTTAGCCAAGGGGTGGATGGGAGAATGATACACAGAGAATAGCATGTGCAAAGGCAGAGAGACAAAAGAGAATGTGTAACAATGAAGAGGACATAAATAGTATGATGTAGCTCTGACTATGTGCTTATGATGTGGGACCCATGCAAGGCTGTGACAACTGATGCAACTGATAATGTCCACTCGTGGAGGGTCTCATTTGCCAAGCTTAAAACTTTTAAAAGTCAGAATCATCAAAACTATCTTTTTAAGCTGTCTTATAATGATATGACCGTATCTAAATTTCTGACAGCCCTGGGCTAATGAGTGGTCATGGTCAGAAATGGGAGCCTATAGTAAGGCACTAGCAGTGGTAGCCAATTCAGTATTATTTATGGGAAAAAGATGACCAATCTTGTGTATAATGAGATGTGAAAAATAAAAGAGGGTGAGAAAGATTTGCAAATTTTAGTCCCTTGTTCGATTTACCTAAACACATTGCCTCAAACAAGAGCAGGCTGGAAATTAATTGTGGACAAAATGCTACTGTATCTGAAATCATAACTGGAGTTTTAAAACACTCTGTAAAAAGTTGTAGCCTGGAGTAACACAGAGGTTGAAATATTTTAAGAATGTTGCCATTTTTGTCACCTGGCTAACTATAGCCAGTGTGTTAGTTTCTTAGAGCTGCTGTAACAAAGTACCACAAACTGGATTTATTTTTATTTTTATTTTTTTTACAAACTGGATTTAAACAACAGAAACCTATTCCCTCACAATTCTTGAAACTAAAAGTCCAAGTGAAGTCAAATTGTTTAGAGGATTGTTTTTTTCTGGAGAGTCTGAGGGAAAATCTCTTCTAGGCCTTTCTTCTAGCTTCTGATGGTTGCCAGCCTTGATGTTTCTAGGCTTATAAAGACATCATTTCCATCTACCTCTGTCTACCCAGGGTGTTCTTCCCCATGTCTTCTCCGTGTTCACATGGCATCCTCCTTTCTGTGTGCCTCTGTGTCCAAATTTCCCCCTTATAAAGACACTAGTCATTAGACACTCTAATCCAGCATGATTTCATCTGAACTTGATTACATCTGCAAAGATCCTATTTCCAAATAAGATCACAATCATAGGTTTCCAATGGAGATGAATTATTTTGGGGGTACACTATTCAACTCAATCCAGGCAGGGAAAGTGTTTAGGTAGGAAGATGTCTTGTCCTTGTAGAAGAATCGTGTAGAAGCATGAAGATCTTTTACAACCTATTTATCCCTCTGGTGCAGACAAATGAAAGCTTCCGAATCTATCATTATAGCAGGTTGCATTAATGGCCTCACTTATTCCCTCTAGGACTTTGTAAAATGATGAAGTTTAGCTTTTCTCCCCATGACTTTGGATATGGCCAACAGCATATTTGTTTTGGCTGGGAGAATATTATAGAAGTGACAGTGTCTCAGTTTTCAGCCCAAGAGTTAAGAGTTCTTCTTATACATTTCTGCTTATTCTCTGTTGCTTCTGCCACAGAAGAGCATGCTAAGGCTTACTATTGCTTCTAGAAAGAGATTAGAAGTATGTGGTACAGAGCTCAGATGAGAACAACCAAGTTCCACCTAGATCTGCCAACCTACAGCTGACCCCAAATGATCCACAGATCCATAGATATAAATGATTGTTGTTTGCAGTAATCACTAGCTGATACAGCCCTTCTAACAATAGTCATAACAATAACATATGTTAATACAATGCATTTCTTCTATGAATGCTATCAGTTTATATTTGAAGGATACCTAAGAAATTAGGAGGAACCCAATAATCATGCAAAAATAGTTAACATTTATTGAAAGTTTATCCTATGTCAGGTGCTTTGCTAAGTATTTTACATGAGCCATTACATGAGCAATCTTATGAAGCAGGTTGAATAGAAACAAATAAAGGGACTGTTGGATTCACATTTCTACCTGTATTCAGCAGCTTAACAAAGAGCTGGCTCATCATAAAGAACAAAGGGTAAGTTCTGTAGGCTTCTCTTTTCTAACCAAATCACCTTGGATCATCCAACCCAGGGCCCACGCACAAAGAAATTTGTACTCTTGTAGTCCACTGCTATAACAAATGGCATGGTGTTAATGGTATGTGCCCCCATGCCTACTTTGCTTAATAGAAGAACTGTTGCTATCGCATTTTATAGATGAGGAAATTGAGGCTCAGATAGTTTAAGTCAACATCACATCACTACTAGACCTGGAACTTGAAACTGGGTCTCTCTAACTCTAAAGCCTGTCCTCCCAATCACCATTCCATCCTCCTTCTCCCTGCAAATAACTGTTGGCTTTGCCTTTTATGTAAGGTTCAGTAACCTATCTGTACTCCACCCACCAGCCTCTCAGCAATCTCCACAGCCAACCTTCCATACCCCAACTTCCATCCCCAACCTCCACTCAAGCCATCCTAGCCAAATACAGGCAGAGACATGTCATCCCTGGAAGGCCTTGCCAATATTTTGATTCCATAATCAAAATAAATGATCTACATAGTTTTAAGCCATTAAGTTTTGGGGTGATTTTTTTATGTATCAATAGCAAATGGAATATCAGCTTTTCCTTGGTTATTTCAGCATCACCCAAAACAACAAAAATTGTAGTATTAAAATTCCAGGAATGATATTGGTAATAAAAACTTAGAATTAAACAGTGGAAAAAATCGAATTTTGTTTTTCCAATTGTATTGGGTTTTGTTTGTTTGACTGATTATTTGGTTAATTGGTTCATCTTTGTCTCGTATTTTGGGGAAAATTGCAAAATAAAAATTGGTTACACTCTCCTGTACTTCTGCATTAGCTTGGGCATATTTTTCCGAGTTTTCAAAATCTAGTCATTAAAATAAAAATTGTTTTTCTTGAAACTTAAAAAAAGTCAAACCATTACTATTTGAAATGCTGAAAGCACATGAACAATAAATAGGTCCTCTTTGTTAGCAAACATTGGAAGTCTTAATTACCTTTAATTAGCAGATTTCAATTCTAAGCCAGGTGAAGAAGCTAAGTAGGTTTTTCATCATTGAGACACTAAGAAGGTATGATGGACTGAGCCAGCTGTATTTTGCAAGCTGTTGAAAATAGTCACATATTTTTGATGTGGCATAGTCTCAATTCCTATTGCACAGCATTACTTCTTTTAACTGAAAATATTCCTAAATGTTTAATTTTATTTTTATTAATATCCCTATCATTCATAAATAATACTACACACTTTCTTATTGAATTTGTAGCTTTGCTGTATTATTTAAAAGAGAAGTTGCTTCCAAAAACTCTAAAATGTATCACATGAAAACTCACGTTTATTATGTAACTATTATGCAGCAGGAAATGTACATATCTCACTTCTTTTCACTCCTTCCCAAATCCTATATCACATCTTGCCTTACACAGCAGATAGAGGAGGCTTAGAGATATTATCTGTTGGAGCCTCACCAAACTTATAAGTGAAGAGAGGAAAGGATTCTTACTCAGGCTTTCTTGTTTCAGGTGCCACTTTCTTTTCTCAGGACTCTGTGCTCTTCAACTTGCATTCAGTCCTGAACTCTCTTCAATAAGAAGCAAATAAATAAATAAATATTCTTTATGCTTCTTTTCTCTGATTTATTATCCCTCTGTTGGGGCTATAAAATGTTCAGATATTAAAATTTTACTACTCTAATTTGTATCTTGTTCTCTGACATAGAAACACAAAGTTGGAAGGAATTCTAAAGGCTATCTCTTCAATTTTTTTGAGCTAAGGAAGGAGCTCAAAAAAGAGCATCACTCTTTATAAGTGGTTGGTTCATTCCACTTTGAATCTTCTCTTACCTCTCTTCTAAGTTTGGTAAGGCTTGAACACATAATATCTCTGAGCCTCCTCTATCTCCTGTGTAAGCCACAGAAATATGAAAGCCACATTTGGGAAATAGTGAATGACCTCAAGTATTGGTCAAAAAATGAGTAAGAGGTAAGCCTGGGAGGATGGGTTTGACTAGATCATGGGAAGTAGAGAAACCAAGAAACCATCTCTTACCTCTTCTAGAAATGTCCTTTCTATTATTCCATACCTGGACTGTCAGAATCATGCCAAACCAAAACATCTTTCAGAACCCCTACTTACCCATTGAGATGATCTGCATCCCCATCAAGCTAATGTGACTTTTTCCTCTCGTTTAAATGTCCATAGAATTTGTATTCATTTTAAGGAACACAAAATGATCGACATTTTGTAAACAACTATGTGTTCTTCACTTATATCCCTGGACAACAGACTCTCTAACAATAGAGACACTATCTTGAAATGCTTGACAAGGAGCCTTGCATGTAAAAGAGTACTCACCAGAGGGCACCCAGGTGGCTCAGTCCTTTATGTGTCTGACTGTTGATCTCAGCTCAGCTCTGGATCTCAAGGTTGTGAGTTCAAGCTGGCCCACATTGGGCTCCATGCTGCAATAGAGCAACTTTGCTGATGTAAATTCACTAAAACTCAAAAACAAAAATATGTTTTAGACAATAAGGAAAAGAACCATAGAAAATTGTCACTCTCCAGTTAGAGTTTTGTTGTTGTTATTGTTGAATTAGTTGGTTGTGCTTGTTACTTTCTAATCGTTCCCCTAATGCCTAGCCCACATCCACTCTCCATTTTTCTCTGCCTTGCTCTGTGGCTCCTCCATGGTGTTCACCCTCACTGGTTCTAGTAATACTGTCTTTTACCCTTTTTCCTTCAATCCTAGTGGTGGTAATCACTTTTATTATGAGAATCACATCATTGCTTTATTAATTTTTTTTTTTTATATACCACAGCCCACACCTTTGAAAGTAGTCTTTCATTAATGTTTTTTATTTGAACCATTTGATTGATGTTTGAACAATGATTGATATGTTAATTAAATAAGTAAATTTGGGTGGGGGAATACATCTTTTCTATTACTGAGAAAAGCGCCAGAAAAATCACCTTACGTTAAATTATAGGATTTTTTTCCCTTGCAAAATGATACCTAAGCCTCTCAGAAGTGCTAAAGCCCTATGAAGATAATTATCTAGAGAAAGATCCAGGACATTTCTTATGAAAAGTTAAAAGTCAGCAACAGGGGAAGTTACAATGATAAGAGCTCTCAACCACCATCTCGAAATAATCTATTAACAAGGTCTATAGTATATCAAAGAGGAAGGATTCAATTAGTAGCAATCCAATTAAATTATTTGAGAAAGAAATTAGCAGGATTTGAGGGTTTAAGAACATCAAAGGAGGAGAGTCTGGAATCCTGAATGAAATGGAGGGTGGGATAAGGGAAAACAGCATGCAGGAGTGAGCAGGTTACAGAATAAAGTAACCAAATCCAGAGCATGTCATGTTAACATAGTGTTACTTTTCCTAATGGCCCAGAACGACCAAGCATATCCTACCACTTCCCCAAGTAGTTTCCGAGACCAAAAAATAGGGAAAATATCCACATGGAGAGTGGCATCCATAGCCATGCCGCTCTTTTATACTCTCAAACCCTTGGAGATGCCCTGCCTCAACAACTATATACCCTAGACAGGACATACCTAATTTGTTCCCTTATTCAATTTTATGTTCAATCAGATGACCACAGGAAGGTGTTGTTTCAGACTTTAACTCATTATCCTTAATGTGCCAGCCCCTGGAGGAGTAGGGCACATTTGGGTCTATTATGCTGCAAATAGAAGAGAGTTGCTTCCTTTGTTGAAGAAGGAAAGTTAATACTAAAAACTATTTATAAAGTAACTGCCATTAGAAGTAATTGAATCCAATCCCTTTCTGTGTCTGCATATAGTATTTCTTAAACATCCATTTCATTAGAAATAGGTCTGGAATTTCCCCACAAGTCTTATGCTCGAAATCTCCTCCTCTTTTTTGAACTGATTTCCTTCAGTTCCAAAATCACCATTCCATATATCTAGATCTCTTCCTAAGGAAATGTTATATATGAGAAGGAAGAATGAACCCTTAAAAAATTATAAAATTGTAACTTTAAGGATTCCTCATAGGTCTTAAACTTTTATTTCATTAGTCTGTTAGGTTACTATTTTGTATATTTTCTCCTAGTAATAGAATTGGTAATATTTTTTTTCTGGAAGATCTGAGGAGGTTCCCATAGGAGGGATTTAAGGTATCTGGGACACTTTGGTGATTTTTTCCTTCAAGCGAATAGATGGGATTAAGGGTTTTCTTCTCTATTCTCAAGAATTATGCCATTTTTTTTTTTTTAAATAGAGGCTGCATTATTTCCTGAAGGAGCTTGCATAACATCAGCAAACATTCTGCTAAAGGTCTGTTTGTATAGTACTATTTGTTTGAACTTTTTGATAAATTAGGAAGAATATTTAAATACAGAAAAAGAAGTTATAATTCCACTTCCCTGCAGTTCCTGTAATTTCTACTAGAAACAGGCTCTCCTTTTGCTGGAATGGATGACCATAGGAGGTCTGTAGTCTGCTTTGGGCACCATTGCTTAGTATCTGTTTCTGATCACTGAGTGGGAAGTGCCAGCCCTGGCCTTTAGGATCACATAGAGAATAAAGTTTCCTTCTTGAAGCCAAGTGTTTGAGGCAGAGCCACTAATACATGGATATTTAGTGAGAAATAAAAGCCAAGGGAAAGGCTTGGACTGCCCTCTGCTCTTTGTCTTCCCACAATTTCCATCTCACTGTGATTAAAGGAAACAAAGCACAGTCTGGAAGCATCCTATCTGGCAACTGTTAACTGCTAAATCTCAAAAGAACATGGATAACACTTTGTACAGAGGAAGCCATAGCCTGCCTCTTCAGTTTACAAATCCCATGAGGTTGTTCACAGTTAGTCACTCCATGCAGAAATGAATCTTACTGTGTGGTAGGGTGAAGAAGCAACAGCATGCCTTTTGCAGACAATAGCAATTATCTCCAGCCCACAGGAGCCTTGGAGGTGTCACCATCCACTGTGAAAAGCCTCCAGGGTTGCTTTTAGTTTCTCTTCTCCACTCCAACTCCAAGACTGACATTTCCAGCTTTTTCTCCCTTTGTGTTGAACCTCCATGTCCTCTACTCTCAAAGGGACCATAGTTGACTGAGAACTATTCATAGAAAGTGGGTTGTGTGAGAGGCACAGGCACATCACATCAGATCATTTTCAATCTCTAAAAGAAGGGCATATTCTCAAAATGTAAACTGTGAACACATCCAAATCTGCTCCTCATGGCTGAGGCCTATTTTAAGATTTGTAGTTAGCATATACTCATTAGCATCAATAAGCATAGCTCTATGTAAATGGACATGAGTTCACATACATAAGCTCTATCAGAGTTTCTCTTTCAAAGTTTGGTTTATAGATTGATTCAATGCAAAATCTTGCATCCTGATGAAATTTATAATTGAGAGGCTGCAGATTAAAACTCAGAAACATATTCTTTCTAATAAAAAAGTACTAGCCAGTTAATTTCACACTAGGCAAGTGTGAACTTGTCTAGTACTTCCCAGATTCCAGTTTTTTTTTTTTTAAAGATTTTATTTATTTATTCATGAGAGACACACAGAGAGGCAGAGACATAGGCACAGGGAGAAGCAGGCTCCCTTTGGGTGGCCACATGCAGGATTACATCCCAAGACTCTGGGATCATGACCTGAGCTCAACCACTGAGCCACCCAAGCACCTCCTGTTGGTTTCATTAATTCTTGTTATGGTATTATCTTGGCCAAGATTTAAAGAAAGAGAGAAAGGATGAAGGTTTAAAATTATCTTTCCTGGTGATTTCCAACTGCCTAATCTCTGAGACAAAGCTTTCAAAAACCCAGGGTCTGCCATTCAAATACTAACCAGGCCCAACCCTGCTTAGCTTCTGATATCAGACAAGATCGCAGGCGTTCAGGGTGGTTTGGCCATAGAGAGTATTATGCTAAGTGAAGTTAAGTCAGTCCGAGAAGGACAAACATTATATGATCTCATTCATTTGGGGAATATAAAAAATAGTGAAAGGGAAAAGGAGAGAAAATGAGTGAAAATATCAGTGAGGATGACAGAACTTGAGAGACACCTAACTCTGGGAAACCAACAAGGGGTAAGGGAAAGGGAGGTGGGCAGGGAGTTGGGGTGATGGGGTGACAGGCACTGAGGGGGGCACTTGATGGGATGAGCACTGGGCTAACGTTATGCTATATGTTGGCAAATCAAACTCCAATAAAAAAATATAAAAAAACCAGGGTCAAGGTCAAATTTTATAAATTCACCTAGTAGGCAGCAGTCTATGTCATATGATTTATAGGAGACCAAAAATCCTCCCTCTTCTCAGGATGTGAGCTGTTTCCCTAACAATACTGCCATATTACTCCATTGGATATGTCTTTTCAAGCATTTTACCCTGGAAGGTCTTCAATCCAAGAAATCATCACTTGGGAGAAATGAGGGATGTGAGAGAATTTAAGAATATATATTGGAAAGAGATGTAAAGAAAAAATCTAAAATTCGGGGAGCACTAAGGAAACAATCTGAGGTCAAAGAAAGATTTGGTCACAGTTTAGGTCAAAGTAGAATCTAAAAATGATTCAGAGGTACTAAAAATATCATCTATTTCCAGTTTTGCATAAGGTTCATTCTTACTTGGGTTCTTTTTTTAAAAAAAGAAAGTATTTATTTGTTTATTCATGAGAGATGCACAGAGAGAGGCAGAGACATAGACAGAGGGAGAAGCAGGCCCCTCAAGGGGAGCCCAATGTGGGACTTAATCCCAGGACTCCAGGATATACCCTGAGCCAAAGGCAGACGCTCAACCATTAAACCACCCCAGTGTCCCTTACTTGGGTTCCTAATTAGAACCAGCAAGAAGATAATGTTGCTATTTCTCCAGGACCTATACTAACCATAAGATAGTTCTGATGTTATGCCTAGGGGCATACAAAACTTGGAGATTCTCTATGAAATTGTTTTCCCAGTTCCTTCCCCGAAAGACAGAGCTGGGGTCCTGGTATCAAATAATAGGTTTACAAATTCTAATTTAGTGGCCACCCTGTGACAGAGACTCTCATTTACCAAACTTTTGTCGGGTTCTTCTGACTCTCTTTTCAATGAAGAATTATCCTGTCCTTGGCCTGTCTAGCACAAAGAGTCTTATCAGATATGCCCCATCTTTGATATCTGATCCTCCTGCTATTTGATCAAATTCCTTATCACATCCCCAACTTCTACCCTTGATTCACAAGTCCTTGGCATGTCTTCCTCAGAAGTATGTTAGCAAGAATCCTCCTAACCTTCTCTTAGTAACTCATTAGATTGGTAACTAATCTTCTCTTAGTAATTTTCAATCCCCTGACTCTTCATCCTACTTCTTGGCTATAAATACCTGTCTTTGTTGCATTGAGACTGGAACCCTCTTTCTCTTTTATTGTAATACCCATCACAAAGGTCTTGAAAAAAGTCTTCCTTACATTTTAATAAGTGTTAGTGATTTGTCTGTAACACTTGAATCAAGTATCTCAGCAAATAATAGAAATCCGTATGATAGGTAAATAAACTAAAATTTAGGGAGATGACGTAGGACTGTTGGAATACGCCCTCTCACCTATCAAACTCTGTGGCCTCTGTCATCCTTTAAAACGAACACTATTTCCCTGGGGTCTACCATTTGGAGGGTGCTCATCTATGCAGTAGTTTTATGGGGTACTATTTTAGTAGTCAGCCAAAACTGACTATTAAAACACAGTAGCACATTAAGATCATTGCTCCACTGCTGGGGAAAAAAAATAAAGAAAACATCTTCTGGGCCATTGGCATAAAGTAGGTCAACCTAGTAACGGAAGCCATGACAGAGCAAAAGCAAAATATCTTTGCTTACATTAAGGAATAACATGGAAAAAGAGTGGTCTTCCAGAACAAACACATCAAGAAATGGAGAGCTCTATGCCCATCAGATAAATTCCAACTAAGTATTTACACTTAGAACTGAAATACCAAGAGCTGCTTACAGAGAAAGAAGACATGAGAGAAAGGTAAAAATAAGATAAACATAACAAAACTCTACCTTGCTTATTCTATCATTAGATCTGATTTCAGGAAAACCTTCAATTATCAGCTTTGGGGCACCTGGGTGGTTCAGTGGTTGAGTGTCTGCCTTTGGCTCAGGTTGTGAACCTGGGGTCCTCAGATTGAGTCCCACATCAGACTCTCCACGGGAAGCCTGCTTCTCCCTCTGCCTATATCTCTGCCTCTCTCTGTGTGTCTTTCATGTATAGACAAATAAAATCTTCTAAGAAAAAAAATTATCAACTTTGATTCCTGTGGTCCACCATCCTGACTTGAATACTCTGAAAGTGATCATTCTATGAGGCACCAACCACTCAAGTGCAAGAAAAACCAACACATTTTAAGTTTCTAAGTTTTGATACCTAAAACAACTAGATCTTCTTTTGTGTACCCCCACAACTCCCCAGCATTAATCTACTAGCCACTAAGCAGGATTTCCACTCCATTCCTCGCCACACTGGAATATTTAGAGGGCCAAAGGGAGGAGAGTTTGCCTTAAGAGGGATCTTTTCCCAACCTCAGGGAAATCCTAGCATTGGTTTCTTGTCCCAGGCAGATACTAATTTCATCAAGGAAGAATCTATTTTTTCAAGTCTGAAATGCCACTGTAGAGGAATCTGAAAGTATAGGTCTTGACTCAAGATCTACTAATAAGTAGCTATTCCACTTTAAAGTGCTTCTGTACTTTGAAGTGCCAATTCCACTTATAGAAATGTATCCCTCGAATATTTTCTCACATGTACAAAACGCAGTTTGGGCAAAGATATTAAATGCTACATTGTAACAACAAGAGTTTTGAAAGAATACAGATTTCTGGCAATATGGGACTAGCCAAAATAATTTTGGTACACTCATATATTGAAATATTTTGTAGGCACTAAAAGAATAAGTCATTCTATATATGAGAAATATGTTAAGTGGGAAAACTAAAGTGCCAAGGAGTAAATATGTCAGAGTCCCTTACATTTATGTTTATATATTTATCTCTTAGGAAAAAAAAGTAAGAAACCTATAATAGTGCTTGCTCAAGGGTAAAAAAGGTTAATTTTTATGTTTCAAACTTAGTATGAAGACTCCACATTATTCATTACTTATTAAAAAATATAATAAAACAAAGTAAAATGATTATAATATTACTAAAGAATTACTATAGAAAAGATAACTCCCTATTTGCGTTCTGAATTCCGAATAATTTTATCCCTATGTGCACAAAAAAGAAAATTATAGCCTAATCTCATGTATGAATATATTAGATCTTATTATATCCAGTTGCTAATATTTCACTGTTTTTGAACTACAAAAATAGAAATTTCATGTGCTTCCACCTAATGAATTAAAAATTCTAAATAAAATTTCAGCACATAGAATTCATAAACATATAAAATGTATAATATCCTCTAGCCAAGTAGAATTTTCAACAGGAATACAAAAATAATTCAATACCTCCAAATCCATAAATTAAGAAACCCATATAATTAAATAAAAATATATGAAAATACCTTTAATAAGATTTAACAATCTTTAAAAAACAAAAAGATAAGTTAGGAAGAAAACTATATTTTATGAAGCTTATTTAGGTAAAAGCAAAAATAAAAAAAGTAAAATTATTCAAATTAGGATAAGGGACTAGACTGGTATATTCTTGTCCCACTAATATTCATCATTGTCTTAGAAGATCTAACAGAAGAATATTAAGTAGCTAGCATTAACACTGGAAAAATATATTTTTTTTGTTGAAGATACCAGTATATATCTAAAAACCCCAAAAGATTCCAGTAAAAGAAAGGAATTAGAATCAATAAGAGAAAGCCTAATATGAGCTCTTCAAAAACCAACTAAAAATAAGTATCTAGAAATTAAAATAAAGGGGATTCCTGGGTGGCTCAGCAGTTTAGCACCTGCCGCAGGCTCGGGGTGTGATTCTGGAGTTCCAGGATCGAGACCCAGGATAGAGTCCCGCATCGGGCTCCCAGTGACGACCCTGCTTCTCTCTCTGCCTGTGTCTCTGCCTCTTTCTGTGTCTCATGAATAAATAAATAAAATCTTTAAAAAATAGAAATTAAAATGAGAAGATATATCATCATGATAGGAACACAAGAAAAGCAAAACATGTAGGAATAAATTTAATAAAACCAGAATAGGACATATATAATGAAAAATAGATAATAATCTTAATTCATTTCAATAAATTAATATTTAAAATACATTTAGTTATAAATTAATTATAAATTTACTATATTATATTTTAATTAAATTTTATATACTGTAAATATATTCATAAAAGCAAAACTTATTTAGGAAAAAATGTAACAAGAAAGGAACGGGACATATGTAAAGAAAAATATAAAATATTAAAGGACGTAGAGATTCGGCAAAAATGGGAATATATTTTAGATTTCATAATTATTATGTAAGTATGATATAATTGCAGCTAGAATGCCAGCAGGTTATCATTAATTAGAAAAATAGTTTAAAAATTTATATAGAATGAAGTCCCAGGAATAGCTAAGGAAAGAATTTAAAATAATTGTGTAAGGAAATATGCTTTGTCAACTGTCAGAATGCAGGACAAAACTACTGTATTCAAATTAACCTGTTATTAACATAAAATTGAATAAACTGCAAACATATGAAATAATAGAAAAGAACAGAAAGGGATTCTAGTCGTTTAACATGTACAAAAAGTGGTATTCCAATTCATTGGAAAGATAATGTTTAATAACTAGTGCTGACATACCTGGCAATGCATTTAGGTCAATATTAGTTGGTCCTCTATTGTATCCTAGATATAAAATAAATCCCAGATGAATTAAATAATTGAATATATAAAAAATCAAGTAGTCCATGTTTAGAAGAAAATCAAGTTAGCAACAATAACACAGTGGAGATCTTTTTTAAACAAGACAAGAAACCCACAAGTAATATTAAAGTATATAAAACAAGTTTTAAGCATAAAATATTTAAGTCTTTTGTACATTGAGGGAGGTATTATACTTAAAAAATCAGTAAACAATAAATTTGGGGCAAATATGCTATATTGAAAAGCATATAAATGATTCTTTAAAATGGACGAGTCAAATGATCCAATGGAAAAATGGGCAACATCTATTATAATATCACCTATGATTTTATTTTATTTCTTAAAATAAGTAAAAGAAGATAATTGGCATTTTAATAAAACAACTATTTATCTCTTTTTATACTTAACTGGCCATTTGAAGCATATATGGTTACTGTTCCTCGACTCTGATGGCTTTGAGTAATTAAGTCACTGAGATGCTCTATGTTTATTAGTGTTCCTTGGAAAGGTAAATATGCCAATAGCCCAAGTCCTTGTGAATGGTCTGTCACATTTTCTGCCCTTCAAAATTCTTCCTTGCCACTGATACCCAGAAAAGGTTGTATCAGGCAGATATTTGGCTACATCGCTCCAAGTGAACTTAATTTCATGGAGAAGAATGAAGTATTGGAGTTTCTTGATCTGTATTTATTCTAGCGATTATTATTTTCGCTCTTGTGACTATAGAAAATACGTCTAATCAAATGACCAAAAATAAACTTACCCTTCTCAACATAAGAGGAAAATGACAGACAAGTAATAAGAGATGGCTCCACTGAAGGAGTTGACCTACTTTGATGAAAAGAGCAGAGGACTTTGGAGTTAAGAAGATTTATGTGTTAATCCAACGTTTACCACTTACACGTCGGGTGACCTTGACAGAGTTACTTCATATCTCTAAACATTGGTTTCTTCAATTATATAAATGAGGAAAATGCTACTCCTTCATAGGATTGTTGTGAGGATTACATGAGATAATGTATGTAAATCTCTTAGCAGGAAGATTAGCTGAAGTCAAAATAGCTGTTATTTATTGATTACTACCACCACTACTATTGGTCCAGATTTTGGAGTTGCTATAATCATCCATGTTGTCACTATTTAATGTATTTTAACAAATATGCATTTATGTTATAACATATAGTCATTTTGTACATTATATAAATCTGAATATAAATTATAAATTTTGTGTATAAATTTATATATTCATGCAATTTATTCATACAATATATGTATTCATACAATTTAAGAACCTTAATAGGCAAATCATTACTATATAAATATGTGTATAAAATTAATTATAAAAATGCAGTATTTATTATACATAAAATACATTATACACATACTATACACACACTGAATACATAGGAAGCACAGAGACTCTTTGCCCTAGTTTCCTTTTTGTCTGCCAGAGACTGTCATTGTTCCAGCTCACATAGCTGCTACTGGCTATCTCTTTTTCACACACACATTTGAACTAAGAAAGAAAGAAAAAAGAAACAGAAAGAGAGAAGGTGGGTAGAGACGGGACCGTTGGCATATTGATGTCATTGTCTATCCTAAAGCCATCCTGTCCTGCTTAACCTTGACAAGCTGTTTACAGCTGGCAGGAGGAAATGTCATGTATGCAGGGTGACTGTTCCAGTATTCACTTCAGCTGGAATCCTGAGTTGGCCAGACCATTTAGGACCTACGGGAACCAGGGTTTGGCACCAGTGTATCCTGGGCCTGGTCAGGGCAGGAGCGAAAGAATGATGAGGGTAGCATTCAGCCAAAAGTTACTCTTTTGAAAGGGCAGAGGGAGGTCCTGCAGGTTTCCTTGTATTCCAATTTTGGAAAAAAAAATTAACTCCTTTTTTTTTGTGTTGTGTGGAACTGTGTGAGGTAAACTAAAATGAATCCTTGAAAATAAAAATATAAGAAGGATCAAGATTTAATTTTTATTCTTGGTAGCAAAACTTCATTCAGGGTAACGATTATCAACCAGATCATACTATAGGGCTTCAGAGTACAAAACCATTTGCATAATATGTTGACTTTATGGGACTTCCCAACATCCTAATGATGAAAGATGAGGAGAAACTTCCTGTAGTAGTAGTCTTTTATCTGTTTGGTATGGCTGTCTATGTTAGAAGTTAAGCTGAGGGTGAGCTTAGCCTGTGTGGACCATCCTGATGTGCTGCAGGGTATCAGCAGCAGATGCCATCCTAATGTAGTGGAGGTCAAAGGTAGAATTTGGCATACCTTCACCTAATTCCTCACAGTACCTAAGACCTACCCCTTCTTGGGTAGCCTCAAACTTTTTGAGTTACCCTTAAATTCTTCCCTAAAGACCCTGAATTGGTAAGATTGAGCCTCCGTAATAATCACAAAAGAGGGCATTAAGCAGATTCAGGCTTGCGTGCAGAAAATGGTTCATGTTTCTGTACAGAAGACTTATACCTGCCACGTGAGTATTTTTTTCATGATACTTGAGAGAGAGAGAGAATAGAGAAAGTTAGTTGTCCCAGAAATAATTATTAGTTATTTCGTCCCAGAAATAATCATTTTAATATTATATTGAAGTTACATTTTAACTGGTGTAGTCAATGATCAGGACCCTGAGGGTACAAGTGGAAAGCAATTATTTTTGTTTGTTTGTTTTTCAACACTGCCCCTTTCATGATACTCTGTGAACCCCTGTTCCTGAAACATAATAGTAGGGGGCTGGCTGAATTTCATGCGCTGCTCCAGTGATTCTCTCATATTAATTTCATTTTTAAGGCATTAAAAATTCCAATGCGCCCCCCCACCCACGTCAAAGTTGAATTTCTTACTCAATTTAAAACTTCTCCACCCTAGTCTAGTATAATCCAGGCCTCAAACTAGAGAATGGGACTCAGTTTCCAAGCTTGCTTCTCTGTTCTTTGTTCCTGTATTATGCCATTCTTGGCTCCTTCAGTGGTTGGCAGATTGGTGGTAGGAGAGATAAGGGACAGATGCATCTTACTTGTGAAGCACACTTCACAATCTAGTGCCTTCTGAGAAAAGTCAATGTCCTAAAACAAACCCTGTTTCTTTTGTAAGGCAATTCTGTGGGTTCTTATAAGCTCTTATAACTTGCAGAAACTTCTGTCGACAGTGGCCTTTTCAAGATAACCACTTAACACTATCCCTCCTCCCAGTCACTGACTTCCTGTAACCCAATCCTCTAACAGGTCTTGATGGACGAGTTATTTTTAAGACAACACAAGTCTAGCTCCTTTCTGTGGTCCACATCTGACCTTCAGGAAGCAAACACACCTCCTTGACCCATCAAACTTTAGAAGTGCAAGCCTTTTCCAGAGCACTCCTGCCTCTTCATTCCACAGGTTGGAGAACACTCTATTTGTCCTCTCAGACTGAGATATTTTAGTCATAAAGTTCCAGTGGTTTTATTTCACAATTTCTAGGGAACATATGTCAGGTTACCTGAGTGGTTCTTTCAAAGACCCTGATCACTTAGGGTGAGTGAACACCTCCTTTCTCTCTACAACATTCTCTCTCTCTAAAGAACTCTTCTTCTTTTCTCAAATCTCTATTGAATCCTTAGGGTTTTTTTGCACTTATTGGGAGAACTAATATTGATATAACTGGTTCTTTAAAAATACCACTTTAGGGATCCCTGGGTGGCTCAGCGGTTTGGCGCCTGCCTTTGGCCCGGGGCGCGATCCTGGAGACCCGGAATCGAATCCCACGTCGGGCTCCCGGTGCATGGAGCCTGCTTCTCCCTCTGCCTGTCTCTGCCTCTCTCTCTCTCTCTCTCTCTCTGTGACTATCATGAATAAATAAATAAAATCTTAAAAAAAAAATAACATTTAAAAAATAAAAAAATAAAAAAAAAATAAAAATACCACTTTATTAAAGTATGTTTCATATATAGTAAAATGTACCCATCTGAAGAGTATAAGGATCAACCTTGTAACCTCTATCACAGTCAGAGGTGTAGAATAATTTGATACTTGAAAAACTTCCTTCGTGGAGTGCCTGACTGGCTCAGTCAGTTAAGCATCTGCCTTCGGCTTAGGTCATGATCCCAGGGTCCTGGGATTGAGCCCTGCATCCAGCTCCCTGCTCAGTGTGGAGTCTGTTTCTCCCTCTTGCTCTGCCCCTCCCCCCACTGATGCTTGCTCTCTCTCTTTCTCTCAAATAAATAAAATCTTTAAAAAGAAAGGGAAAGAAGAAAGAAGAAAGAAAGATGAAAGAAAGAAAGAAAGAAAGAAAGAAAGAAAGAAAGAAAGAAAGAAAGAAAGAAAGAAAAGAAAGAAGGAAGAAGGAAGAAGGAAGAAGGAAGGAAGGAAGGAAGGAAGGAAGGAAGGAAGGAAGGAAGAAAGAAGAAAGAAGAAAGAAAAAAGAAAGAAAAAGCAAAAAGAAAGAAAAAGCAAAAAGAAAGAAAGAAAGAGAAATGCCTTTATGCCCCTTGGCAGTTCATCTCCAACCCACTTACCCCATCCGCAGGCCCTAGACAACCACTAATCTGCCTTTGTATCATTATTGATTAGTTTTTACCTATTCTAGAAACGTACACCTGGAATCCTATATATTCTTTCGTTTCTGTTTTCTTTCACTTAAAACAATGTTTCCATGAGTCATTTGTGTTTTCTTGCACAGTTCAGTAGTTGTTCATTTTTTATTACTAAGCGATCCATTTATGGATATACTATCATTTGTTTACTCACATGTTGATGGATACTTGTGTTTTTTCAGTCTTTAGTTTTCATGAATAAAGCTATTACAAACATTTACATACAAGTCTTTGTATGGGCATATTTTTTATTTCTTTTGGATAAATAACTAGAAGAGGAATTACTGGGCCCTAGGGTAAATGTGTTTAACTTTTAAATAAATGGTGTCAATCTTCCAAATACTGGCATAACTGACTTCTGACTTTCCCAATTTATAAGTTATATAGATACAATCTTATACTTTACTTCATAAGATGGGATTGCTTAGCTTCTATTATTCTTAGTCTAGGGCCCTTTGTGGATACTCTGAAACAACAGAAACATTCATATTTAACTAACACATAAAATACTCAATTTAACATTTTTCCCTAAAAATATCAGACTGAAATATTTGAGAGGGTTAGAATCATGTCTTACTTATTCTTTGTTCCTCCAGGTACAGTATCTGGTCATACAGTAGTACCATAGAAAATATCAACTGAATAAAAATTTAGTAGCTTTAAATGAACTAAATAGTGCCTGAAAACTACAAATACAGTTATGTTACTTATTCCTTTGCTCATCTAAAATGTAACAATTCAAACTTGAAGTTAGCAAAATCCACAAACCCTAGTGGAAATGGCATTGCCATGTATCCATCATTTCCTCCCTGGCTAGCTGTAAGAAGTCGTTTCAGTTTTCAAGTAGAATAAAATAATAAGGCAAAAGGTAAAAAGAAAAGTCATCAAAGTACATTTATTATTGTTTTTTTTTTTTTTCTTTCTGTCTTCTGGACCTCTGAGGCTGCACCTTGAATTGGAACGTGTATTAGAATTGGCACGCAGTCTTCTCAGGCGATAATTTCTAAAAGCCTTGTCTGGGAAGAAATGACCTTTCAGCCACTTCAAAAGCAGCTCCTCCCTCACACCTGGGATGTTGGGGCTCATAGAGAGGATGGCAGTGCTCTCAATTAGAAAGAGGACTTCTGAATGGTACCTCATGGTATTACCTCAGGCTTGTTTGGGGAACCTCTGTGGCCAGAGGGAGAATTGTTGGTTATTCAGGAGTCAA
Organism: Vulpes lagopus; assembly: GCF_018345385.1. Lineage (NCBI taxonomy): Eukaryota > Metazoa > Chordata > Mammalia > Carnivora > Canidae > Vulpes > Vulpes lagopus. The sequence goes on from NC_054842.1 coordinate 14,684,939, forward strand.
AAGTTGAGTCATGAGGTTGGAAATGAACAGAAAAATGAAAACGAGAATAACACTACGTTTTAGTGGAGAATGTTTTCTGAATAATAAGCAGAGAGCTCTGAATATACTTAGAGGAGTCACTTAGTGTCACACAAGCAGCAGCCGGCTGGTCTGGGCTGTTTCTCAAGCTTTGCCTTGTAGTTCTCTGATTCAGATGGCGCTTAAGCTTCTCAAAGATCAAAAGCATCCTTTAGGAATAGGTCTTTTTTTTTTTTTTTTTTTTTTTTTTTGAGAGAGAGAGAGAGAGTGCATACTTGTGCACATGGGAAGTGGGGTGTAGAAGGAGGAGAAACAGAATCTCAAACTGACTCCACTCCCGGTGAGGAACCCCACTCAGGGTTCGATCTCACAACCCCAAGATCATGACCTGAGCTGAAATCAAGAGTGGGAAGCTTAACCAACTGAGTCACCCAGGCATGCCAGGTCTTTATTTTTTTCCCTTCAGTTTACCTTGCCTTCTTTCTATGATTATTTTTCCTCCACTGTTTTATTGCATCACTTTGGCTTTAACATGGAGTTGTGAAAGGTAGTTATTGGGAAAACAGGAAATCTTACCATAGAGTGATCTGTTCAAATAAGCCATCCTTTATCTTGTTTTGACAGTTCTAGTCAAAGATAGCTATTTAGTGCTCTATCACATGTGACACTGACTGGTAAAAAAACAAGGGATGCTTTTATCTTACAAATGTGGATAGAGAATCCTGACCATTGATACAACTGTCTGAAGTCCCCAAGGAGAAACACTGGGAGGTTATATTACTCTCTACTCAGATTTCTGGATTTCCAGATGTATGGCCAATTTAACATATGTCCTTACAAAGATTTGTACAAAAACATTTCATTTGGTGGACTGAACAAGGAAAACTGGTTAATATGGTTAATAGGGGAAAAAAAGAAAGCTTAATTTTTACCTTTCACCATAATCTACAGTCTAGAAGTATAAAAGAATTAAGGGCCAGACATCTAACCTATTTTAAAAATAATAAAATATAGGTTTATATCTGAGCTCAGGGTGGAGAGGAGGAAGTAAAATTAAAAGCAAAGGAAATCAGTGCAAAGAAAAAGGTAGATTAGGTAAAATTATGAACCACTGTAAAAACTCTGCCTAAAAGACTATATGGAATTGTAGGAAGCTGGTAAGAAAGAATGTGATAAAGGTGAATGTACTAAAATGGCAGGGTATCATGTTTAGTTTAAAATAGCAAGTTGTATATGGTATCTTTTGTTCTGTAAAAATTGCATATATGCACCTGTGTGTGTGTGTGTGTGTGTGTGTGTGTTATTGGTGATACAAACCAACAATATGGACTTTTGTATGTTAATCCAATCATGGTAATTGCAACCTTACCTAATTTATATATTCATATATAAGATTCTATAATACATTTAAATTGAGAAAGTGATTTGACTGATTTAACAAACTTTTAATTTGGCCAATTATTTTCAGATTTTCATTACTAGAATGAGGTTCTTCAGAACATTCTCTCTACACCTATCCTGAGCCTTCCATAGGATAAATTTCTAGAAATGTAATTGTTTGTCATAAGCTTCAACGCATTGCAAAAAGCTTCCTGTGCACTCCCTAAAACAATCTCCATCAGCACTGAACCAGATAATACTCCCAATTACAAGCTATAATTCCCCAAGACTCGACCATTATCAATACAAGATATTTTCTCATTTTACTATAAATTTTAATTTTCCTTTGTGAAGGCAGAGATGCCCATTTTAATTTGATGTTTTAAATGTATTTCTGTTGGGGGTGCTCGGCTGGCTTAGTTGGTAGAGTATGTGACTCTTGATCTCAGGTTTATAAGTTTGAGTCCCAAGAGTCTCACGTTGGGTAGAGAGATTACTTAAAAATAAAATCTTTTTGGGGATCCCTGGGTGGCGCAGTGGTTTGGCGCCTGCCTTTGGCCCAGGGCGCGATCCTGGAGACCCGGGATCGAATCCCACATCAGGCTCCCGGTGCATGGAGCCTGCTTCTCCCTCCGCCTGTGTCTCTGCCTCTCTCTGTCTCTCTGTGACTATCATAAATAAATAAAAATTAAAAAAATAAAATAAAAAAATAAAAATAAAATCTTTTTAAAAAGTATTTCTTTTTGATCTGTGTATCTGTTAAGGATTATATTTGGCTTCATTTAAAAGAATATCCATCATACAGTGCCTTTAGTAAAACAAAACAAAACAAAACAAAACAAAACAAAACAAAAAAATCTTTTATTTTTCTCATATAAAAAGAGTCCACATCCAGGCTCCTTTCTTTCCATTCATCTATCCTTAGCTCAGGCTTTTGATCTCTTGCTTACTTCTCTGTTGTCACAAATGTCTATGCCATCTCCAGCATTAGGAAAGTGCTCCAGGTATGAAGAAGGGAAAGGCCAAGAGCAAAAAACTTGTGCCTGCTGAGCTTGCTCCATTTTCTTTGAGCCCACCCCTCCAACTTACCTCCTACACATCCCTCCACTCTCCCCCCAGCAATCCATGACCTCCACTTACTTCCTATTGGTCAGAGCTAAGGGACCAGACAATCCTTACCTGAAAAGGGGGATAAGAAGTAAAACTAGAAGTAAATGACACCCCCAAAATGAATAAATAAATAAATAAAATCAAGTTTCTCACAATGAAGGAGAGAACAATGGATATTGGATAGCCACCAGTAGTATTGGCCACACTTTTAAGATGTTTTTGCATATCAAAGAGAGTTAACTTTTGTCTTTTGTTTTTAAATGTTATTTATTGTTTTATCCGTATACTTTGATTAAAATTTAGACATTTACTTTTTTTTAGACATTTATTTTTCAATAACTATTGTTATTAAATTTTTAAATCTTTTCTTTTAGAGATTTTTTTCCCCCCATCCTGCTGTATCTTTCTCTCTGTAGAGATATTTGTGTGGTTTACCACATTACTGGTTTTCCCTATCTCCAAGTATGATTGTACCTCCTGTTACTCTTGAGTGGTACCTGTGACTATTTATGGTCAGTACGTTGTGAGTGGAAGTGTGTTTGAATATTAAATATATGCATATCTATTTTCCTGCCTGTAATCTTTACTTATGTATTCTTATGTATTCAGTCATGTTCTATCTAGCTATGACAGGCTAGATTATAAGACAGTAACAAAGAATCCCAGCTCTTAGTGGTTTAAATTTACAAAGATTTATTCCCCCTCAAAATAAATGTCTAAGGTGGGTTGATTGGGGCTTCCACTCCATCAGATTGTTCACTGGCTAAATCCCTTCAGTGTTCAGTGACTCAAAGCCCTTCCACGGTCATTCCACATGCCACAGCAAGTAACATGGCCATACTCAATGTCTTCAGGAGGTAGGGGAAACACAGTTCTAGCATACCCTAAAGATGGAGAGTAGAGTTGCCAGAAATTAACAAATCAAAATACGGGATGCCCAGTTAAATTTGATTTTCAGACAAATCAATAGTTTTTAGTATAAGTATGCCCCATTCCATATTTCAGACATATTTATATTTTGAAAAAATTCACAGTTTTAACTAAAATTCAAGTTTAAGTGGATGTTCTTGGTTTTATCTGGAAATCCTAGCAGAGAATTACAAACATTTAGCGAAGAGCACTAATGACAACTATAGACTTCTTTTCTCGCCGTGAGTTAGAGAAATGGTTTTGTGCTTCTTTTCTCCTTCTCTGATTCGAGTTTCTAAGCATCACTATATGCTTTCAATTGCCATCATCATATTTCTTCATTTGAGTCATTTTCTTGTACCAATTATAACCATGAACTTTTTTTAACTCCAGTTTTTCCCTATTTGTGTTAGTTTTTTTGATATAATATCTACCAACTTTTGATGAGCATACTGATTGGACACTTTTCTCAAGCTTTTTTTATTTTTCTTACAGTACTTCTTTTATAACAGTAATAAATTTGCTTTGACTAATTACTTTCATTAATTATAATTAATTAAATTATGTATTAACTTAAACACAATTTTTTTTTATGGACAAAGATCTTCTGTTTGTTCATTTTTACAGAAAAAGGTTTTCTTTTTTCCAGCACAGGAATTAGAGATGAGTTTTATAAAGGTGACAGCTGATGTAGGCCATTTGTTCAATCTTTCAGTAAATAAGGAGGAAGAGGGAAAGTTATTTTTGCCGGGCTTTGCTTTGGTTCAGGAGCCAGAACCTAGAGGAAGGGAGTGGAGAGGTATTTTTGCTTTCATTTGTTTGTCTTGTTTTGGCTTGGAGTAGGGAATTCGATATCTCTGCAGAAAACTTTTCTTTGTGTGTTGGCAGGCAAGCAGGCAGGGCAACCCTGTTCCTGGCATGTGGCTTTTTCCTGGAGGCAGCCTTGGCACGTCCTTTGGCATCATATGCAAATACAGAGTGTGTGCCATACCAGGTCCCAACTTCCTCTAGCCTCGGGGCACTTGCAACAAATTCTCAGGAGTTGATGGGATTGAAATCTGCCTCACTTCTCCTCCTCCTCTTCACATTCCACCCACTTCTAAGCACACGTGCTTTGAATTAGGGAAGACAATTAGAGCTTTTGGCTGGATATTCTTCTGATTACTTACCATCTGCAAGCAGCATAGAGGGACATCGACTGTTTTTCCTTTCGAATTAGCATCCTTGGGATCAAAAGTGGATTGAAGGTCACCAATCTCAATAGTTAGCCAGAGATGGATCATCAGGGAACAAAAGTTACCACTGGAAACAAGTGATGAGGTTCAGGATGGGTTGCCCCAGAGTGCTCCACTCTGATGTGAAGATGATCAGGCCCAAGGTGCTTTTTGCCTCTTCCTTAACTGTCTAAAATTTAGATAGAGAGCCAAGTCCAGAAAGAGAACTATCATTGTAATAAGTACAGAGTATCTGCTAGGTATGGTGAACTAGGGTTTTCTTGCAGGGCCTGCTTGCCCAATTTCCTCTCTGTGCCCCATTGTCTCTGAGTGGCATGACAAGCACTTGTTTACCAAACATTCACTCTACCCATCTTCCTGCAAATTGCTTTCTTCCCCTTGGGACTTCCAGACCCCTAATCCTCTTCTCCTTAGCACAGGGTAGCACAAAAACTTTAATTGCCTGCCTGACTGAAAGTCTTGTATCTTTGGAGTTCCCACTTCCTACCTTTGGGGTTCCTGCTCATGTGAAATTAAATTTGTTTTTCCCCCTTCAATCTGTTTTATGTCAATCTGACCCTACAAGCCAAAGAACCTCAAAGGGAAGAAAGAAAACTTTCCTCCCCTACACACAAAAAAGAAGAAAACCGTGTTTGTCAATACTCCCCTTGGGGAGAGAATATCGTTCACCAGAAATGTGTAAAAGTACTAATATATCTATACAGAGGCAGATGGATATGACAGGAAAGAAAAACTCTAGATGGTTAGGGAGGAAGATTTGATAGCTGCTGGAAGTGTTAAGCCTAAAAGGAACCTTCTAATATAAGAGTAGATTTATTATTAAACAGTTTCCGGTGGGGAGGAGGCTCGGTCCTATTAATTGCTGAATGAGATGAGATCATTGGAAGTTGGAGGAGACTCATGCCACTTTGATCCTGATTAGCACACTGCTGCCAAGGCAACCCCTCATATTATATATTAATAAATTCTTATCAGATATTAAAGAATAGGGGCTTAAAAGGGACACCAAATTATTCACCTGTCCAGTGTTATCATGTATGTTGGTCTGGTTCTGACCTGTGTGTGTGTGTGTGTGTGTGTGTGTGTGTGTGTTTTAATTTTAGAAATTCCTTGTAGTTTGTGCCTTGTGGCTGGGACCATTTTTCTAAATTTCAGGCTTGATAGAATACCTCCTCTCTTCCATTTTTATATTCACTTGAACTTTCCTGTGTAGATCTGAAGATTTAATCAAATGATTTTTTCAGTTTGCCACACTATTTGGATCTATCTATCCACCAGTTTTAAAAATCTTGGCTTTCATATCGAAAACTTGACATGCATTTCTGACCCTAAAATGAATTTTTCTGCCAAGTTGTTTAAGATATATATATATATATATATATATATATATATATATATATATATTTTATGGCATGTTGATATAACTGAAAAATTTCATACAGGTTGTCAGCATTGTAGGCAGAAGTTCTGAGCACGGCTTGACTTTGAGGTTCCCAGGTTTTTTGTGCTTCACCACAAAGGTTTCAAATCACCCAAACTTGGCCTTTAGAAATGTAGGGTGTAGGGAGACCAATCAAAGAATAAGCGTGGCCAGACAATGAAACCTAGTGCCAGCATTTTACTGTATGGGTAGTACATGTAATACTTGGAGAAGTCTCTCATTCTTTATCAGCTCAAATTTCTAGGTTGCGAAATTGTTGTAACCACACCTACCTTATAGTGTCCTTATGAGGATTACTCAGTACCTGATACGCAATAACTCTCTATACGTGGAAACCATCATTCTTATCAGAATTTTCTTGTAATGATATGATTTGGTCAGTTTTTACATCACTGGGTGCACAAAAAGCCATCAAGAAAAGCTATATAACAATGGCAACAACACAAAAATCCTTTGGAATGGATCGGTGACAGTGACACAATTCATACAAATGCTGGAGATTTTCCATCAGGAAACCCCTTACAGCACTCAACCAATTTTCAAATCCAATAAACCAAACCATATTCAAATTCTCCTAGATATTTGCAGATATCCAAGAGTCACTCAGTTTGAATTTTTGTCAGAGCTATTAGTTCTCAGAACCATACTCAGAAAAAAAAAAAAAAAAAAAGAGCCATCCTCAGAATACCTTCCTCCATGATTATATCCCGCCTTTAAATTCCTGTCATTCTTCTGTCATGTTGACCCTATCCACCATTTTCTTTGGGATCATCTCTTCCTCTGGGGGGAGGGGGGAGGGCGTGTTCCGCCCTGGGTGCCCTGCAGCCCAGCAGGCTGAGCCTCACCACCCCTTCCTAGGCAGCCTGTCCCCCCACGGTGCTGAATGGCAGCTTTACCCTGCCTACTTCCCTGCTTGAAAGAGGCTGCTGCTTCTTTCACATCTGAGGGCTCATATAATGAGAAGCACTGATTCAACCCAGTGGGAGGATTCAAAGAACAGCCTGAGGGGGAGGTCAATGAGATAGAACACAGGAGCCTTCTGGCTTCATTTAACCTTCTTTCAAAAATCAGGGGCAAGTTTCTTCCTACTAGAAGCAACGTGATTGAGGTGATACTTTTAGATATGATAAGTTTGTCTTTTGAATGATAACACATCAAAAGGTCATTGTTGAAGGCTTCCTAAAACAGAAAGGTTTGTGTGTGGGTGACAAAAGGATAATGAAAGAAATTCCTATTCCAGTAAAAGTTAAAAGAGAAATATGACTAATAGAGTCTTTAAGAAGTTATTCAACTGCTCTCACCAATATTTCTGGCATTAAAGTCCTGAAATTATCAGATTATTAGCACCTCTTGGGAGTGAGTTATGCCTCAGGAAATTCAATTAAGACACAAGCCCTCTGGATATATTTAGAATTTATTACAAACGCATATACATATATTAGGTATCAAATACAAAATAAAACAAGCTCTCGGATCTAATGTACTATGAAAATGTACACTACTTTTGGAGAAAAGGAATGAAAACTTACCTACATGCACATACACACACATAGCCCATTTGGGAGTTTGACTCCAGTGCCTTTTCTTTCTTTCTTTTCTTTTTTTTTTTTTTTTTTTTTAAGATTTTATTTATTTATTTGACAGAGAAAGCAAGTATAAGCAGGGGGAGCTACAGACAGAAGGAGAGGGAGAAGGAGGCTCCCCATTGAGCAGGAAGTTGGAAATGGGGGTCCATCTCAGGACCCCAGGATCATGACCTCAGCCCAGGGCATACACTTAACTGACTGAGCCACCCAAGGGATCCCCAATCCAGTGCCTCTGTATTTGACATTGTCTTTAATGGTTGTGTTTATTTTCTTTATCATACTCCCAAATTGTTCTTTTCACAACATTTCTTACCTGGGAGGGAAGCTACCCTGGTGGAATGCAATCACCTGATATCCAATCACAGAATCTAGAAATGTAGGAACAGGTCCAGATTCCAAACCATCACTGCCTTCTTTATCCAGTCAGCCACCAGCACCTGCTCATTTTAGCTCCTGAACAGATTACAGATTCATTCACCCTGTCCTTTCTCTGACATTGTCCAGTCTGTCTCAGCCTTTGCTTGGAGGACCAACAGAATCCGAACTGACCACCTAGCTTTCAGTTCTGTTTCCTCCAAACTCCACAACGTTTACACATGACAGCTTTTCTAAAACAAAATGTGGTCAAGTCTTTCCTTAGCCATAAGCACTGAAATAGCTTTCTGATGGCAAAAGATAATAAACTGCCCAGGCTGGCACAACTCAATTTAACCCCTCCTGGCTTTCTCATCTTAATTCATATTATCACATTCTTCTACTACTTACGTTATGCTCAATATTAAATTACCTTTGTGCATTTTATCCTCACATGGATCTTGCTTACTAAGATCTTAAGTTTAAGTCCAACTCAGCCTACAATGAAAAGTAATGTCTTCAGCAGAAGTTCTTTTCAGATGTTGTCTCCAGACTCGGCTAAAAGCATTTCTATTTCTGTGTCCTCCAAGAACACTATGTGCTTATGTCTCTCATGGTAGTTTTCTTACTATAACAGAACAATCTATATATTTTCATTGCTAGCTTCAAGAGCAAGACTGATGCTTTGTTCCACTTCAGATTCCTGGATCCAATGCCTGCCTGGCATGTTGAAGGACATTAACTTAGGGCTTCATCCAGCTCATCCTTCTGCCTTCAACACTTTCCCCAAACAACTGCAATACCTAACTCACTCACTTCCTTCATGGCTTTGCTGAAATGTTACCTCTTCAATAAGGCTAACTCTGACAGAGAGAGAGAGGGAGAGTTTATAAGTATAATTGTAATGAACCACAAAACTGACAAATACAGGGAAAATGAAAAAAATTAATCTCATTTATAAATATAAATATCTTTAAAGGGCATGAACAAAATTCAACAAAATGGAAAAGAATAATTCATTCTGAAATCAGAAATTCAAAGATACATTTATTATTTAAAAATTAATAATATAATGTATCACCAAATAGTAAAATTCTAAAACTATAGTTGTCTTCATAGATGTTAGTAAACATAGTGGTTTAAACTTAGCTCCAGTTCCATATAAAGATAATTAATAAACTAGGAAGAGAAAGATATTTATTAACTTAATGAAGATATTGGCAAATCAATGGGCAATATACCTAGAGATAAAAACTGGAGATATTTCCACTAAAACCAGAATCAGGGAAGAGATGTATAATGTCATTAATATTTTCAGTGTTTTCCTGGCAACTGTAACCAAAACAATATCATTTGTCTATTCAGACTTTCAATTTCTCTTTGATGCTGGGTTGGTAAACTGTATGTTTTGAGGAATGTATCCATTTTCTTTAGGTTTTCCAGTTTCTTGGCATATATTTGTTCAAAATATTCTCTTATAATCTTTTTTATTTCTGTGGCATCTGCTGTAATGTCTCTTCTATTTCTGATTTAGTCTTTTCTCTCTTTTTCTCTTTGTTGTTTGTTTTTAGTTATTCTAAGAGTTCATTGCTTTTGTTAATCTCTTTAAAAGACCAATTTTTAGTTTTATCAATATTTTCTATCAGAATTCTAAATTTCCTATAGAAAAAATGTTTTAATAAGAATGGCTATGTTTTAAAAATAAAATCATAAGGATTGGTGTTAAGCAGGATTTGGCTGCTAAAGTATCATATACAGTTTTTTTTTTTTAAGACTTCACTTTGGGAAGGCATTTTTAAGTTCACAACAAAATTGAAAGGAAGGTACATAGATTTTCCATATGCTCCCTGCCCACCCCCCACCCCCCCACAAACAGCCTCCCCCATTATCAGCATCCCTCACAGAGTGGTACATTTGTTACAACTGATGAACCTCCATTGACACATCACAATTACCCAAGTTCACAGTTTCCATTGGGGTTCACTCTTGGTACTGTGCCCTCTATGGATTTGGGCACACGTATGATGATATGTGTCCAATGTTACAGTGTCATAGAACTTTTTCACTGCCCTGTGTGCTTTAATCATTCATTCTTCCCCTCCCCACAACCCTTGACAACCAATCATCTTTTTGCTGTCTCCATAGCTTTACTATGAAGTTTTAATAATAAAATGCCATAAACATTTAGAGGGTCATGAAACAAAGCATATCACTTATGCATATTAGAATTTAATACACAGTAAACAAGGCACACAAATCCGTGGAAAAGAGAATTATTTAATAAATATTTTTCAGAATATTGACTTGATGTTAATAAAAAAATAAAACAGTGCAAGTTGACAACAAAAACAAAATTTAAGTTCTCACTTTGCATCAAAGTGAAGTCCAAGGTAAAAAAGAGTGAAGTGTTTAAATTCATGTGTACATGTATTTAATTGATCTCCATAGGAGAAAAAATACAGTCAACTTAAAGACAATATAAGGAATAAAAAATGAAAATATCTTTTGCTCTGAATATTAAAATAACTTCTACTTATCTAAGAAAACATAGAGAAAATTAAAAATAAAAAAATATTTACAGTAACTATGGCAAAGAAATCATTAATATAATTAATATAGAGAGAGCTCATATCCAACATGAATATATGGCAAATTAAAATAAAAGCAATTTGCAAATAGCACTGCATAACTGTCAATAAAATACAGAAACTGTTTAATCTCAGTAGTAGTCAAAAAAATCCAAATTAAAATACAATGTTTGCTTATTAAATTAGTAAAGATTAAAACATTCTAAAATGCAGCTTCAGTAGACCATTATTGAGATAAGCATTCTTGTACCAAACTAGAAGTAGAAAATTGTATGCTTTTTTCTGAAAATCAATTAAAATACCCCTACCCTATGACTTAGTAATTTTCTTATTAGGAATTTGCCCTTGGGAAAAAAGTCTGACATATAGACAGAGATTTATTCATTGCTTACAAGAGTGAACATTAAGCAATGACTTTGGGGAGACAGCTAAGAAAATTATGGTACATCCATATAATGTAATACTATATGAAGAGGTCGCAAATTCAAAATAAGCAGAGGCCACTCATGTAAATGAGTGAAGCAGGCAGATGAAAGAAAACTCTACTGACAAACCAATACCCAGTCTAATTTAGATACTGTCACTTGGCTGCAAGTATCAATTAAATGGTGTGGGCTCCTTTTTCCAGAATTTCCTGTTTTTCTGGAACAACTGGAAAGCTGGATTATATAATGTTAAACTGCTCACTTTTCAATTATTGGCAGCTCATTTAAACGTGTCTATAAGCAAAGCAAGCCTGCTAACTCAATGTAATAAGTGGAAAATTGTTTTGAGTCCTCTGGCCCATAACCATTAAAATTAATTTTCATAAGAGACTTGTTTTCATAACAAGAGGAAATGTCCATAATATAATATGGAACAGGACATCAGTAGATGAAAGACTGAAAACTACCTGTAGACAAGACTGGATGGTGTTTATTTGTGTTCGTCTTGCCTGTCCAGCACCTGACATAATGTCTGGTACAAACTAGGCAGCTGCTAAACAAACATTCAATGGTTGTTGTCAAATAAGAAGATGAAGTCAACTGCAAATAAAAAAATGCACAAATTGAGCGATAGAATACATATCAAAATGCCAACATTGACTGCTTCTCATTTTCCTTATCTGGTTTTGGAACCAGTGCAAGAAAGGAAAAGTACAGATTCATTCTATTCATTAATGTTTCATTCATTTATTTCATAAATATTTATGAAGGGTCTGGTATTTGCTAGGAACCGTTTTAGATAATGGAAATATAGAAATGAAAGAAAAAACCTGAAATAAATTCCTGCTTTATGGAACTTACATTCTAAGATTTGTAATATTAACAATATAAATAAGTAAACTGTATAATATTTTATATGCCAAGTGATAAGAAATAAGTGTTCTAAAATCTGCATGCTGGATTTGCTTTCATCAGGTATGGTAAGACATGCAGACACAAGAATGACTGTCATGAAGAAGTAATTTTTTTACTCACAGATCTCTGGAAAAATTCTGGGTCATATACAAGAGCACCAAGAGCAGTCAGGAGACAGAAGAGACCAGAAGGCAGAGGCTATAGTCTTTATAGGGGTGTCTGTTGGAAAAGCAAGGCACGGCAGGGGAGACAGCATAAGATTTGGTTAGTCTGAATAATTCCATGGGCTTCGGAGCAGAGGCGCTATCTCTAGTTGTCTGGTACCTGATCCAGGTTGATTCAGGGCAGGAGAAATACTGGCTTGAGTGCAAGAGTTTGATAAAGTTGTTGGTTTGGAGTTGTGAGTTCTGGATCGGTTAGTTTGTACATGGAAGACATGCTTGGGTGAGCACTTTGTTCTCTCTCAGAATTGCTTAGATCCAGAAGAGGCAGTCTCACCCCTTGTCAGTGATACCACAAATGCCAGAGCATCAAAAATACAGAAAATTAAAAATAAAACAAAACAAAAAACATAGTTAAGACAATAAAATATAGCAAAGAGGAGGGTAGAGAATGCTGAGTGGGCATGTTGCAATTTTAGGTGGGAATGTCAAGTGAGTATCACTGAGAAGATGGAGCTTTGATTAGAGCGAAGGAGCATGTGTCTGGAGAAAGACTCTTCTAGGCAGAAGGGACTGCAAATGCAAAGATACTTAAGTGAGAATGTGACTGATGGATCTAGGACTAGTAGGGAAGCCAGAATGACTGAAATGAGCACAGTAGAAGAAAATGAAGTCAGAGATACTTGGGGTGAGAGGTAAGACACAGAGGGGAAGAGATGAGCTTTACTATAGACCCTTGTAGCATTGTAAGGAATTTGACTTTTAGCTAACCGAATCCAACAATGTACTTACATGTAATAAATAATGGCCAGGTATGGCTCATCCCAAGAATACAAAGATCAAAAATAGAAAATACATTACTTGGAGTGCCTGAGTGGCTGTCAGTTGGGCATCTGCCTTCTGCTCAGGTCATGATCCTGGGGTCCTGGGATAGAACCCCATGTCCGGCTCCCTGATCAATGGAGAGACTACTGCTTCTCCCTCTCCCTCTGCCTGCCGCTCCACCTGCTTGTGCTCTCTCTTTCTCTCTCTCTGTCAAATAAATAAATATTTTTTTTAAAAAAAGAGAAAACATATTACTTAACTTACCATAGAATAGATTTAAATTTTTTTTAAATAACACTCATTTGATTCAGAAAAAGCACTTGATAAATTTTAGTACTTAAGGTTTCTTTAAAATAATGTCTTTTTTAAAGATTTATTTATTTATTTATGTATTTATTTATTTATGTATGTATTTATTTGTTTATTTATTTATCAGAGAAAGAGTGCATGTGAGTGGGAGGGAGGAGCAGAGGGAAAGAATCCTCAGGCAGACACCCTGCTGAGTGCAAAGCCTCTTAAGGGGCTCAATCACAGGACCTGTGAGATCATGGCATGAGCCAAAACCAAAAGTTGGGTGCTCAACCCACTGAGGCACCCAGGCACCCCATGACTTTAAAAAAAAAAACTTAACTTGTTTAAGATTACAAGAGAACCTCTTTAGTTCACAAAAAATCAAAGATTATGTACCAAATTTTTATAGGATACACTACTCTTAGCAGAAGACCTTAAATATATCATTCCCTTTAAGACTGGGAATGAGACAAGTATGCCCATCTTCACTATTAATGCTTAACATGGTTCTGAAAGTCTTGACCAATTGTACAGAGAGAGAAAAAGAAACAAGAGTGGTAAGATTTGGCAAAAAGAAATAAACTTGTCATTATTTATAAAAATATTACCTACCTTAAAACATTAAAAAACCCATAATTATTCTATTATTAAATCTAATAAGAAAGTTTAGCAAGTTGCCATGCTTACACAAAATTTAAATAAAAACTAAGTAAACAACACTTACATAGAGAAAAAAAATTCTAAATACTTTACTATTTATTTATGAGAGACACACAGAAAGAGGCAGAGACACAGGCAGGGGGAGAAGCAGGCTCCCTGCAGGGAGCCCGATGGAGGACTTGATCCTGGCATTCTGGGATCACGCCCCGGGTGGAAGGCAAATGCTAAACCACTGAACCACCCAGGGATCCCTACATAGAGAAAAATTTAAACATCTAATAAAGCACATATAATACCACTGGAGTCACTGAGAGGGACAGTCCTTAGCCTTAGGTATGACAACTTAATATTATAGGAATGTCAATTATACTTATATTAACTTATAAATTCCACCCAATACCATTCCAAATTTATTTCTAATTTTTAGAAACTTAATAAATTCACTCTAAAATTTACATGGAAGAATAGATATCCACTAATCACTACATTAATCTTAAATGTAAAAGAGAAAAGAGAAGTAAATAGAAAGGCAGACATGTATAAATGTGAAAATATATGTTCAAGATGGCACCACCAAACCAACGAGGAAAGTAGAATACTTGGGAAAACTCTCTCAAAGTCAGAATAAAATGAAACTTTTCTGACACACTACTATGTATAAAGTTGATTCTAGGTATATTAAAATCCTAAATGTGAAAAACAAATCTAGACACTCTATAGAAGAAAATTGAGAAAAAATATTGTAAATTATAGGGAGGTAATCCTGAAGCATAATACAGAAGGCAAAAAGAAAAAAAGGAAGGTACAAATGAAAATCATATCAAAGCTAAGAGTTTCTGTTCAAAACATGAGATCATGGATAAAGTTAATAGATAAGTGCCAGAATGGAAAGAATAACTTGCAGTTTTTAAACCACCAAAATATTGACATCTAGAATACAAAAGAAAGTCTTACAAATTTATGAAAAGAAGAAAAAATGGTTGAGCATTGGTAAGGATATGGACCTGTCCCATGCTGCTGGTAGAGATGTAAGTGGGTACAGCCTGGCATCAGTAAGGCAAAACATGCAACATATCCTATCATCTAGAAATTCCAATCCTGAGCACATGTCTTTGGAACTCCATGCTATTTATCAAATATTCCTGCTTTCAACCTTCCAGGCCATGGTAAGATTGCAACTTATTTTCTCCTCCACCTTTGAAGATTAGTGTGGCCATGAGATTTGCTTTGGTTAATGAATGTGAGTACATATGAGGCATTTCCCTTCTGATGAATGCTCTCTTCCCAATGGTGCAGTGATAACCAAACCCATATGCCAACATGCAGTCTCTGTCAACCTGAAACCTTGAGTGACTACCATGAGCATATCCCATATGCTAGGACCTGGGTTGTATCTTTAGCATGTGTGAAAAATGAACTGATATAATATTAAGCCACTGAAATTGTGAGATTGTCTGTTATTGCAGCACAAGCTGGTCTAACATAGCTGATACAATATCCCAAGGAATTTTTCATATAAGTACATAAGGGGATTTGTATAAGGATTTTCCTTTTAGGGTTATTGATAGTCTAGGGAGCTAGAAGGAATGAGTCTCAATCTTTGGGAGAATCGGAAAATGTGGTAGATACAAACCCCCCAAGAACTAAATAGCAATGAAAAACAATAAATAGTAGATATACACAGAAACATGAAAAGATGCCCAGAGAGCTGGTAAAACATTATTTCTGAGTATATCTGCAAGGATTTCCTGGACTGAGCAAAGAAGATCACCCTCACCAATGTAGGTGAGCATCATCCAATCCATTGAGAACCCAGATAGAACAAAAAGGCTAAAGAAGTGCAAATTACTGTCTCTTCTCCTGATTTGGGACATTAGAACTCCTAGTTCTTGGGCCTGCAGACTCTGACTGGGAATTACACCATGGGTTCCCCCAGCATCGTTGGCATTTCTGGGTCACCAGTTTGCAGACAGTAGGCTGTGGGCTGTGAGATTTCTCCTCCTCCATAATTGCGTGAGCCAAATTTCTTGTAATAAATCTCTTTCTGTATATCTGTATATATCCTATTGGTTCTATTTCCCTGGAAAGCCCTGACTAATGTACTTGGCTAACATGAAATTAATAATAGTAGATGGAGTAGAAGTTCAGTATATAGGAAAATAAATTTTTAAAAAGAAAGCCATTGATTCCCTTTGGTGGCAAAAATATGTATTCACCATTCTTAAAAGTCAGCACTTTCTCACAATATTTTATGCTTCTTCTCTAGAATCATCCAGGAATGCACTTTTTCAATACACTTTCTAAAGATACTTGCATCTATGGCCTCTGGTAGGTTGGATTGTTTAGAGCTATTCATTTCCCCTCCTGCCCACCCCCCTCCCACTTCCATGAGAGGAATATTCTCCACATTTTGACTTTGGGCTTAGCCATGTAACTTTTTTTAGCCAATAGGATGCCAGCAAATATGACACAATTAAAAGCATAAAACTTGCTTGCATGATCGGGCTTGTTCTCTCATATGTCCACATTTATCGTGAGAGGTGGTTCCCCTATGTGGATGCTGTCTCTCAGCTAGGCCCCGAAATGAATACAAATAAAGCTGACTGAAGCAAGTAGCAGGAAAGAGCCAAGCCCAACTACATCTTTAGCTTGAAATAGACCTGCACAGTCAAGCCCAGTACATATCAGCAAAACCCCTACCAACTAGCAGAGGCTCGTAAGCCCTTGAATTAATTTGTTACATGGCAATAAGAAACTGATACAGAAACTGACATTAATTGGTGCTTAATGATGACATTGTATTTCCTCTGATTTGAATTCAGGTCTTTTACCCTTCAATTCAGAGTATGAGTCCCAAAACTGGATGACTTTCAGAAAGAAAATCGAGAGTATTTATTCACACTTAGGAATCAACTCTTAGAATTAACTAATTTCCCGCATGATTAAATAATCTTTGGGTCTTCCACAAGGAAAACTCTAGTAACTGTACAATCTTATATCATTTGTATACTCTCTTAGCATCACATAGTTTTTATTTTTGCATATTTAATGTTTTATAATTATTTGGTTAAGTAGTTATACAAATTTTTTTTCCCTCCATAATTCAAAAGGCTAACACAGGCCATGTCTTAGAGTAGGTGCTCAATAAATAAACGTTGTCTCTGGAAATGACTTCCTAGCATCGTTCACAGGCTCTTTGAGGCCATCCCTAAAGCTGTGACAATATATAACTTCCCTGTGCCCTCCTAAGGAATCTTAGAGATATGACAATGTCATCTGATATACACTAAGCTTCATGCTACCAACCAACAGATTAAATCACGTGGTGACCCCTTAGAGAGACGAGGGGGCCCTGAGACAGAAATCCTTGCTCAAGTCACAGTTCTTTCACTTAGGAGCTGCATGGCTTTGAACAAATCACTACCCCACTCTAAATCTGTTTTCTCAACTGTAAAATTACAAATGTTAGAGGTTATAATGGCATTTCTCCATGGATATCCCTTGTTTTGTCTGCTCCAAACATGATTTCTTCTGAGAATGATACCATCTTATTCGGTGAGCTCTTCTCTGTGCTACAACCATCTAATTCTCATAGAAGTATCAGGTATTCTAAGTATTCTCACTCCCACCTCCAACCAAATCAAAGCCTTCCCTCTTTATTTTTTTTTAAATTAGAAATTAAAGGGGAACTTGGGTGGTACAGTCAGTTAAGCGCCTGACTCTTGGCTTCCATTCAGGTCATGATCTCAGGGCCATGAGACAGAGATCCACATTGGTCACTACATTCAGTGGGAAGTCTGCTTGAGACTCTTTCCCTCTTCTTCTCTCTCCCTCTCCCCCCCTGTTCTTCCCACCGCTCACATGCATGTGCATGTTCTCTCTCTCTAATAATTAAATATAAAACCTTTAAAAAATTAAAGACAACATCAGTCCACACAGCTCTAGCAGTGGCTTAAAAAGAGAGAGAATGAAATTGGACCTCAAAGAAAAGCAAAAATGAGAAGCAGAGGGGAAGTCCTGTTGGCACTCAAATTCCTAGTTCCAGATGTTTCTGAGGTCAGTGGCATCCTTTCCCAGCCAGCAACTGTTTTTTTGTTTTTTGTTTTTTTTTTTTTTTGCAACTTGGTTTTTAAACCAAATACAATCCTCCCTTTTGAGCTGAAGCCATATAAAATTGATTTCCATTCATTTGGAATCAAAATAATACAGGTTTCAAACATGACTTCAAGGCTTCTAGATTCTCTGCCCCTGAAAACTTTACTAAAGGAACCTAAGACTTGAAGAGCCCTAGATGTTTGTCAGCATATACAAGACATTTTGAAAGGGACAAATAAACCTATATCTGGTAAAATTACTATTTAAAAAATGGATCTTTGGTCTCTGACTAGAACCAGCAGAGAATGAAAACACTTTGTAAACTCTAAACTACCTTATACTTTAGAGGATAATCATTCTTTGGTTTACCTAGCAGTTAATAGTCAATCACTAAAATGGAAATTTTTCCTAGTGCTATTAAGTTATTCCCTATAATTGATAAGGTAGGCTATGATGTAACCCATCTGGACATAAGAAAGGGAAAAGTCTCTCCCTAAAACAAATCTCAGTTTTGGGGAGGAAGGGTGGGTGCTGACATGATCATGCTGAGACCAATGAAGTTTTTGTAAAGAAAGCACTCCAGACTGTTGCTTTGATGCCTGACCAATCTCTTCAAACTTTAGGTAATAGTTCTAGAAATTTGGGGGAGTTCTGCTTTGAAATCATGAGTGAAGTGTTTCTTTCTCTTCCAAGTCCATAGCCATTCTTTGGATTTCTGTGTCCAAAGGGCAGATTTTATGTCTTCCTGAAACATGAGACTATTTCTAGGAAAGATTGACTATGGTTCTGGAAACTGGCTTTTCTAGATATAAATTAACTCATAAAAGAAACTTATTCTCCTTAATCTCAACTCATGTGACACCCTAAGGATCCATCCTGAGGTCCATCCTGAAAGTTCAGATATCTCAACATGTCTTTATGTTTGTTGTACCTTTCAATTTAGACAGTGCTTTTCTCCAGCCCCACCAGTGAAATAGCTAAAATCTGCTACAGTAATAACTTGAATTTTTTTTCATGCTATTTATCATCTATAGTATTCACTGCCAACAATAATTAGGCCTCACTATTTCTTCCCCAGAATTTCAAAACTCAGGAAAAACATTCATCATCTAGCACTTAATAAGTAGATAGCACCTAATTAGTTTTAGTATCTTGAATGCTTTAGAAGAAAGACAGCTTATTAGTCGGAATTTCTAAACATTTAGTAAACCTTACTATACCCTTGTGAGTGCTGTAAACATTTTAACATTTTACTATGTGTAGCTGAGAGATCCGGAGTTACTTACCGCACCACTAGACAGTAAGTTAGTAAAGCTGGGAGAGATTTCAAGAGCTCTCATGTTCAGTCCATTGCCTTCACTGCAGAACTCTGTAGAATTCCTTTCACTGGTGGACAGAGTAACACGAAGCAATCCCTAGGTTGTGATGGGATCTGGTGCTTGATGCTGTACTTTTTATCTCATGTGCCTATTGCATTTCCCATAATCATTCCACTGGAAAATATTGACAATCCAAGGCAAGGATGTGTCCAATCAAAAATGAAACACATGTGGATGCATCAGGATTGCATTAGAAATCCTTTTTATTTTTTATTTTTTCTATCTTATTTTATTTTATTTTATTTTATTTTAATTAGAAATTCTGTTAATAAACATTACTGGCAGAGTACTTTAGTCTAATTAGCAAGCCAAACTCCTACAGCTTTAAAGTGAATGTAAGTCTGGGAAAGCTTTCAACATTTCCACACAGGTCTACATGATTTGGGGTTACAGAAGGCTGAATCCTTCTGAAGGTGTTTCCCAGTTATAATGACAGACTGACATGTGCAGAGCTCACCTTTCTAGTCAGATATTTAATTGCAGTTTCATGTGCTTTCAGGCATAAAGTTCCCTTGAGGCAAAATGAATCTGCATGATAGTCAGAGACCAAACCTGGAGATAAAGCCCCAAATACCATCCAAACACAGCACCTGGAGTCCTAAAGACAAATTTAGAGAGAAGGAAGAAAATCAAGTGGTTAGCTTCTTCTTTCTTTTTTTTTTAATATATTTTTTAAATTTATTTATGATAGTCATACAGAGAGAGAGAGGCAGAGACATAGGCAGAGGGAGAAGCAGGCTCCATGCACGGGGAGCCTGACGTGGGATTCGATCCCGGGTCTCCAGGATCGCACCCTGGGCTAAAGGCAGGCTCCAGACCGCTGCACCACCCAGGGATCCCAGCTTCTTCTTTCTGTTCTGTCAATTAATATATATAAATTTTTTATCCCTTCCCTGGAGAAAAATTCGAGATTCTACAACCAGTGAAATCAGCTAATTTCTACATACTGAGAAATCACACCAAATATGCTCTCCAATGATTTATTTGACTTCAGATTTTTTTTCATGTATTATGGAATATTTCCAATAAAGAGGTATAAATAATATAATTCAGTCATTGTATTAATCCAAAAGAAAATGCAAACGCAGTTAAAGTTCTTTGTGTATTCCTACTGCATCATCTCTCCAACACTTTTCTCATGGGAATAATTACTGTATTGAAATTGGCATTTTATCATTTCTTGGCATTTGTTATATGAAATTCATCCATATAGATATGTACTTCATTAATTTCACTGCAGTAGTGCATTTTCCTGCATGGAATGGAATTCCATACCATAATTTATTTATCCATTGTCCTACTGAAGGACATTACAACTATTCTCATTAAGAGTCATTAAGAGCAGAGCTGACAAATGCATAAATGTACACACCTGTTCATACATCAGAGTAAGAGTTACTTGAGAGTATATAACATCTAATGGATTGTTGTGTTGTAGGTCATGCTTGTTTGCCACTTCATTAGATTCTGATACACTCCTCCAAAAGTTTATATCAGGACAACTTTTTAATAATCTTAGAATCATCAAGCTTTTTAATTTTGCCTCTACCTATGAAATGGAACAAACTTTCGCATGTTTAATGGCCATCGTCTTCCTCTTTTATGAATAGCTTTTTCACATTTTTTTCATGTTTCTCTTCTTTTTGTTGATTTTCAGCATTATTTAAACACTTTGGATTCTGAAAAAAAATATAGTCCAGATTGAAACATGAATATTGAGGGCTTTAATAAGGAAAGTGCCCCCCAATGTACTTAACTGAGAGTCTAATGTGTTTTTATGTAGTGAAAAGAATATTTGATTCTTTGAAGAAGTTGAGATAAATTTGCAATAGATATGCAGAAAAAAGAAAAGCCGATAAATAGATGCTTTTATTAAACTCCAGGAAAAAAAATTGCTTGAACAAGAGAAGAAATATAATCAGTGTACCTTTTGAAGATCAATTTTGAATAATATTTACAGAGTAATAATAATAATGTAAATAACCATTGTTGATCTAACCAAAAGGAATGGCATAATTTTATGACAAATAGAAGGTTTGTGTGGGAAGTAATAGAACTTAATCTTCCTTTTCATAGTATAGAGTGAGTGGATAATATAAAAATTTTAAAAACAAGAAAAAAATTTAAAATCTAAGAACAACTGTAAAAACATGCCTTTAAAAAAAAAAAGACTCTATTTATTTATAAAACAACCAGGTGGAGTACAGAGAGAGAGAGGTACAAGCAGACTTTCTGCTGAGCATGGAATTTGTGTCAATCCCAGGACCTTGAGATCATGGCCTAAGGTGAAGTCAGTCTCTTAATCCACTGAGCACCAAGGTACCCTCAAGCATGTCATTTATACATGTGAAGAAAAACAACTGAGTAAATCCCCAAACTACTTGAAAAGCATTTGCTTATTTTTATTACTTTGATAAAAATTAAAGTTAAACTTAAAATACTATATATAATAAACAAAAATAACATAGGGAACCATGGAAATGGCATTTGTATTGGGGTAATGAAATTATAAATATATTTCTATTCTGTTTAATACTTTTCTGAGTTTTCCAAAGTTTCTAAAATACACATATATTCCTTTCTTAGTGAAAAATCGGTGCTATTACTTTTTAGGACTAAAAAGATACATGGTTGGCCCTTAAACATGGCCTATGCATAAAGATACATGGTTGGCCCTTAAACAGGGATTAGGAGCAACGACACCTGCACAGTCAAATATCTGTATAGAACTTTTGACTCCCTCAAAAGCTGAAATGCTAATAGCTTAGCATTGATTAAAAACCCAATTCATAAACCGCTGATTAACACATTTTTAGTATGTTGCATATATCACATAATGTATTCTTACAATGCAATAAGAGAGAGAGAGAAAATAAAAAGTTATTAAAATCATAAGGAAGAGAAAATACATTTACAGAACAATGCTGTAAAGAATCCATGGATAAGCAGACCTGCCCAGTTCAAACCTGTGTTGTTCAAGGGTCAACTCTAATTATGAAGAACAAGCTCACCTGGCAAAGGACTTCCCAAGGGACAGGGAAGGAAAGCAGAGTAGATTATAAGCAGAGAACAATCAGAAGGCCATTGGAATTGTGCATGCCAAAAGCCACAGGAATCTGAATTTGAGAGTCTCCATGCAAATGTTAAAGAGGTCAAATTCACATGGCTTTTGAGAGGCTGGATGTGTAAATAAGGTTGGAGGATAAATTTTGAGAGTTTTTACAGTTTCTGGTTTGGAGGAGTTCGATCCCATTCACTGAGATAGGGAAGCATGTGTGGAACAAGAGGAGCTTCATTTTAGAGGTCTTGAGTCCTTTGTAACACTGACAATCCTGTAATCTGACTGCTATAACCAACAATGCCGTTCTCAATGAGTGGTCTAACATAACTTTACTCTTCTTTTCCTCAACATGCTGTATGAATGTTCCAGACTAGTGGACCTTGTGCCACTACCATCTTCCAATGTCAGAGAAGAGAAAGAACCTAGGAGATCTTATAGGCCATCACTGGGGCCAGAAATGGAAGTAACCTGTGTCAATTCTACCCATACTCCACTAGCCAAAAGTCTGCATTGTGGCTCCACGTAACCACAGGGAAGGCTTGCAGATATGGGCCTATTAAAATACAAAACAAAAGCAACAGTTTTGGTGGACACATAGCGTTGTCTCTACTCCAGACATCTGAGTAGGAAAATTCAGGAGACAGTATGATAAAGCTGAATCAGAAGTCTGAACCAAAGCAAAGATTACCAAATTATCATTATATAAATAATAGTTGAAGTCAGAGGAGAAGATTTGGGGGAATATATGGATTGAGAAAGAAACCAGAAGAATGAAACTCAAGAGAGTGTGTAAGTGTAGGCCAAAGAAGAGAAGAGAAAATGCTCAGAGAGATGGAATTAACCAAGATGAGAGAACCGCGGGGTGGGGGTTGGGGGGGCAGGAAGGAAGTCTAAGATGCCAGACTTTACAGCTGGCAGATCCAACAAGGACACTGAGGCTTCTATTGACCTTGGCAATCAGAAAGTCATTGATTACTTTGCCACAAGCAGCTGCAGTAAAAGCTTGCAGGCAGAAAGCAATAATTGGGGGTTGTGGAGGAAATGGGAAGTGGGGAGTACAGATAACAAATGCCTCTTTGGATTCCTTAAATGCTTTGAAGGGAAGGAGAGAGGAGGCAATGACAGAAGGGATGCATATGGGTCAAAGAACACCATATTTTTATTCAGCAATTATTTCATTTCCTATACTTATTAGTCAGACACTTAGTTGTCAGATTGATTTGTATTGATGCAATCACACTATGTTGCTATAATTCTGGTGGAAAAGAATAAAATACTTTACTCAGACTGAATGTCCATGCCAAGAACTTTGAATGATCAGTTGCAACTTATCAACCTCCTTAATACTTATGTCGAACCAGAGCCCCCAGTTTGGGAGTCCATGTTTCCCATTAAATTGCTCCAACATGTGGCAGTCATGAATTTTCATCATTAAATTCTGTAGAGGGAGGACTTCGGCTTTGTAGAGGATATAAAATAGTTCAGGATTGGGCAAGATTAGGATAAGGAAGACATGATATTGTGGGACCCACAAGAAAAGTTACTACTTGCTAACAAAATAATCCATGCTCTGTGACATGTCAAATCACATACGTAAATGACTTCACAATTCCTTCCTTGCTATACAAGAATAGAAATAATCACAATCACTATGCAGAGTTCTGGGGAAGGTGGGCGTGTAGTGTAGGCTTTGGAGGCCCACCCAGCTGTAAAGCTACATTACCTCTATGAGACAACTTGTCAGGTACAAGCTCATGTCATTATCCCACGTGATTGCAAAAACAGTTAATAAAACCAGGGCATGGTTTAAACAGTGGAGAAGCATTGGCTTTTTCCCCCATGTTTAGGGGGGAAAGCATTGGCTTTTTTCTCCATGTTCAGGATTCATCATTCTGTATGCCTGAAAGCCATCCCTTGCTAAGGTCTAAGAAGTCAGAGTCTGGAAACCTGATGCCTTTGTTACTTTTAATTTTTTCTCCCAGCATCACCACTGCAGAAGTCCTTTGTCACAGGCTGGGAGACACACTTAATACTCCTCAGTAGCCTAACAAGAAGAAACAGGGGGAGGGAAATCACATTTTCACATGAGAAATTATGATCAGCTGTGATCCCTGCCAGCCCATGAATTTCAAATGGCGCTCCATTTTCAAATGCGCTATTTCAGCCCTCATCAGCCAGTAGAAAGCAGCCGTGGGGGTTATACTTCACACGCACTTTGGCTTATTGAACACTCACAGGAGCCTGCAAGCGAGCTTTCAGCTCATAAAATTTGCCCCTCAGAGTACAAAAAGAGTACAAGTAAATCTGTCTTTCTAGGCCCAGCATTTGAAGGAAAACTAAAGGGGGTGGCTTGCAAGCATTTGATTATCAGAGACTCAGGGCAAAGTCTAGATTTCAATAGATGGTAAGAGGGGGCTTCATCTTCACTGAACAAGGCAGAGATTTCTCAGTGCACTACCGGGTCCGAAGTGAATGGATGTGCATAATTGCTAGAACTAGAGAAACATCTGGAGAGATAAGGCCTTGCTTCCTGGTAGCTTCCCTGTGAATTAGAACCTATGACAATCCCACAGAACCCACAATTCCAAATATTTGTCCCAGATGAATCCCAACAGGCAAAATTGTAGATGGACTTTGTCATGGGGTTCCTGTAGCAAACAGTTTTCCATTGACCAATTTCTAAACAACTCTACGGAAGTACTTTTATAAATGTAAAATTACGCCTCTGTTTTCATATTTTTCCCCTATGTGGAGGGTAAAATATCAGAAGGGTATAGAGTCAATTAGTCTCTTTATAATAAGTCCTACCTTATTGAAAAATCGATAATGCCCATTTGTTGATCTTAAAAACTTATCTTTGGTACAAAAATAAAAAACCGACAAGTAACTGCTTTAGATTACTGTGTCTATGTACCCAGGCTCTCAAGCACAGTCGCTGAATTGTAGTCTATGGTGCCCTCTGGTGGAACGAAATCAATATCATGTCCCCTAATTCTTAGAAGTGTTTTAAAAGTTGGCATTCAGTTCATGCAACCCTGTCCTATGATTTGAAAGACCGCCAGGAGGTGGAAAGCCAATAGTTTTTCATTTCTTTTTTTTTTCTTAATGGCCAGAAAATCTCTTACTTTTGAATAGTCTTTTCCTTTTCTATCCTAATTTATCTAGAATATGAGACTTCTATAATTTTTGAAATGTTCTCTCCTTTTTTTAGTCCATTCAATGATTTCCCATAATTCTTAGTATCATTAGTTGAAATGTAATCTTTGAAAACTTATTCTTATGACTTGTTTGGTACTTTAACCAAATAATCTAAACTTTTCTGTAAATAAAAGCAATGCCTACTTAAATGGAACCACAGGGAATGATGTAGAATCAAGCAAATAAAACAATGACAACAAAGAATGATCTATCAAAGTTTACAACCTCGATTCACAACACATTTGCCCATTTTCGTAATGATTGTAGATTTATGCAATGTTAATAAATCAATCAATCTTTCTTTCTTTCTTTCTTTCTTTCTTTCTTTCTGGAGCAAAGACATACTTTAGAAAAATAGAATACTAATTTCTTTACCAAATGTCAGCCATTCCTCTTATAGAAGACCCCTCTGAAATATAACTGAACAAAACATATTCCTTTATACTTCCTAGCTCTTTTAAGAGAGAATTGTCTACTTTCCAAAATCTTTGAACCTGATCAGAAGGGATTCAACAGAATATGACATCCTGAACTACCTCAGAAATGCAAAGCATGCCTATGAGAGTGTGATTTATAATAAAGGAATTTGGCCAAACACACTTAGAAATTCTTGATGTCAATAGTATAAAAATTATTGCCTCCAAAACCAAAAGTGTCAATAAAAAAAGGCACTGATGGAGAGAAAAGTTAAAACTTGTCTTAAGGCTCTGGACAAATAATTGAGTCTCAGAGAAAGAAAGTGTCTTGGGCAAGTTCTCTTGGTGGGGAGCTCACTGTGGTCTGTGGGATACAAGACTCAGTTCTGCTATTAAAGCTTGAGCACTCCTCAAGCTGCTGGTATTTCTGTCAATAAGAGCACGGGCTGGTTTATCTCTGAATAGGCAGGTGGGCACGAACCTCTGCCTCCAGTGTGGATATACATGCTCACAGACATGCCTCTCCATCTCCATTGCTCATTTCATGGTGTATGTGCCTGAAAAGACAATCATATTTCCAACCGGTATGAGAGCATTTTGAAATAATATCACATGATGCTGAGAAATCTGGGGGAAATGGCCTCACCACTAAACAAGGTATTGATTTTACCTTGTTTATAAACCCACCCTGCCAGGCAGCCATAATGCCAATTGCAGAGCTCTGGTCACACAAGATCTTATGCCTCTGAACCTCCAAATATTACAACTGGTTCCACTTTTATTCATTGTATTCTCACCCAAGAACACTTCGATTATAATAGTGGTCTCAATTTTCTCCAGAAACAAAACAGATTCTTATCATATGGTCGTGAAAATCCAGTCTCCATAAAAGATGATCAGTATAATTTCATTCAATGTTAGCCTTTGGTTTTGTATCAATTTATTTATTCATTCATTCACACATTCAAAAATTATTTATTGGGAGACTTCCAATTAGCCCTAGGATAATGCTAATATGACTTTTTTCTATCTTACCTCTAAAATCCATACAGATCATCAGAAAAAGAAAAAAATGTACATAGATATACATATATATTCCATGCCTACAACATCACAGGAGATAAAAGAAAATTAGAATCTTCAATTTACAATATAAGAAACTCAGGAACCCATGTCAGGGTGAAAAGTCAAGCAGATAAGCAGATAATACAAAGAAAAGAAGAAGGTACAGAAAAGAAGAAGGTACAAAAGAAGAAGGATACTAATGGAAGTCGAACAAGACAACATCCTGCTCTGTCTCTGTCTCCCCTCTTGCTGTTTGTCTCTCTCTTGGGTCACTCTGAGGAAGCTAGCTGCCATGCTGTAAGGACACTGAAGCAGTCCAGTGAAGAAGCATACCCAGAGAGGAACTGAGGCCTCCAGCTAACACCCGGAGAGGAAAAGAAGACTCCTGCCACCAGCTACGGGAATGAGCTTGGAAGAGGATCCTCCCAGGGCAGTGAAGCCTGAAATTAACCCAGTTAAGCCGCTCTTGAATTCCTGACCCACAGGAATAATAAATATATATAATATATATATAATAAATGATATATAATAAATATATTTATTTATTAAATAAATAAATGCTGATATATATATATCACATATATATAAATGTGATATAATAAATGCTTGTTGTTTTAAGCCATTAAGTTGGGGGAAACTTGTTATACAGAAACACATAACTAGTATATAATGGATCAAATAGAAAGGA
The DNA here is from genome assembly GCF_018345385.1 of Vulpes lagopus. NCBI lineage: Eukaryota > Metazoa > Chordata > Mammalia > Carnivora > Canidae > Vulpes > Vulpes lagopus. The sequence goes on from NC_054842.1 coordinate 14,712,739, forward strand.
TTTGAGGGGGCATAAGATTAAAAAAGATCAGTCTGGGCAAAGCACTGCTTCTGGGAGAGAGCTATCTACATAGAGAGAGTTCTCCCTTGGAGGCATGATGGGGAAGGGAAAGAAGGAAACGAGTTTATAAATTAAAGGTCTTACAGAAACAAAGGATAATTTAAAAATCTACCATTTGATTACAAAATTTAAACACTGTCCTTTGACTTCCACATATTAGCCATTCAACAATCAACACATTTATTCCATTTTCCCTTCCTTCTTTTTGTTTGTTAGATCAACTTTATGAGAACAAGGAACAATTATGTGCTGTTCCTCCATCCTTGTTCTCACCGTGTTTCAACTTTTTAAGAAGAATGTTATTGTGGTAAAACATAATGCATAACATAAAATTTACCCCCTTAACCATTTTTAAGTGTATAGTCCAGTAATATTAAATACATTTATAAAGTTGTGCAACCATCACCACCATTCACATCCATACTGTCGTCCTCATGTAAAACTGAAATCTATATCCATTAATCAATAATCCTCCATTCTCCACTCCCAGCCCCTGGAAACCACAGATCTACTTTCTGTCTCTATGATTTTTGACTACTCTAAGTACCTTTATAAGTGAAATCATATAGCATTTTTCTTTTTGTGACTGGCTCATTTCACTTAGCATAAAGCCCTCGAGTTTTATCCATGTTATAACATGTGGCAGGATTTCCTTCCTTTTCTGACTAATATTCCATTGTGTGTATACATCACATTTAGCCTATCCACTCATTTGTTGATGGATGCTGGGCTGACTTCCATGTTTCAGCTCTTGTGAATAATACTGCTATGAACATGCACATACATCTTTGAGACACCGCTTTCAATTATTTTGAGCATATGCTTAGAAATGGAACTCTGGATTAGATGATAATTTCAATTTTTTGAGGAAATACCATACTGTCTTCATAGTGGCTACACCATTTTACATTCACACCAACAGTGCACCAGAGTTCCAATATCTCTACATCTTTGCCAACATTTGTTATTTTCTTTTTTTTTTTTTTTATGGTAGTCATCCCATTGACTGTGACATTATATCTTATCATAGTTTTGATTTGCTTTTCCCTAATTAGTGATGTTAAGAACATTTTCACCTGCTTATTAGCCATCTGTATATCTTCTTTGGAGAAATGTCTGTTCATCTCCTTACCATTTCAAATCACATGTTTGTTTTATTTTTGTTGAGTTTTAGTTTTCTGTATATTTTAGATATTTATCCCTCACCAGGTAAATAATTTGCAAATATTTTCTCCCATTCTGTGGATTGCCTTTTTACTCTGTTGGTAGTGTCTTCTTTTGCACAAATTTTTTTTTAAAAATTTACAATGTCAAAAATATCTATTTTCTCTTTTGTTGCCCATATGATGGCAAAAGAAATTTAAAAAATCTTGATAAAGAACATTTTAAGCAAGCTTACCTGTTATGGAAAGGAGAAAATTATGCTAAAATCTATACACTCAAAAAGGACCCCGCCAATGATTACATCAGACTCTTTAATAGGTTGAATGGAATGTGTACCAACCAGAGGAATAAGTGAGATGCTTTGATTGGAGGGTGATACTCTTAAATGTAGCTGCAAATAAGTAGAATACGTTTAAATAGTTTATTGAAAGGAATCTTAAAGTTCAATATATCAGATTTCTCTGGTATGCTTCCTACTCCCATCCTCTCAAACTCACATCTGACTTTAGTTGTGTCTTTAGCTTAGTTCCAGATGAAAGTCAATTCCCTTGCTCTGCCAGTAACGCATGCCAAGTAGGTATTACACATATTTTGCTTTCTTCCCAAGATTTTTCTGGTTCACATATGTAGAGATACAGAGGAATTAACAACACCCTAGAACAAACTTCAACCAATGGGATATAAGAACTGAGAAATGTTTTTCCTTGGAGCTCCTGTGCTGAGAAAGTATAAAAGTTGTTTCAAATGCTCCTCAGCATGTCTGGTTAGGTGGAGTTGCCCGTGGAGGTTATCAACTCAATAGCACACTCTTTTTTTCACTTCTTTATTGTAGTTTTATTGGTTCCTAGCTCTTGATTCCTAGAATCAGCTTCAAATAAATGGCCTGTAAGACTTTGCTACAGATTCTGTTTTGCGATGAGGGACAAGGGACCTAGACTAAGATAGTCATCTTTCAAAAAGTCCCATCCTTCCTTAGTATCCAAAATACATAAAGAACTTATAAAACTCAACACCCAAAAAAACAAATAATCCAATTCAAAAACGAGCAGAAGACATGAATAGACATCTTTCCTAATAAAACATAGAGATGGCCAATAGACACATGAAAAGACACTCAACATCACTCATCATCAGGGAAACACAAATTAAAACTGCAATGAGACATCACTTCACACCTTCAGAATAGCAAAAATCGGCAACACAGGAAACAACAGAAGTTGGTGAGAATGTAGACAAAAAGGAACATTTGCTGCACTGTTGGGAATGCAAACTGGTGTAGCCAACTCTGGAACTTCCACAGTATAGAAGTTTCTCAAAAAGTTATAAATAGAGCTACTCTTTGTTGTGTAATTGCACTACTAGGTATTTACCCAAAGAATACAAAAAATACTAATTCAAAAGAATACATGCACCCTGATTTCATAGCAGCATTATCTACAATAGCCAAATTATGGAAACAACACAAATATCCATTAACTGATGAATGGATAAAGAAGATATATACATATGCATGTATATACATATACATTTGCAACAACGTGATGGAACTAGGAAGTGTTATGCTAAGCAAAATAAATCAGTCAGAGATAAATAAATACCATATAATTTCACTCATATGTGAAGTTTAAGAAACAAAACAAATGAACAATGAGGAAAAGAAAGAGTGAAAAGCAAACCAAGAAACAGACTCTTAAATATAAAGAACAAACTGATGGTTACCAGAGGGGAGGTGCTTGCGGAGATGAGTTAAATAGATGATGGGGACTAAGGAGTGCACACACCTGGGTGTTGTTGAAAGTGTTGCATCACTATATTGTACACATTAACTAATATGCTGTATGTTAACTAATTGGAATTTAAGTGAAAACTTTAAGAAAAAGTCCCACTCTTCCTTATAAGTGGTGGAGCTCTGGTAGTAGCTCTACCTGAAACCTCTCATTCTATTTTTTGTTTTTTCTTCTTAATTATTTGCCTGCGACAAGCCATCTTGTGTTGCTGAGCCTGAACACATGCAATTCCCCGTTTTGAGTAGTAACTCTTATACAAGTATGCATAACAGAATTGTTTGTGGAGATTTATAAGAAATGTATTGTCCTAGACCCCATCTCAAAAGTATGTTGTTAGAATTTCCTGCGCTCATTGTAATGCTCATCCATGATTAATAACCATTGGACTAGACAGGTCAATCTATTCTCCTATCTCGGCCCTCCACTTCCTCCATTCATTCTTAAATTTGTTAACCTCAAACTACATCAAGGCATCGTGCTAGAAACTGAGGATAAGACAATGAATAGGAATAGGTCTATTTGGAAGTTTTAAACTTACCTTGATTGTAGCTGCTTCCAAGAAGCTCTTTCTGACTACTTCTACCAGCATCAGTTTTAACATTGCATTTTCATGCACATAATTAAGAAAATCATCTTTGATTCTCCTCTAATAACTTGGACTCACCTTGCTGCAGAACTTATCACCTTGCACTGAAATGGTTTATGGTTCTGTTTCTTCTATTTCACTATGAGCTGACCAAGGCCAGGATTTGTATTCATTATTGTGATGTGTTCAATCATGCTGTAAACAAGAGAAGGATAGTAAGGGAGGAAGGGAGCTAGAGAGGAAAGCAGATAGACCATTGTAAATATCTCAGACATCATCCCTAACCTTGGCCTGAAGCCAGCACGTTTTAATTCCGATGGAAATTATATATATGCATATATATACAGATACATATAATTTTATTTATTTATTTATATATGAATGAGTTGGGTGTTCTCATATTTAATTCTCCCAACAGTCTTGACTTATGCATGCTATCATTTCCATTTTAAAGATAAATAACCAGTGTTCAAATCGGTGAAACATTTTGCTCAAGGTCACCTTTGTAGTAGGTAGAGTATCTGGGATCTCAACCCAAAGCTCTCAATGAGAAAAAGACCCAGAGTTTTTCTGCACTTGCATCCATGACTGCCAGAGTGTGTGCATATATGTGAGTGTAGACTTTCCACTCTACAGAAACTTCTCAAAGGCAGAAATAGTGTTTGTTTCATCATTTCAGTAAGAGTCAGGGTTTAACAAAGTTACCATCAGGAGAGGAATAAATTCTTCAAGGGACTGTTCATCTCCTTCTTTTGATTTTTGGCATTAAAGGTCTCTGTAGTCTTGCTAGAAATTTTCCATCAAGGTTATTCTCCAAGTTCTTGTGGATGACTTTGAAATTTAAATTTTCCCATCATCTTCCAGAATGAAGGCTGAGGTTAAAAAGGCATATTTCGTTTTTCTCTTTTCCCCATAGCCTTCAGTGTTTCCCTTCTCTCACCATTATCCTTCCCCTTGTCTGTGATCTACGTGAAAAATGTTTTACTTGTATCTTCAGTTGCTCTCTTCCTCACATTTCTCAGTGCTTTGGGTTGCTAAAGCTGCATTTTCCCTGTGGAACTTCTGCCAAATATAATTGCCCCGCACTGTTTGGGAAAGGCTTAGATTTGTTTCATAGGTTGTTTCTTTAGCCCTAATAAGTACAGACACTTATTAGCTGGTCACAATTTCATTCGCCCCTTTGTGGGTTGTATTTCCTTGCTTGTTAACGTGTAAATCATAGATTTCTCTAATTACATACTGGTGCCTTTTTCTTTCTGCTCAGAGCTCGGAAATTAGTAAAGGGCTGGGACTCTGATAGGAATGTCTAGAATGGTTTCTTCACACACACTTGGGGATGCTACTGGCACAGAGTAAATTTAACTTCAACGTGTGTGTGTGTGTGTGTGTGTGTGTGTGTGTGTGAGGTTGGCTCCTCTGAATGTTCAGTTTGTTTCTGACTTGAGATTAAGAACGTGCCAGCCAGAGTGTAAGGAAAAGAGATAGCTCCAGAACCTTAGAGTTGCAAACTCAAAACTATAAATTCAAATGAACTAATCAAGTATTCAGTAAACACTGTAGTCATTTTGCCATTTCTCAATTTCACTTATCTCACGTCTCCTTATAATCTCTCTCAGATATTGTGAACCTCTGTGTTTGTAGTGAAAAGCTGGAGATAGTTTCTATTTGATCATAAATGTATTTGATTTGAACTGACTGATAGCAATTATTTGAAGCAGTTCATGTGCAGAGAAACATATATAAAGCTGATTATAATTAGGGTTAATTTAAAATTCTTCTCATGAACGAGAGTGCAAAATGCACTGTGTCTTCCTGCCCTAGCACCCCAAGGTATAGTCCTGGGATCAGCAGCACTGACATGGGTCTTGGGCCACCACTGGCCCACCCCCACTCTGGACATGGACTGAATCATAATGGGTATATTTCACAATTATCAATATCTTCTGGTGGTTCCTGGTCTTCAGATTCCCTCAGTCCAGGTGCTTTCCCAGCTGGGGCCCAGTTAATGGGAAAGCAGAGAGAAGCCTTTCTGGTTGCTCATGGGTGAAATCTATGATTGTGAATCACAATCACATGACTGAGATCAATAAGCATAATAAAATGGCTGTTTTAGGTCACTAATTTTAAGGCGATTCCTTTTACAGCGGTGTAATCAAACCAACTTTCTGTCATCTGCATTTCTACCCATTTTCCCAGAGCCCAGAGTTCTCCCATGAAGTGTATTATGCTCCAAATTTCTGAAAACACATAGAATTTTGAGTCAGAGCATAAATTATACTGAGTCCAAAGTTCCCCCAATTGACTGATTTCCACAAGGTTATATTTCCATAACAATAGTTTTATTATTTTCCTTCACGGCTTTTGACTAGATTTATCTTCAGTGATACCATAACATGAGAATTTTGATGCTTACTTTGCTTTTTCTAACCTTACAAATATTCAAAAATATAAAAATAAAAACATAGCTATCTGTGTATCACCAGGTGACATGCTGCTTTCTACCAGTGTTACATGTGTTCCAATTTGGAGAATAATGGTCTAGTAGAAGCCTTTCATGGGACAGACAACTCCCTCTGGTCGTAGTCTAATCATGTTCTTGGCTCTTCTCAGTTCTGAGTTCAAAGAAGAGAAATTATTCCACTATTTGACTAGTTTCTTCTTTTTTTTTTTTTTGGTTGTCTCTCAAAAAGCACTTGACTTCCATACTTTGTCCAAATTCCTGCATTTTACTCATTTTATTTCTACTGACTGAATTCTATACCTTGTTCACCTCCAATTTGAGAGTCTGCTTGTGATGATGACTGCTCCCTGGACTCTTGTCTTTACAAAACTTGTCCCTACCTAAACCCAGTTAAGAAGGAAATAAGGCAGAAGTGACAGGACGCCTGGGTGGCTCAGCGGTTGGACATCTGCCTTTGGCTCAGGGTGTGATCCTGGAGACTTGGGATCGAGTTCCGCATCGGGCTCCCTGCATGGAGCCTGCTTCTCCCTCTGCCTGTGTCTCTGCCTCTCTCTCTCTCTCTCTCTCTGTGTGTGTGTGTCTCTCATGAATAAATAAATAAATAAAATCTTTTAAAAAAAGGCAGAAGTGACAAATGAAGTCCATTTCTATATATATAAACAATGGAATGGGTCATATAACATGTCAAATATATAAAAAATGAGGTTGCAGTATAGGGTTACTCAAAGTGTGGCCTGGGGACATGTATCAGTCAATGAGCTACTGATTACTACCATGATATCAATATAAAATCTGAGAACTAGCAGTTAAAACTTTTATAATAATCTGCTAGTAATTTAATATCAGTTGAATTTAGTAATAATTAAAAGGTTAGAATTTCATTTTGAATGTCATTTTATTTTATTGTTTCAAGTTATGTCTTTCTTATGTTTTATGAAAATATTGGTTTGCAATAGACTAGAATTGTTTGTTTTGTTTTTTAGAGAAAGAGAATCTCAGGCAGGCTCTACACCCAGCATGAAGCCCGCAGCAGGGCTCAAACGACCACCCCTGAGATCATGTCCTGAGCTGAAATCTTTGAATGTTTAACCAACTGAGCTTCCCAGGCACTCCTAGAATTTTTTTTTTAAACCAAAATACTGGTTCTTTATCATAGATATTCTTAGGAACACTTACATGTAGGACTAAAGAAATTGTTCTTTTAAGTAGAACTCAGGAAATTGGGGATCCCTGGGTGGCTCATCGGTTTAGCGCCTGCCTTTTGGCCCAGGGCGCGATCCTGGAGACCCAGGATCGAGTCTCACGGCGGCCTCCCCGCATGGAGCCTGCTTCTCCCTCTGCCTGTGTCTCTGCGCCTCTCTCTCTCTCTCTGTGCGTCTATCATGAATGAATGAATAAATAAATAAATAAATATTTAAAAAAAGAACTAAGGAAATTGTAATGGATTTTTAAAAAATAATATAATATATAGATATTCTAAAGCAAAATACAGAGAAGGATGAACACAATCATATATCTATATTCTAGCATTTGTTGTCATTGTGTGGTGGCTCTTTATCAAAAAATGCATGTCATAGCCACAAAATTATTATGAAAGAAAGTGGAAATATTCTTTTTCCTATTCTTGACTCTCCTACTCTTTGCTCTCTACTCAAAACTGTCAGAATTTCGGCACTTATAAATGCAAACACCACAGTCTCTCAACAACTTTTACAAATTGCTTCTGACTGAATTCATTTTATTAGGGAGCTTTCAATTAAATCCTGTTTTCCTGGAACATAATATTTTTAAACCTTTAGGCAAAGCATAATAAGGCTTAAAACAGAGCTAGAAACACGTTTTGCCACGCTTTGATACTAGATTACCTAAATTTCTGCTTAACAGATGCAATAAAAGATAGTTACTGCCAAGAGGCTCTTGTCTGCCTTCAATAATCTCCAAAGTGATTCTCATAGATCAAATGGGCACACGAGACACTCAGACATGGAAACATATTCACACATAATTGATATTCCACTTTGTAGCCATTACCAATATGATGTAATATAGCTGAAGGAATGATGGAATTTGGTGCCAAATTTAAAGTCTGAGTTCGAATGTGAATTCATCTGCTACTTCTACCTTCATGATTGTTTTGAGAATTAGATATTATGTATGTAAGAGACTGAAGACAGATTTTATTTCATATGTAGTGTTTGAAAGTAATCCATCAAATTTTGTTTAAAAAATTAGAAATGGACTTTAATGGAGGAAACAAATCTCTGTTTTATATGCTACTGCATTAATTAGGAAACTATTTTCCATTAAATATGCTACTCCATTGCATTAAGACTTGCTTATGGTTGAGATAGCATTCCTAATTTAAGGAAAAATTTCTGACAAAAGTAAGATTTCCCTCTCAAAGTTGCTAGTCAGCTCACTTGTAATCTGGCTTCTATACAAACTCACCACAACAGTATTAACTAGTATTGTTCTATCTCTTGAAACTCATTACTCTCTTATTTTCTGTAATTTTTTTGTGTTTCTCCATCTAGCTACAAACAATTTCTTCTCAGCCTCTTTTATTGGTTCCTTTTACTATCTTTAAGTTTAGGTGTCGAGTGCCCACTCTTCTTTCTTTGGCCCAATTGTAGTAGGTTCATTATTCATTCTCTCCCTGAGCCTTGTTCAATCCCATGCTATTAACTACCATCTATAACCTAATGAATTATTCTTTTCTATCTTCAACCTTGATATCTTCTCAAGTTTTGGGCTATGTATGCAACTGTCTGCTAATTTTCTTACCTACATGCCCCAACAAGAGTTTCAGCTCAAAATGTGCTATACTGATCACACTGCTATATTGCCACAAAAGCTGTTTCTCTTCCACTAATTCACTAGTCTCAGTTTTTGAACCATTATACCTCCAGTTACCCCAAACAGAACCTGGAGAGTCTTACTCAACTTTTAGCCACTGAGCCACTGAAACCTTATAACTTTATATCTTTATTCATCACTGTATTGTACAACAACAAAACAAAAACCCCAGAACATCTCATTCCTACGGGTGTGCAGGGTGACTGTGGTTCTGCTGATTTAGGCTGGACTTAGTGGGGAGGCTCTCCTTCTGACTGCAAGGCAGCTGGGCCTGGCTGCAGACTGAGAGTGAGAGTCAGGCATGCTCTACATGTTTCTCATCCACCTGGACCTCAAAGTTGCTGATGGTATATTTCGTGATAAAAGAAGCTCAAGAGGGTGAAATGCACAATCACATTTTAAACCTCTGTTGATAACCTCTGTTCACTAATATCCTACTGGCCAAAGGAAATTACATGGCCAAGACTCAAGTTGAAGGGTGGGAAATATACTTTGCTTCTAGTGCAAAGCACAATAACGCATGGCGAATTCTATTGATGTGTAATTTGCAAACAGAGAAAGCACAAAGTTAGCAAACAATGACCGACCCAATCTACCACACATGTCAAGTATTTCTCACCTCTATTCTTTGTCCTCATTCTAAAAAATCATCCTTATTTCATTACCAAACATGCCTACTCAGACAACCTTTTCTCTGGTCTCCCACCAACTCAAACCCATCCTCTATAATGTAGCCGAAGTACTCAATAGAAAACATAAACCAGACCCTGTGACATCCCCTCAGTACTTCAGCCGCTCGCATTGCTTACCCAATAAAATCTAAGTCCTTCAGCAATGCTCATGAGGTTCTCCAGCACATCGCCCTGTCCTCCTCTCCAGTCTCATCTCCCCTCTCTCGACACTATGCTCAAGGGATACATGTACTGCTGTTCCACAGGTTTCCACGTTCTTCTGCTATGGCTCACGCCATTCCATCTCCCAAAATGTTCTTTTCTTTCCTTACTTACTTGGCAAATTCCTTTTTAAAAAATAAGATTTTATTTATTTATTTGAGAGTGAAAGTGTGAGCATGAGTGAGGGAAAAGGAAGAGCAGACGGAGAGGGAGAAGCAGATTCCCCACTGAGTGTGGAGCCCCATGAGGAGCTTGATTCCAGAACCCTGAGATCATGATCTGAGCCAAAGTCCGTCACTTAACAGAATGAGCCACCCAGGTTCTCCCTCACCTGGCAAATTCTTGCTTGTCCTCTAAGAGCTACCTCAGACATCACTTCTGTAGCAAATCTTTGGACTCTATCAGACTGGTTTAGTGGTCCATCATAGTCTTTACACTATGTTTTAGTTCAGGAGGTTAATCCAAAGTTATTACTTTTTTCCACTGACAGGGATTCTCATCATACCACCCCCCCAAGAAAGTCTAGGGGTACTATTTTGGGAGTCTGAATGTGATGGAAAATATATTTATTTACTTTTACTAATATCCAATAGAAATATAACATTTCTTTCTATTATGATTCTAAGTAACAACCACAATACTGTTAGGAGTATTATGCCACCAATGGAATTTATAATTTCATACCCCTACATTACAATTGTTGCAGACAATTCAAAACTCCAAGGAATCATTAGACATGTCACTAAATCATATTTATGGCATTTAATAAAAGTGTTCTTACATTACTGTAGCATTTTAAAATTAAAATATTTAATTTTTTTCAAATATTCTTAGTTTATTTTCTTCTATATTTTATTTGCCTCTAAAAACATTTTCTGAGAGGACATTACCAAATGCTAAAGAGATCACTGACACTCATAAAACAAAACCCCTAAATAATGCTTTGCTCTTGGCAGTTGCACCATTTCATTGCAGAGGACTGGAGAATTCAAAATCTAGATGCATATTTATTTCAAAAACATTCTGCTCAAAAAAATATTCCTCTCTTTCTTACTCTTTAAAATTCTTCATCAGTGTTTATTTTACTTAGGTTTTTTTTTTTTCTAAGAGGTAACCTGCTCACAAAATAAAAATGCAGAAGATATTAAGGCACAGATTGAAAAATCTCCTTAGAAAACTAGTTTTCTCCTGTAGAACAAACCAATGATGAGTTTCTTGTGACTATTTTCAGAGGCATTCTATTCCTGTGAGGGTGGGTGTGGCTGCGGGTATGTAACAAATGCAAAAGGAAAATAAAAACCACATATCAAAACACACATACGCACATATACAGATTTTCCTTTTTGCAACTCAGCTTGTACCATACCACACATTGCTCTGTATCTTCTTTTATTTACTAAATAATAACCATCTCTCATTAGTTTAAAATTACAGCCCAAGATCAAAATACAAACTCTTTGACATTCAATTTTACCTGTTTGTCTCACATTTTTTTTTTAATTTTTATTTATTTATGATAGTCACAGAGAGACAGAGAGAGAGGCAGAGACATAGGCAGAGGGAGAAACAGGCTCCATGCACCGGGAGCCTGATGTGGGATTCGATCCCGGGTCTCCAGGATCGCGCCCTGGGCCAAAGGCAAGCGCCAAACCACTGCGCCACCCAGGGATCCCCTGTTTGTCTCACATTTAAAGAAAATAAAACATCATCAAAATGGAGTAAAGAAAAAACAAAAAAACAAAAAACCTTGAGTATAGCTCACCATACACCATCTCAAGTCTTTTTTTTTTTTTTTTTTTTCCTTTTTGAACCTGAAATCTTTAACCAGAGTCTGAGTGCAATGGCCAATAAATGTAAGCAGCTTAAAGTAAATAGCAGGAGGCAATGTTCTGGGTATTGCTAAGGTAAGCTTTTTGTTTTTTTTACTTAAGTAGTTTAAAATGCAGCTTCTCAAAAGTAAATTACCCATCATTGTTCAATACCATGGTTTATCATATTTTTCTGACTTTATTAATGAAAACCATTGGTGGATTACAGTATGTCTATTTAAGGAAATCTAATTCAATGTTTAAAATGGTGCAATTGAAAATAATATAGTAAAAGTCCTCGTAATATAAATGAAAGAAATTATACAGAATTGCCTGGTACAATCCTAAATTTGTATTTTTAAAATTACATATAGAAAATCAAAGAGTCAGAGAAAATACATTTCTCTGCTGTGAAATGTGTGGTAGGTACTTATTCTCTTCCAAAAATCAGGGTGCATTTTTCCAAATTCTCTATTACAATTATGAACAATCAGAATAATTAGGAAAAAAAATTTAAATGAAACAAAAATCCGAAATGAGAATGCCAAAGATACAAAGACAGAAAGGCAACACACTGGGGGAAATATAAATAGGAGTTTTATGAAATAACTGAATAAGGAAATACAGGAAACTCATTCAAACAGCAGAGGTGTTGATAGCTGCTGAGACAGGATCCAACTCCCTAAATGAGACAGTGGGAAGTATCAACAGAGACGACACCAGGTTTCAGCTGTGTGTGGTAGGAGGCAAGCAGCACCCATAGACTGGTGTCTAACAGAGGGCTGAGTCTTAGGACCACAGGGAACAGAACTCAGGACTACTGCAGACAGATTTGTAACTGAGTGAGGTATACATATGGCCAAGCTTCAATAAAATAACAGTACCTAACACTTGCTGAGTACTTACCATGTACCAGTCATTTTTCAATGCTTTACGTGTACCAATTAATTTAACCTTCCTGAAACCCATATGAGATGGGTACTATTATTTTACTCAACTGACAGATGAGAAAAACGAGGTTTTCAAAACTTAATTATGTAGATCTGAGGTTCAAAGACAGGTCCTGTGACCTGAAAGTCTGCACTTTTAACTGCTGGCTCTGCCTCCACTGCTGTGGTAGAGAGGGTTGTAGTGGGGATTCTCACTCACTAGAGACAGCTTGTTTTTATTACTTCATGTTTTTAGGTCCATTTCCTATTTAGATGTGTAGTAGACATCTTGTTTATGACTATGGATGGCTGTGTGTGAAAATGATTAAGCTACCATTCATTTTAATTCGTCAGACTATATGAGGCAAATTTACTTCTGTGATCATCTAACTGGAGATCAGAAATGGGAATGCCAAAAAAATGTTAAGTTTTGGAGGGGAAATATTTCTGAGATTTTAGGTACGAGTCTTTGGTTATAGCAGGGATGGGTATACAGAGTTGGACAGAGTGTGTCCCCAATTACAGTTGGAAGGTACCCTCAGTAGTCAATAGACTTCTGGTTTTTGCTTTACTTTCCCTGCCATGATGACTCCCAATGCAGTAGTTAGATGTATCAAGAAAGTCATCTCAGTGGGATACCTGAGTGGTTCAGTGGTTGAGCATCTGCCTTTGGCTCAGGGTATGATTCCAGGGTCCCAAGTCCCACATTGGGCTCCCCACAGGGAGTCTGCTTCTCCCTCTGCCTATGTCTCTGCCCGTCTCTCTGTGTCTCTCATGAATAAATAAATAAAATCTTTTTAAAAATCATCTCAAGATGGGCTGTTCCCAACAGAAATATTGGCAGTGGTCTTCCCCCACTTGTCCTGCCCAGAGGAGAGGGCTGACTTCATCAACACCTACGCAAGACAATGGAGAGCAGGACAGTTTAGAGCTCTTTATCCTCTGCCATTTTTCCTTTTGTTGTTTTGTTTTAAGCTTGGAAAGATGGGAAGACAGTGGAGAAATAGAGAAATTGCCACTTAGGAAAGCCAAAAGTCTTCTCTTTTTGTCTGTTCCTAATTAGCCTTGGAGTACAATGTCTCATTTAAGAAACTGTTTAAGGTTTTGAAATTAAAAATGAACATAATTGAGGATTCCAGTTTCAGCTCAGATATGTAAAGAGCTGGAAAGCTCCCATACTCTCAGCACTGAAAATGTTGGACAGGCTCAGGGTTCATGATTCTCCTTAAATCTACCAGCAAACTGGGTCACAGGATACCCAACTAAAGAAAAATCTGGGAGAATAGGTACCTACTAGGGAAACCAGGACTGGCTCATCTGTTTGCTTGGAACTAATTCTCTGGATGTTTCATTTGCTAGGGCTGCTGTAACGAAGCACCACAAACTCAGTGACTTGAAACAATAGAAATTTATTTTCTCATGGGTCTGGAGGCTAGAAGTCTGAAATGAAGGTGTCTACAGGGCTACACTCCTCTGAGGTTCTACAGAAGAATCTGTTCCATGTCTCTTTCTCAGCTCCTGGTGACTTCTGGCAATCCTCCACATCCCCTGGCTTGTAGCTTCATCTTTTCAATTGCTGCTTCTGTCCTCACATGATTGTCTTCCTTCTGTGTGTTATCTCTGTGTCTAAATGCCCCTCTTCTTATAAAGACACCAACCATATTGGATTTAGAATTTACCTTAATCCAGTACAATATCATCTTAATTACATCAAAGATATTATTTCCCAATAGGGTTACATTCACAAGTTCTGGGGGAGAGGGCTTGAATGTATCTTTTTGAGGATGGAGTGGAGCACCTTTCAACCCAGTATATCAAATCCACCCTTTAGGATTCAGTTAAACATTCAAAATGTGTTGCTAAAGACCATGTGGGCTAGTGTGAGAGTGTGGTCCCCCTGGAGATGCAGATATAATGGGATTTGCATCTTCTTGAATGCTTTTCCTCCTAGAACCCTAAGAGAGAAGATGGAGGAGAATCTTGACAAATCTTTGTCCATCATGGTGCTAGCTGGGGTGACAGGAACAAAAGCCTCTGCCAAAAATTCCATCAGACCCATCTCCCCATAAGAGAAAACAATAAAGAACAAACAAACACACAAACAAAAAGCTTTTTTTTTTTTAATCCTAGTGGGTATAGCAAGGGAACAGGTCCTGGAATGGGCTTTTCCATTTAAATTACCTCGCCTCTGAGTTCCCAGCCTTGTAGAGAAGGAGGGATATGCAGCCTTGTCTTGCCTGCTGTTTGCATTTGTTTTGATGCAAAGAGGCCTTATTAGGAAACTTTCATTGGCCCAAGAGACCCTGTCTGAGGAAGGGACATGCTCATTCACCTTCCTTCCTTGCCCTATCCTTTGTGATGGTGGAGCCAGCATGTGGTTGCCTGTATGAAGGAAAGGATCAGAGTGATATTCTCTGGGCTGGCGCTGGAGCATGTAGCTGAACATCAAGCGTTTCAAGATGGTCCTCCTCAGCATCTTTAGATTCCTTTTTTGGAGACTGGTGCCTTTTATGGATCAGAAGGTCCAAATGGTAAAGGCAAGGAAGCCTTCTATTGCCCTCCTGGCTGAAGCCCCTCCTTGCCTGGTTGGGAAGCTATTAGAACAAGCCCCTGGCAAATAGCAGAGGAAGCTGTAGGTCCTAGGATGTCCCTTGTGGTACATGCTGGAGTTGTATCTAGCATTCAGCTGATGTGTTATGGGCACCCTGGAAAAGTGTACAACTGGGCCATCATAGCGAGCCTGGAGAAGGCCTCCACCATACAGTAAGGTATTTCAGAGACCTCTGGCATGTACGACCCTCAACTTTCCTGTGACTAAAGCATACCAACTGGTCAGAGCCACCATGGCTTGCCACCATCAATGCATCTTAGCTTACTTCTCCCTCTGCTACCTTGTGGAACCATGGCTCTAGGAGAGCCCAATTAATCACTTTTCTTCTTCAGGAAAAGGTTTATCAGAGCCTTCCCTAATCATTAAACCTACACAGAGATGTATGTCACACAACACATGGGCAAAAGCTCTGGAATCATAAGTAGTGCTGAGTTTTCTGACTCTACGCTTCTTCTGTCTGCTGCCCAAAGGTAGTAAGGTTCTTGAGCTCCAGCAGCATGGCAGTTCATCCTTGGACTTTGCATTCTTATTAGTCTATTTTTTAAAAAGGTTTTATTTATTCGTTCATGAAAGACACAAAGAGAGAGTCAGAGACATAGGCAGAGGGAGAAGCAGGCTCCCTGCGGCAACCCCGATGTGGGATTCAATCCCAAGACCCCAGGATCTTGCTTGCCCTGAGCCAAAGGCAGATGCTTAACCACTGAGCCACCCAGGTGCCCCTTATTAGTCTATTTAAATGACACTCACACAAGTGTCTAGAAGCCTGGACTTTCCCCAGAGGTCTGGAAGAGTTCATGGAAAAGCACATTCCTCTTGCAGAGGGTCTGGCAAGCAGGTATTATCATGTCTGAGGTTCCTGGCCCTTCCCTGGAACACAAAAGACCTAAAACTAACCAGTGTCCACCCACCCTTCCCAAGTCAGCTTCCACCAGCTGGCCTGCAGTCACTGGATTGTCGTTCCCCATCTCTACAGCCCACACTATCTACCCTCAGGTGCCACACTGTTGTCTCAGTTGCTCCAATCATGCCATCATCTGGACTCATGTCAGTGAGGAAGTGGACCAGAGTGTCCCTCAGCTCTCCTGTCCCTCTTAAGTATATTCCCATTAGCATCATTCTGATTGAGGCAAATAGGAGTATCTTTAGAAGGAGTATTAGGAAATGACTGCCCAATCCTGCACTTAGAGCTGACAGTATGGCACAGCTAGTTCAGGTTTCCTGAGAAACTTGGAGAAGGGTATAACATAAACAAATATCAATGCCACAATGATCCTTTACCCAATCTATGAGTTCTGTTCCATGTCTTAATTTTTGTCTCTAGTCTTTTCTTACATTTACAAGCTCTTCATTTTATTTTTATTTTTGAAAAGATTTTAAAAATTTATTTTGAGAGAGAGAATGCTAGTGGGGAGAAGAACAGAGGCAGAAGGAGAGAGAGAATCTCAAGAAGATTCCATGTCAAACTCAGAGCCTGATGTGCAGCTTGTTGGGGAGCCTGATGGGGACTCCATTTCAGGAGGAAATCAGGACCTGAGCCAAAACCAAGAATCAGACACTCAGCTGAATGTGCCACCCAGGTGCCCCAAGCTCTTCATAAAAATAGTTCTGGTACCAAACATCAGTATCTTTGGACCCTACTCAGAACCCTTTATGCTTAGGCAAGATGTTCCCTTAAAGGGGTACCTGGGTGGCATAGTTGGTTAAGCATCCAAGTCCTGGTTTTAGCTCAGGTTGTGATCTCAAGGTCATAAAATCGAGCCCTGTATTGGGCTCTACACTCAGCATGGAGTCTGCCTGTGATTCTCTCTCCTTCCCCCTTTGTCCCTCCTGCTTGTGCTCTCTCTCCTTCTCTCAAACTAAAGAAACAAATGCTTTAAAAAATATTCCTTTAGAGATACCCTTTCTATTTTCTTGTCTCTTTCATTGTGACTTTGTCAAAGTGATCAGTCCATGATAGTAGAACTTTAGGAATTGTCCCATCAATGGCTTAGGGAAGGTGGGATCTTCCTAGTGTCCATCTTCTGAAGCTTTCTAGAAGAGCTGATGAAGAAAGCAACGTGGAATTTGATACTCCTCTTCCTCACATCCTGTATCTTTGAACCTAGTATCTTATGGGAAAGGCTGCCTTCCTCTGTGCTTGTTCATCCCCCCAAATCTAAAACTAACTTACTGGAAATGGACCAGAAAACTTTTTGGCAAAGATCTCTACAAAAATATTTTGAAGGGAACAGAAGGAAGGACATTTTTTTCCTAAGCTCTCTGGGCTCTTCCTCTCAGCCTGTGAACCTGAGAAAGTCCCTGGATTCCTTCTCATCTTAGGTGAGGATGGGAGCAATTAGTAAAGACCAAGAGAGAAACGAGTATGGAGGTAGGGTTGGCAATCACTTCAAATGGTGGCATTGCTGGTGAACAGAGGAAGAGCAGTCCTTGCTGATCAGGATTTGGTGTGAAGGTTGGGGGAGTCATTTTAAATCTTCTACAGAAAAACAGATTCCACAGAGTGATCTCCTGTTTTATTATGTGACACCTACAGACATGTTAATCGCCCCATGAGGAAAGCATTCTGGTGACTCAGAGCCTGGCTACAGCTACAGATGGGAAGCTTGAAGGCTGTGGCTGGCCTCTTGGTGCGTTCAGCTTGACTCTGGGCATGGGGCTCTGAGGGCAATGAGTCTGCTATCTCAGGAGGCATGGAGCTCTGCCTTGGGCCAAATGACACTTGTAGGGTCATTCTTTTCTCCTCCTATCCTATTGGGAAGTGATGGGGAGTGTGCTATGCTTTAAATAAATCATCCTATTGTTGTTGTTGTTAAAAAATAAACAAACAAAAAGTCCAGAGCAAAGGTGTGCATTTTGATGGATAAAGAAGATTTTAGAGAGAGGGGAAAACATGTTTAGCAAAGAGTTTGCCTAAAGTGAGGATCCAAGATCTTTTCACTGCTGGTTCAGCACTTTATTTGATATTTTGTGATCTACCTGTGAGAATAAAATTATATTGGTCAAAGGTCAGATAATAGAAAAGTTATTATGGATCAATAATGTGTCCTCTCAAGTCACATCAGTGGATCCAGCACGATGTAAAAGTCTTTGGCTTTGTATCTAGCAGATTCTGAGCTTGGACCACACATCTGCATCTTGAAAACATGGCCAAGTCTTATAACTTTTCAAGGCCTCAGTTTCCTCATGTTTAAAATGTGGCAGCATCTATCCTGCATGGTTGTGAAAAGATCAGTGGTAGTAAATAATAGATGCTACTAATGAAGCCTAGTTATAAGAAAGGCAGGCAAGGACAAGGGCCCCTGCCCTAAGAGGAAACCACCCTTAAAAGGATTTTACATCACCCTGGAAGGATCTCTCCACCCTTTCCCACATGATAGGTAGATGACAAAAACCTGATTGGGTGACAGGTGCGTGGAGAGTTAATCAGGTTAAAACAGCCCACCAACAATCTTATAAAAACCCCTAAACTTCGAAACTCTGGTGGTAACCCTCTAGGGTCCCCTCCCTCTTTTGAGAGTTTTGTACTATTGCTCAATAAACTTTGTTTTGCTTCCCACCACTCTTCCTCTGGTCTACATCTTCATTCTTTGAAGCAGCATGACCAAGAAATGTGGGTATACCAAAGGAAAAGAAATCTTGCCACACTACTAGAGTTGGAATATGCAACAGCTCAGAGCAGCTCAGAATGGCATATTCCACTCTCTTTAATGTCAAAAGAGTTGAATGGCCCAGATGATTTGGGGAAAGGGTAGCAGTGAAATGTCCAGTCAGTCTGCTGAGGTGCCAAATTAGGGAAGAGGCAACAGCAAGGGTGTTGGAAGACCTACCACACGTGTGGATGGGAGAAGACATGATTGCATTCAGATCAGGAAGTTTTCCATCTACTTTGCATCAAGCCATGGGAGTGAAACATATTGCTCACAAAATTCCCTGATCTTATTTCATGCTACAATGTTGTCATAAACCAGAGCCTTCTAGAATATGACATCTCCGTAGACAAGTACCGTGTCTACTCTATTTATCATTAAAATATTTATGGAATGTTCATGCGCCAGGCACTGTTAAATGAATGAGTCAATGAAAAGTTATGCTTATCTATTTGGTAGATACATCCTTTTTTTCCAGAACAAATCACAGAGATGATTGAAACAGCAAGTTATTTCTGGGATGGAAAATGTGAATTGTGTTGGGTTTCTGTGACCAAAGTGATTAGAACAAACATCAAATGCCCTCCTTTACAGAACCGACAAAAATCTCAGGCCAAGTGAAATAAACATTTGAAAAAAACATTGAAAACAAAATTACCTTCGGCATTGGCATTTCCCAAAGTCATTGCATAAGAGAAAACCTTAGAACTCAGGGGTTGAAATTTTGGATTTGTTTTTATTATTTATTTGTTTGTTTATAAAGAGTGCATGAGTGGTGGGGGGAGGGGCAGAGGGAGACGTAGAGAGAGAATCTCAAGCAAAATCTGTGCTAAGGGGGAAACCCAATGGGACTTAATCTCACAACCCTGAGATACAACCTGACCCAAAATCAAGAGTTCCACTTCAACTGACTGAGCCACCCAAGTGACCCTGGCCCTGTTTTTAAAAGCACACTCTAGGCCTTCCTGGATGTAGTAGGTCCATGGTAAGGTCTCTAACTTTCCAAGCCTCATCTAAAAAATGGAGGTAGCAGTAGCACCTACCTCAGAGCAGTCTTTTGAGGCTTGTATGGCCTCAAGTATGTAGCCAGCTGGTACAGTTCCTGGCACATAGTGAAGGCTCAGTGATGGCGACCTTGCTCTTAGAGCCATACCTCCTATTTCTGTTTCTGTTTAGCAATGTGGATTCTGGGATGTAGGTTTGGAATCCACTGGAGACTAACTCCACAGTGCCACCTGTTGACTGCTTTATTGGGATAGTCACCTGCAATCTCTGAAGGGCGGGAGAAAGATCCTAACAGTAGGCTACTCCCTCTGTTTCTCAGTATTTAAATGAAAAGACAGCCTTTGATATATGGGAGATTTTTTCATCATTACTGTAAATGACACTCATATACGGAAATTCAAAAAATAACCAAATCTTCTAAGGTTGAGTTTGAGCTATATTACTTTTCACTTGACTAACTTTGGAAAGCAATGAAAAGAGTAATCTTTCTCAGTATCCCTTTAAAAATAAAAGTATTATCAGTAGTGAATTTTGTGGGAACTGTTGAGATTTGGAGAAGTACTCACTTCTTAGAATAAATTATAAAACAGTAAAAAATACATAGATATGAGGTCAACAGATCATGGTTATTTTATAAACAAGGGACACCATTGTAAATGTAGCTTGTTTCTTCACTCTCTGGTTGTTTTTCTCTTATCTTTATGTCTTGAAGCTAAGGATTCTTCAGCAGAAGTCTACGGATATGTTTCAGGCAGTTCCCAAGCATCCTGAAACTTAGTGAACATGTTAGGCATATGGGTAGTGGTGCTGGTATCATTAGCCTCTTAAAAGTCTGTAATTCCTGAGAAACAAACAGCAAAAAGAACCATTGCTCTAAAAAGAACTCTGATGGAACGTAAGTAAAATTAATTTCAAGGTCTTATTTCCAATTCTTATTTTCTTATACTTGCCAATAATTCCATTTTTCTAGGTTTCTCTTCCAACTTCTTCTGCCAGGAAGTACAACGTAAATTGGTGTTCATGGAGGAAAGATATATATACAATATGTTCTCAGAGCCTGAAACTGGTTGGCTAGCTTTTTCTTGGGTGCTTGTGGTATAAAGCTTGAAGATGTCATGTGGGAAAGGACCTTGGTACAATTGTAGCCTTTATATATATTATCATGCAAGTTATACTAGAGGTCATGGAACAGAAGGGTTCACAGGTCAAATAAAGATGCTAAAAGGACTTCTTAATCTATTTAAAATCCATGGCCAGAAGCAAGGTGAAAGCCATTGGGTAGGTTAACTCATTCAGGGTAGCGTTCAAGAAGAATAGAAGGACCACACAGCCAAAAGCTCTGCAATGTTCATGTATTTTGCCTCTCCTTGTGCTACATCATCCTTCTCCACTAATTGTGTTTTATAGAGATCAGAGTTGAAATGCAAGCAAGACAGGCCACAGAAGGAAGGAGCCAGTGAAACACGTTCCTTTTGAGAGAAGCAAAGGCAAGTAATTGAAATTCACTGATTAGCCTGATAAGTTGCTATGGGTACCAAAGGGTGACCAAGTGAAGACCTCAAAAATGTGCCTCATATTTCTTATGTGTATTTAGCATATCATGAATACTTGGTGCTTCATGTATATTTAGTGCATTATATAATGTTTTCTTCATCTTCGGGTTTCTCTTTTTGTTCACACTCATCTGCTCTACTTACTTTATGTCTTAAAGTTTACTTTCTTTGTGGTGTTTAACACATTGTATGAATTTCATTTATCTCCTTTGTTTTCTTGTTTTCTACAGAATTAAATATTGACAAACAACAACAAATACATATTATAGCACAGAATATTTGTGGCCCTTGAATAAGAGCTCCCAGTTACCTTAGATGATCCTAGACCAGAGAAATCTAATTTCTGCTGTTTGCTTACCACAGTCCTCCATAGCTTGATGAATGGATATTTTTGATTTTGGTTGACTTGGATTTTAATCCTTATAGAGTCAAGGTGTCAAAAGAAAATTTTCATGTATAACTCTGTCTCCTGGCCTTTACAAAAGATGTCTCAAGTTGTTGGTAGATTTTAGGCATGTTTGGAGACAGGAACTGGACTATCTCTGAAGCATAAAGACTAGGAAGCATGTGTGAGGTTAGGAAGACCTAAAGGGTCTCTTCCCACCAAAGCCCCTAACTCGAGTTTTTCTCAGCCTCTTGCGTGGATGGAATGCTCTCTCCTCTCCTAGTTTTTGTTACCAAGGATAGTATGCTGCTGCTACTGCTGCTGCTGCTGCTGCTTCTGGCATCCTACGGGAAGCCAGCAGTATACCCAATTAAATACAGAAACTACTCCTTCCCACTGGTCCCTCCCTCAACCCATTTCTGGAACAGTGAAGAAAAGCACAACAGACTACTTGATTGATTTTATTTTCATTTTTTATTGAAAGCTTCATCAAAGAAAACAGAAGTTTAAACCTAACATCCACTGATCTACAGAAAGCCCAAGGAATGGGGGAAATGGTAGCTAATTTGACTGTGGTACAGATGAAAAAATTAAAAATAAAACCAGAAACACCATAGAATTACAGAACTTTCCATGACAGAGACAGCGGTACAAAATGCTCTTAAATAAAGTTCAAATTTGAATGATGTTTCATAAGTTCCATGAAGTCAAATATGGCCTAAAACAATGGTTTTTAAAAAAGCTGTGTCCCATTTTTTTTTCTTTAAAGAAACTGGGTATTTCATAGCAAGTATACTTTTATGTGTATTTTTTTAATTAAGATCCCAATTATATTCCTCTTTTTTTTAAATAAATGGAAGCATTAATTTCAAGAATGCAAAAAACTTATTCAAGTGTCTCTTTGAAATAGTTTTTATAGTTCCTGAAAAGTATGAAATAACTCACTTTTTCATATATGACGAAATGACATTTTTGGGGGAGGCGGACAGAGCATCTTTCTTAATAATATAAGACCAGAAGGTTTAAAATACAAAGCATAACACTAAAGTTACACTTTGGACACTACTTAATTTGAAATGATCAGAAAAAATCCACTGGAGTGTCAAGGTCATTCACCCTTATTACTGTGATGCAAAACAAACAAAAAAAATTAACAAAAACAAAGCATTTTTCTTGCCAAAGATTTAAGATGGGGACAAGAGTGTATATTTAACCAAGAGATGCTATTATATTCTCATAACTCAATTTTGAGTTGACATTTTCTTCTAGTTAAAATTTCAATAGTGAACGAAACCAAAACAGCTTTCTTTTGAGGGAAGCCAAATACTTTGCTACAGGTTTTTCCCCCCTTTGTTTTTGCAAGAATACAGCCAACTCTCAATTATTTGCAATGAATGGGAAAGAGACATCATGGCTAATAAAAAGCCATGGTATATAATGCACTGACAGTTTTACCAATGATTTTAAACTTCTTCGATAAATTGAGACTTAACAAAGAAACAGACTGATTTGAATCTGATTTCCAAATGTTTCTTTTCCATCCTCAGGGTGAAATGCTAATAAAAGGAAACAGAGCCCAAGACCTAACAGTTGAAAAGAGAAGACAAAACAAATCTACAAAGTAGATAGCCCTTCAAAAATTGAGAGTGATTGTATTTCTGCAAGACTCAGTCATTGGGGAAGTTACTAATGGGAGTGAATAAAATGGAAGAAAAGTGTGACTCTGTGGCCTAGAGGTTCTTCCTACAGACTCCAAGCTTGATCTCACCTCTGCTCCAGCTTTAAAGCTTCCTGACAGGAAGAAGCATTTCTTAAAATATTATTTTTCCTTTCAGAAATACAAAGAAATGAGCATTAAGAAGCCATCCATCCTTTATTTGTGTGACGGGGAGCATATGTATTGGGGTATAAACTGAAAGAGAAGAAAAACCACCAATCTGGGGTAAGCTCCCCTGCTTCACATGAGAAAAGATTTTGGGGGCAACTCAGGGATCTTGTATTTAGCTCTGTACTGTACTGGACTCCATGCAGTCCACAAAGGACAGCCATGACCAAGGGCACTTGGATTAAGGGAGCGACTTCATATTTAAGAATATTGGGTAAGAAATGTTA
Source organism: Vulpes lagopus (assembly GCF_018345385.1). Taxonomy (NCBI): domain Eukaryota; kingdom Metazoa; phylum Chordata; class Mammalia; order Carnivora; family Canidae; genus Vulpes; species Vulpes lagopus. The sequence continues at coordinate 14,736,596 of NC_054842.1, forward strand.
AATTTGAGTTAGACTCAACTGTCTTCCAATACCTCAGTGGATGTCATGTGTAACAAATTGATTCATTAATGAAATCCCATTATCACTCTGTCACAGGAAGGGTATAGTGTACAGAATCAATGATCCTGTTTAAATTCTGCTAGTTCCTCAGATTGGAGTGAGATGCTGTCAGTTCTCGGTAAGCTCAAAATTTTGAAGGATGCCAGGCACAATAACACAAAAACCAAAGTCTCATCCTTCACTCCCTACTGTGGACGAGAACATAGACCAAGGCTCTAAGACATGTTTAACTTTGTTAGGAAGTGTGATTCTTCAAATGTGCTGAATGTTGTTTACCCACACAAATAAATATTACCTTTTATTTGATCTGATATCATCTAAAAACATTTACCACTGAAACCCACTTAAGAATTTCTCTCTGCTTATCAGCTCATCTACAGTGGTTCATGCACGCAAATTACAAATGAGACTGAGTTGTCAAATGTATTTTTCGTTTCTTACTAACATTATAATCTGTCTAGACAGTCCATTGAAACTTCTGAATCATGAAGTGCTGCAAAAGTGCTACTCAACCAAATCTCACTCTTCATTAATGGGGATTTTAGGCCACTGTAAAATATATATAGGTATAGAATAGACATCTCAAATATTCAAATTAACCTTTTTTTTAGAAAAAAAAAGCTACTCTGTTTTTGTCATACATGAACTAAAATGATTTTTACACAGTTTTGCAAGAGGTTGATGTATTCTGCAGGTAGAGTGAACTTCCTGCTCCATCCAGTCTTTTTCTGCTCTCAGCCTTCCTTCTCTAACATGAGTGTTTTTAATACCATGTAGTTTTTCACTAGAATGTGTGGAAGTGAGTCTTGTATGCTGTCAAATGTGGCAGATCTGTTAAAGTCACAGGAAGAGCTGATTCAAGTGAAGCATGGAGATAACATCTGAATGATTGAAATTTACCAACAAAACTAACCCTGGCCAAACTGAAGTTAGGTAGAGGATTTTCTTTCTTTCCTTTCTTTCTTTCCTTTCTTTCTTTTCTTTCTTTCTTTCTTTCTTTCTTTCTTTCTTTCTTTCTTTCTTTCTTTCTTTCTTTCTTTCTTTTTTTTTTAGAATATTATGTCACTTGCAACAATCGTGACATGCCAGTCTTCAAGGAAAAACAGTACCCAACACCTGCTGGTTGTTAGCTTTAGCTTACCTAGGACCCAAGACATTTTTAGAACACATGGCCATGCATTGAGTCACTATGCATAATTTGTCTCCCTTGACAAAACTTTATCATTATTAAGAGAAAACCCATTCCTCCATTGACCATGTATCTAGAGTTTGAGTAAGATTACATTGATCCCATTTGGATTGGGATTTTGGTTTGTTTCCTCATGTTTAGAAGGCTTGACAATTAAAGTCTAAAGGAAAAATGGAAATAATCTGAATAAATATTTGGAAATCTGATGAACCAGAATACTTAAAAAAAAAAAAAAAAAGCCTTAAATAGGATTAGAATCACCATAATAACAATTGCTGATTAAATTAGGATTCTGATGTCTGCAAATATTGAACACATATTTTGATTTGTTTTATTCTTCATATAATGTAATGCTGCTTACCTGTTGATGTTTTTTATATTCCCCCAGACTTGACTCTTAAAAACAACCATTAGGTAAGATGACAGATGCAAATTTAAACATGTGCCATTTTTCCTTCTTTTTTTTTCCTTTTTGATTTCCAATAAGATATTTTCTTGAATGGCATGATATAAAAAATCCAAACACAAAACACACATGGACACATAAAATGACAGGTAATTTCCTTGCGCCTGAAGTGGCTTAAAAAAATTGAGATCATTGAAATTTCATAGTTGAAAAAAATGTTTCTGAATGTATAAATAAAGCAGTAGTTTTGAATAGAAACAGGAAGTTACCTAGGCACATTCATCAGCCACATGGTAGCTACCTCTTAGCCTCATTGTTGATTGCGTAAATGAGACTTTCTTTGTATCACATTAAGGTTTTTTTTTGTTTTTTTTTTTTTACAGAAACAAAAGAAAGCATGTTGGTTTCATATTCAAATGAAATATGCCCAGGATAATCCTTATTTATACAAAGAGTTCAGAGACTGAAAAAGAGAAACGAAAAGCACAGTTCCTATACATGTTCGATTATACCCACCCCCTGTGACTCAGGAGCCCACTTCTCAAAGAAAAAACTTAAGTGCCACCCTTGAAATACATGAGAAGCTGAAGGACAGAACAGAAGAAAGTATAAATTTAAGATTCTCTCTAAATCATGGAAAACCATTAAGGAATGGGTGTCACCAGAGGGAATTTCTCTGTAGCACATGCTACTACATTTTCTTGGACACATTTTTGCCTCTAATTTGATTGCAAAAATAGGGAGTCGCTTTCTAGACTTGAGCTTCCAATTCATGGATTTTCAAATAAGAAAACAGAGCCCATTTCAACACAAGGCCTCTGTTGACAGGTCATAAATAGTGGAATATTGACAATTTCAGATGAGCCAAACTCACTACTGATATTGACCTAAAGGGAGTATGATTTGCCTTTTAAGTTTTTTCAGTTTTTAAAAGCCTACCCTGTTTTCTTTTACAGTGCACTTCATGCATTTCCTTCTTCCTTCTGGACTAAGACAGTTTTCTTGGACTTAGCTTGTGAAAAGACTTTCACCCATCTGATTGCAATGATCCATTCAGAAAGCAACTCTAGGGCATGGTTCAATTAACATAGTTCCATCGGTCTCAAGTTCAGGTGAAACTATACAGGTTGAACATGGATTCCATGAGTCAAATATGCAGAGATGTTTGTTAAGTCAAATTAATCCATTTTAGACAAAGTTTTGCATCATTCTCAATGCAAATATATCTACTTGAGCAGATCTAATTCTTTTGGTTCTTATTGATATAAATCATACAATTTCTTGATTGTCAACTAGCATCTTAAAAGCTTACCTAAATTTCACTAATAGAATCCTCAATCTTATTGGTCCTACTTGTCTCAGAGAGCAAAACTGAAAAAAAAAAAAAAGGTCTGTTTTTGTCCTTCTTCTGACAACACCAGGGTATGAAAATACAATGAAAGGAGGCAAAAAGAAGATATCCCCTCCCCAACTGCAGAATCAAGGTGGCTGTTCATGGCAGGATGAACAAAGACTGAGGTGAGAAGACAAAACCTAGAGGTGTTGGACGTTAGAAGGAAGACTATTGTTACAAATACAATGAGACCTTTTCAGGAGACCACTCATCACTTAACAGAATATCACTACGCTTTTTTGACAAGTGACCTTTCAGACCAGTTCGAGAAGGATCTTTAGTTCAAAGTTCACAGAAAGGAATTTCAACCTGTTAAACAAGTGCCTCAGCTTATTGGTGGCCATCATTAGAGGTGTCACTATTCAAGAGAGCTAGTAAGGAACCAGAAAAGCTCACAGAATGAATATAAAGCCTTTTGGCTCTATCAGTTGGTATCCAGAACTCTTCGCGCTGAAACTGCTGAACACAGCAGGTGCAAGCTTCTGCTAGTATCAACAAATGCACATTAAAAAACAAAAAACAAACAAAAAAAACCCATTTTTTGTTTTGTTTGGTTTTGCAGTATGTAAAACACCAGTGGAAGGTAGTTTAAACAAACAACAAAGTAAGAACTGGTCCGGCCATGTAGGTCAAATAAAATTTTTAAAAAGAAAAGAGAAGAAAAGGAAAACAACCTCTATCTTCTGGACTGCAATAGGGTGCCACTTCATCTTTGGTATAAAATAGGCCATCCATAGGCTGAATTTGATCACAACTAGGAAAGACTACAGAAATTGTCAACAATTTCTCTATCTATTGCTTTTTTTGTTTTTTTGTTTTTTTTTTTTTTGCACTTTTTGACCATAAGCTCCTATCTACTTAATTTTTTTTAATGCTCTTAAGCTAGGTTTTGCAATGTGACAAGCAAAGCTGACTAAAAACTTTGTAAAGCTCATAAAAAAGACTGCAGATAAAAAGCACTAATGCTTTTGCTAGCGATCACGCTTCGTAAATAAAAAAAATCTGCATTCTGCCCTCCAAACACGCATTATTTCTAATGCAATTGTTTTTAAACCAACATTAATAACTTTACCGTAAAATGTTTTAGCCTTCTAGAATGATTCAACACTTAAGACAAAGTTCATGAAAAGTCCCAGCATTTTCCCAATTCTTGCAGTTGCCATGGTTTCTTTTATCAACAAATTTTCTTCAAATGAAGAAAAACATTTTCTTTTAAACTGTACAGTTTTTTTTCACCCTAAAAACTCATAGTCTTAAACTTCTGTACCAGTTAAAGCCGGCACAATATTTCAATTCTTTCTTGAATTTTTTTTAACAAGACGTTGACAGCTTGCCTCGAGAGCCTTTGACGTCCTTAAAATTAAGGCAATTAAGATTCAAGATAAACCTTACCTAAATATTTCTAGGAAAACAATAAAATAAAAAACCAACCCACTAGCTTTAAACAAAAAGGGGGAAAGAAAGAGTAGCTTAGTTACTGAGGAAGACAATTTGTTTCCATTTCTGCTTTGCCCACCTCTTGACATCTGATTTTCCGTTAAAAAAAAAAATCTATCTACATCTTCTGGTAAATTCTGAATTCAAATGTTCTTCTAGATAAAATGTCAACCTTCTTCATTTTGTTTCGTTGTTGGTTTTTGTTTGTTTCCTCTTCTGGGATTTTTTTCTTTAAAAAAAAAAAGATGGCGAAAATAAACTGTCAGACCACATGAAGGAACCATTTGCACAGCACATAAAAACACTTTGTTTTCACTGGGTAAAGTAGAAAAAAAAAAAAAGCATTCCATCGACGCCTGTGCAAACTGGAAGCCAACTTCCTGTTCAATGAAGTTTCTTCATTCAAGGCAAAGTTTCAGACGAACATTCTTCAGTCTTGTTTATGGTCTGTGGAAACAATTGGGTACAAGCGGTCATTACATCAAAGCAACTCTGAAATCACCTTGTGTGCTCTTTTCCAGTAAGATCTCTTTAAAAGATACCAAGTTCTTTCAATATCTAGTAAATTGTACAAGTTTTAAATTCCACCACTTTCATACAAATATATATTTAAGCCAGAGAGTTTGTTCACATTAAATATTGAGGCTTATAGAATGAGAATATCCCTTCATAACTCCTGTGGGATTCATCACTAACTCAGTTAACAAATATGCGCATCCCTACTATGTACCCAAGATACAACAATGATTGTGTGTTACCCTGTGGTATTCACCAAGTATATTCACAGAAGCCTTATTTGGCCAATAAAGTAGTAAGACAGTTAAGAGGCAATGAATTTTGTTCACTTTACCGCTTCTCCTCTTTTTCCTTGTTCACCCATGTCATCAAGTTTTCTAATTCTTGAGAACGGGGACTATATTCTACTTCCACTTTTTACTCTCCAGGAATCTGGCAGATGGTATGCATGCACATAATAAATGTTTAACTAGGCAAATGTCATTTTTACTTCTGTTGCTTTGCCTAGGCTAGCCAAACAATGTCTTCTGCTTCTGTTCCATCTACAATTGCAGGGTTGAGCTTCTAGTGGGTCGACCTTGATGCTTAGCCCTTCCATCCACAGACTAGAATTCTGTTAAATAATTTCAGGGATATAAAAAATGATTTTGAAACTATCCATAGGTCAATTTAGATTAAGTCTACTTCTTTCAGTGCCTTGCAGGTTCTTCTGATGCCTAGTTGCTTAATGTAGTAAAGTAACCTCAGGGTTATTGAGGGTGTCCAGGCTGTTCACTGTATAAGCTGCATGGCTGAGGGAGTTTGTGGGGGCTAAATTCCCGCCTAAAATCTGATCCCCAACCTGCGTCCTCTAGTGCAGGACTGCATTTGTTCTGAGCAAGTGGGCTTTATTCACATTCACAAAGTGTCCTTAAGGATGTTTTAAGTTATATGACAGGTAGGCTGGGATGATCCAGAGAGGTTTTTTCTTCCTAATTTGCAAAACGTGTTCATACGAGTCAGCTGTGCCTCTTAGAAGCCTAAGGATCTTACATGTTCTTAGGATCATGTAAGAAAAGCAACTAGTTGAGAATTGATATTTCCATTTTTAACCAATAGGTTAAGTTTCTAAGAATACATATTTTGTGTATGTTATATGAAAAAGTGGGGTTTCTTTTAAGAAGAAATGACATTAAAAATTTCATAATAGCAGCAACAATAAGGGAAACTTTATCAGTAGTAGTCATGGGAACCATGGTATATATTTGATTTCTGTACCTTTGCAAAGTATAGACTTACTTCATTTATTTCTAAAAACCTACCTTGTTGTGGGAACAAAATGTTTCATTCAGTTTTGTGTTTTTGTTTGTTTTTTTGGCCTGTTCTTTGCTCCCACACCCATCTTTTACCTGGTATTATTTATCTAGCAGACAATGCCTAATACACCATCAATCTCTGCAACAGCTGCTCCATGACCCGTGTCTTAGCCAAAGGATTACAGTGACATAGAACACTCACACTGCTCAGGTATGTCCTGTGCACTGGTCTTGAAGCATCCATATTTATGAGCTAGGCTACAGACACTTTCAAGCTATAACCTTACGCAAAGGTTTCCAATAGCCCTCTCCTATCAAGTGGTCTCAATGTTACACAAAAACAAATGAGGAGAAATGAATGGTTGTCCTTTGCATTTTCTTGGTTGCTAGCTGAAGTTGGAAGGGACAGGGTGTTGCTATTCAATAGAACTGAATTCCCTCCTCTCCACCTTCTCTGTCCTAGATGAAGTATGAAAATCATGTTGAGAGTGAACATTTTGTCACAAGTTTGCAAAAACTCTCAGAATTCCCAAGCTGGACTTTACATGCTAATCTTTCAGGAAGTGAAACATTTGATTTATCTTGCCCTCTAGGAGGTCCAGCTATTAGCATTTTAATAGCTTTGAAGACGACTGCAATTAAGAAAGCATTTCACTTAGGTTAGAGGTTGTTTCCCACACTCTTTGGGACCCCCACCCCAACTCCCGGGGTATGGTTGTTAAATTCTCCCTCAGCACTAAAACCTAATTTATACTCTGGAGAATGCTGATCTAATCTCCCCCTCTAAAGAAGAGGAGAAGGAGGCTCCAAAGGGTTGTCACTCAAAGATTGACAAAGATTTTACATATTAAAGTTAACTTTGCTTGAAGACTCCTATTTTTCAAGCCTTCGTCATTTTTAAGATTTCTTAAATAGCACAAAGAAAAACCGTTAACTCGGACAGGAACTGGAATTTCCACAGAACTTTCAAAACAAACCACAGGTATCATCTCTGCCTTTGCAGATAAAAGCCCCAAGCCCCTTTTGCATTAGCAGCCTCTTTTAACAGGAAAAAAAAAAAAAAAAAAAGCATGAGTACAAAATGTGAAGACCTGTTTTTTAGCTTGGAAAGTGGAATTTGGAATAGTAAAATATTTGTTGCTATAGATCCCAAATATGACCTTTCTATTCATATGCTCATCATTTCTACTTCTTAAACTTTTGTTCTGCAACCTTCTGTTGTGATGTCTGTAATTTACTTCAAAATATCTTTAGTATGAACATTATGCTGCTAAATGTATGTGTGACGGGTTAAGCTGCTTTTCAAGGGCACTTAGCTACACAACTCAGGATTTCACACCCCACAGGTCAGCTAATATTTAATGAGAAAAGCCAGAGGTTTCTACAAGTACTTGAAACTCTCCGTATCTCAATTAGCATAATGATTGTCAGAAATGGGGTGCCTGAAGAAAGTAGTGGCATGTTAATTAGCATAATGATGCTAGAAATAAGCTGCCACTTGTGAAACTTAGAGCATTCAAGTTCACGTGGATTGGGTAAAATATTTTAGAGACCCTCTGTACTCTAGGTGAAAGGTACAGTTAGATTGTAGGGACATTTGTAGCTTCATAACTTAAGGGATACTCCTTGTACCTTGATTTCAAAACAAAGCTGTAACAGAAGAGCTTTCTAGTGGCCTCTTTAAGGATAACATAGTCCTGACTCTAGAAAATGGTCAGATCTAATCTGAGTGAATCTCTCATGTTAAGTACATTTAAATTACTTAAAGGAACAGAGCTGGGTCTTTATCAAGTGTACAGAGCAAGCCAGATTAATTTATTGAGCAAGCCAAATTTATCACTTCATCTCTTATGAATGCTTCCTTGATAAACGTCTCTGTGGATACTCTCACATCCCCCAAACTTTTCCCAGTGATCATTATGTAAGAAAAAGAACCCAGGTGTTTACATGTCCCATACGCTTAGCTTAATTCTGTCTTCTTAAATGGTTCTGTAGACTCTCATGCCTTACCATGACACAGGTCAGCTTCCCTTGGCTGAAACTGATAAAAACTTGGAGTCACATTAATTTCTTCCTTTTAGAAATTTTCAGAATAGATTGTTATCCATCAATTTATTTGACCTTGAATATTATTTTTGCTTTCATTCGATATGTTAGTGTTGTCATTTCAAGTCAAAAAAGCTCCTGGCGATATGCAGCACGTCAGAGAGAGGAAGTTGAGAATATAAAAAGACCTGTTAAAAATCTGCTTCAGGTTTAAAGAAATGTACACAAGGCAATGCCAGTGGTTTTCACGTGGCACACATTTGAAATGTTCCATGTTCCAGGGTGTTCTCATCTCTGGCATGATGCCACAAACATGCCCTGTGGAACATCCTGTAACATACATTCCTGCATAAGTGCAAGGGAAATGCCTTCAAATGAGGAAACCCCTCACCATAATGCTTACCACTGTGAGCACACGTGTGGAGGGTTTCTTCCTTCCATACTTATTATCTATGGAAAGGCCCACATTATCAGCCATAGGAATCTGTGGTCCAAAGCACGTAACCATGGTGTGGGTAGCTTTGAAATGTTTAAACACTTAAAGTTTCACGTCATCAGACTCAGACTTCCTCAGATATTTCAGGGAATAAAGCTTCTTTGAATTGACTTGTTGTAGGGATAATTAAAATTGTTTATCTTTCCCTCTTTGGCTTTTATATTATCTTCTCCTTCCCCCCCTTAGCAACATCAGTAATTCCATGGTTTTGTTTGAAATTGTAAAGCCCTTTTTTACCTTTTCTTCTTACTTTGGTTTATCTCCTCCCCCCCTCCCCCCCACTTCCATCCCATTACACTTGCCACCATCTTACTTCACACTTTTTGTTCCCTCTTGTCTGAATCATTGCAATCATTGGACTGTTTCCATTGCTTCCAAATCCATCTTTGAGCTCAACTGAAGGAGTATTTGTAGAACAAAGGAAATGCTGTCCAAGTACCTCCATGAGACATCCGATATTAGAATCTGGCTCCAATCTGCTTTTTTTTTTTTTTTTTTTACACTATTGTACTCTTCTGAATCCCCTTCTCAAAGAAGCACTCTGAGCCTTCCCATCTCTGGACTTTGGCCAACCTGTTATTCTACCTAGAACACCACTTGACTATCTGTAAGACCCTATTCCAGGTGCTACAACCTCCACCAAAGCTGATCTAGTAGAGAAAAATTAAATGCATTCTATTACTATAGTTTTTTTTTTTTTAAAAAGAGCCCTTGCAGTATGCACATCATGTCTATATATACATCTAAATCTCGTACTAGATTGTAAATTCTGGAGGGCAGGGATCCTGTCTCCTAGCACAGAGACTGGCCTGAGGCTGAATACTCTAAGTGTGGAGGTGGGTGGGGAGACTCTCACTGGAATCTGGGAGAGGCATAGATGTTCTCTCTGAGTTAGGCAGGGCATCCCCTTCCCCACAGCATCATACAATGGTCATGAATGGTAGGGACAACCTGAGGAAGAAGAGAGCATCCTGTTGTGGGGCTCTAAGTGGGGGCAGCTGAAGCTGATTGAATCGCCAGGGGAAAGAGGATATTATAGACAGTTCAAGAAGGGGGTACTTTGTATCCTGAAAGCCATCCTTGAAACACATCCCTCCATACTCAGACTCCACTGGTCAATGGAGTCCTTGAAATACTACTCAAATGCTGGCCTTCCATCCCCTAACGTCTTCCAAAGCTTTTGTGGCTCTCTTCAAATAAAACTGAGAATGGTTCCTCTATACAAAGCCAAGTATCCAAGGACTAGAGCTTTCATAAAAACTGCCTGTTTGACTTGGTCTCTTACAGCATTTCCCCTACCTCTTCACCACACTCTAGCTGCAGGTTCGCATTCTAGACCTTTGGATTTCCTGGTTTTTTTGTTTGTTTGTTTGTTTGTTTTTTCTGCCTAGAATGTTTTTTTCTCCAAATCTCTCCAAGATTAGCTTGTAATTATCTTTCAGATCCAGGCCTCTGTGAAAGGCCTTGCCTGATAACAAACCTTTGGTATTTATCCTGTCACTTTCTATCACAAGGATCTTTTTAAAATATTTGCTTTGCAAATCTGTTTTTTTTTTTTTAATTATTGTTTGCTGATTGGCTCACTGACTGTGAGTCTACTCCTAGCAGGAAGTAAACTCCAAGAGAATAGGAAAAGCACCTGCCTTTTTCATTGCTCTTTTCCTGGCATCTGAAATTCTGTGCATCACATAGTAGGCATTATATCAATAACTGCTGACTGGCTGAATGAAAGCATCTCTTTTATTTACCCAGACATCATTAAACTGTTAGCAAGAGAAGGGTCTAGGATCACCCGTTTCCTCATTATGCTCAGAAACAGCAAAAGCCAGCTTCACCTACTCACCAAGTGTTTCTGGCAAACATAGTAGCTCTCGTTTCCAGTGTCTCTCACTGTGCTTCCACATAGCCAGCCTCTGGCTCCTTTCTCATACATTACCCTCTGAACAGACTGAAAAAATTCCAATATGCTTGGAACAGAGGATCAGAGACTACTATATTGTGCGGTGTGTGTAAAAGTGATTCACATAGGCTATAGGTGAATTAAAAATAAAAACAAGAAACAAAAACACAAAATGTTTTATTCTTATGGATCATTCCTGAAAGTTGTTATGTGATAATAATAATAATAGTAATAAAGTTAATAAAAAAAGTAATAAAGGTCAAGTCAGCATATTTCACTTGGAAGACTACCTTTAGAAGCTAAACTACTCATAGAAGACTCCATTACCATGATTAATCTTTCAACAACAAACAAATCTCTATGTATTGAGGTTAAAGAGGAATGATCAAGAAATGGGAGTGATACTCTGCAGACAGGAAGGATCTCTTGGGAATTGTCTATTCACTGGGGCTTTGATCGCTACCTACAAATTAGAATAGTTTGCACAAGATATCTCTATATAGATGGAATTTTTGTTAATTACTTTGGTTTCAAAATCTCTCAAATTTTAGTCTACATAATTACTCAACACAAAGCCAACTGTACTTTATAAGTGACTTAAAGATTTGAAAGAGTAATTCAGATACATGATTGTTGCTTTGGCGTTTAAATCCTAAGTAAGACTCCACATTGTTTTATATTTTACAGCACCCTTTTTCTTTTTTTAAAGATTTTATTTATTCATTCATGAAAGAAACACAGAGAGAGAGGCAGAGACACAGGCAGAGGGAGTAGAAGGCTCCATGCAGGAAGCCTGACGTGGGACTTGATCCCGGGTCTCCAGGATCAGGCCCTGGGCTGAAGGTGGCGCTAAACCACTGAGCCACCCGGGCTGCCCTACAGCACCCTTTTTCATGAACTACTTTACTGTGGTTCAAAGCAACCTTGCAAAAGGAGTGTTTCTATCTCCATTCAAGAATGCAGGCTCACTGGGGCACCTGGGTGGCTCAGTCTGTTAAGCATCTGCCTTTAACTCAGGTCAGGATCTCGGGGTCCTGGAGTTGAGCCCCATGGGGCTCTCTGCTCAGCAGGGAGTCTGCTTCTCCCTCTGTGCTATCTCTCTCTCAAATAAATAAATAAAATATTTAAAAAGTAAAGAATGCAGCTTCATCATCCAGTTTCAAATAGGAATATTGGAGTTTTCTCCAAAAATACATATGGTAGATTTTTTAAAATGCCTCCTTCTTCATTTAAGGCTTAGGTAAACTCTTATATTAACTCTGGGCTTGGCCATGTGACTTGCTTTGGCCTCTGGGGCAGTAGTAAATGCATCACAAACAGATTGAAGAGTGCTTCATTTGGGCTTCCTCTCTTGCTGTTCTCTGAATTCTGGGACTTCTATGTGAAAAAGCTGATGCAGGATCAGAAACACATGATCCATTTGCTTCCATCATTCAAGGAACAAACAATTAACACCCAGAAGCAGAGTTGTGAAAATGACCATCAGCTGTCCCCAGGTGTTTGAGCAATTCTAGTCAAGACCACAGGAACCATCCACCTGAGGTCAGCTCAAATTGTCAACCCACATAATCATGAACTAAAAGAACACTTTGTCACTAAGTTTGGGATAGTCTGTACTGCAGCAAAAGCTAACAGATAGAACATGAGAGAATGGTGTCAAGATGGTTGATCCTGAGAGAAAGAGCTTAGCATAGCCCGAACTTACTTAGACTGTTGGTAAGAATATGCAGGTGCATGTTCGTTGGATGTGTCCACTGCTATCTGTTGCTGCTGACCACTGGTGTCCTGGGATGAAGGTGCCACTGTCTGGGGAGAGGTATCAGCAACAACACCCTAAGGGAGCAAATAAGAACACAAAAGCCTTACTGGCTTTAGCAAAGGGCCTTTTTCCAGATGGACTATAGGGGGTAGCCCTTTTCTGTTTGGCTTGAGTAGAGTTGCACTCAGCCAAATGGAGCTACAGGAAGTACCCAAAGGAAAACCCCAGAGCATATCTGGATACAGGCTGAGGAATTCACTTCAATGTGTCACCAAGAGGCCTTGCCTTCAGAAACCCCCTACTGCAGTCAAATGGTGAGAAAATCATTTTCACCATACTTATAACTTTTAAACCATGGTTGCATATAGCCATTCTTAATAATAATTTCTTAATCAAAAACTCATGCAGGATTCCTATAAAAACTTGAATATTCAAACATTTCCCTGGGGTAGTCCACTGTGTCATGTCTCTTTGACTTGGCAAAACAATGGACTCTGACCTAAAAAAGGAAAAGAAAACAATACATAAAAGCTTCAAATTCCTTTAAAAGGCTAATGTTAGGTAGGTTTTCTCTTCAGCAATTTGATTTGGTTTGTTTTGTTTTCTACAGTATGAACTAGAATTCATTTTTAAGTATCAGAAAACAAACATCCTTAATTTTGATTTGCTACTTTCCTCACCCTCTCATTTCTCATAGATGCCAACAAGGAGTTGGTCATCTTTAGGGATAGATGTTTGCTTCTAAGAAAGGCACAGGTGGTTTTATTTGGCAGGTTGGAGGCCTAGAGAGGGCATTTCTCTGAATAGATTCTCTTAGATTTACTCATAGCCTTGGACATCTGCAGTGATGTCAGGTTTCAAATGTTCTTGTTCAACTCTCTGTCCCTAACTTAAAGTCCCTTAAATTGTTCCTCAGAATCCAAAAATTCTCCCTATATTACTTCAATCCTTTTTTTCTCTAATATAGTATTTGGTATTATGCATTTTTCTGAATGTCCCATCAGCATCTATTTGTGCTGATATTGATGAATTTTCAATGAGTGTTTTACATAGAAAAGTAGATTGGTGCTTTTTCTTTAAACACACATCAAAGCAACATATAAAAATGTACTTCCATTTCTCTTAGTGAAAGACTTCGTCTTTTTTTGGTAATCTCTTGCCCAACATGAGACTCAAACTCTCAGCCCTGAGATCAAAAGTTGCATGCTCCACACTAAGCTCTCCAGGCACCCCGACCCAAAAGACTTTTTTAAAATTATAGACTTCTTCTTTAACTATAGTTAGAGTGTTTCCAATAAGTCATACTGTCAAATGTGTCCCATTATTTTATGGTCATCAAAATGCTCAGATTCTGTAGATAAGCTTATCAATATGTTAGTGTAGACAGAGAAAAATGCAACTATTTAGAGATCTATGCTGAAAGTGCCTAGAATATCTAGATTCATTAACTGATGATCTAGATGTTTTTGATGGTCAAATATAGCAACACACAAAAAAACCCCAAAAAAGCCCACACGTATTTTACTCATGTAGTCTTAAAATTCTGAAAAACCAATTAAAACTTGTTCAATACTGATATATTCTTTGGGGCCCACAGGTCTAGAGCACATAAAAGATTTAAAATTGGACTTCCTTGACTTCCTAAATTACGTGGTGGTGTCCTCTTAAACTTCTATGCTTCCCAAACTTTGGTACTAGCAAATATCTGTCATGTACAAATATCTGTGTCAGATCCAGTTTATTCTGTGAAGATTTCCCCAATCTCTGTAGCTCTAGAGATTGGGAAAGTCATGGTAGACTTCCATGTGGAGGGATGCCAGCATCCTACTTGCTGGTCAACTCCTGCAGAAGAAATAGCATGGACTCCAGAGGAGTCCCTCTTGATGGGAAGAACTGCACTGTGACCATGATGGCAAATGTTAACAGGAGAAAGGGAAGAGTGGCAAGAGACAATAATGGCTAGGATTAGACAGAAATATATATGTCTAAGTGTTTTACTACTATCTACATAGCAGTATGCTCCCTTCTTTTCTATGTAGCTTGCTGGCCCTGTCCAGTAAAATAATGTGTACAGGGGATGGATTCAGCCCATTTGGGAAGAGAGAAAGAAAGGAATAAAGCTTCCATTAAAGACAAGATGACTTCATCATTTGAGGTAGCCACAACTTTTTAATTTTTTTTTAATCTGTAGGAAGCCACAAACTTGCCAAGGTTCATTCACTAAAGCAGTGGTTATTAATCCTTGATACATATTAGAATCACCTGAAGTTGTTTTTTTTTCCCCACCTGAGATCTTTTAAAAATCCTGATGTCCAGTCAATACTCCAGACAAATCAGAATCTGAGGACAGGACCCAGGCATAAATATTTTTTAAAGCTCTCTAAATAACTGCAAAAAATAATAAACAGAAAAGTTTGAGAACCAGTACACTAGTGAGAGTATAGACTCCCAAGGGATCTTGTTAAAATGCAAATTCTGATTCAGTAAGTCTGGGTGGTATCTTAGAGTTTGCATTTCTAACAAGCTCCCCAGTGATGCTGCTGGTGATGCTCATCCAGGGACCACTCTTTTGAATAACAAGGCACTAGTAAACTCATTCAAATAGTTGCAATCTTTTATCCTGCCCTATTTATGAGTATTTGTGGTTAACATCTGATGGGGTGGTGATTTGGTCTCTTATCTTTAAGTATGAATATGAAAATGTTACTCCCCTCTTTCCTGCATAGCAAATTAGTTTATTTCATGCGCAAAGCACAACATAGGCATGTTTGAATACTTTCATAGAGTGAGCTCGCAATGTCAAATTTTAAAGCAGCAAAAAACCACATGTAAGGATTGCTTGGGTTATGGGGGACCACAGTACCTGTGGCTGAGATTTGTCAACCCTACCTCTTTCTATAAGACAGAGATAGACTTACTTCAATAGAAACAGCTGTCGGAGGCACAGGCGTGTACTGGGGAATGTAGGTCCCTTGCATAGGAGCGGCAGCAGTCATATACTAGAGAGAATCAAAGAAAAATGCAGGTGAACTTGAGATTGCAACCAGCAAGTAAAATACATATCACATGAAACTGTTTTAGATGTGTAGCCCACAGACAGTGCATTATTAGATTCTATTTCGAATCTAAAACGAGGCAGTTCCTATCAGCCAAGAATGACTTTAGCTCACTGATTCAGTACGAACAGCAGCTCATCTCCAAAGTATCAGGGCAGTATCATCCCCCTTTCCTCCTTTAGCTTTTTAACCATTCTATCTTAGGTCCCAACATGGCAGTTTCACATCTAAAATATACATTCCATAACGGCAAGGGATGATGTCAAGTTTGTTTTTTTCTTCTCATTTTATTGCTAGCACCTATTACACAGTAGGCTCTCAACAAATCATTTGTTGAATGAATGAATCATCATGTTAGCAATAATTTCTTTGCTAACTAAAAAAAAATAGAATAATGCAAGAGATACGTTTGTAGCAACATTCAGAATTGGCACATGTCCTCATTTTGTCACTTTTCTAACACTTTTTTAGGTGCAAAAGATATAGTATTACAGGGAATGCCCAAGTCTCCTTTGTGCCCTTTCCCCCCTTCCATGCTCATGTCACTGTCAGTATCTCCTTCTCAACTCCTTTAATTCTCCAAATTTTCTTCATCTGGATGGACAATGAAATGGTCAAACCATTTTTCACTAAGCTGTAGTATTCAGTAAAACACGCATTGGGAATAACCTGATTTTATACATTGCAAAAAGGGAGCCCCGGGAAGATTACCTGCTCACCTACAGAAGCCAAATTCTATATATCCATGTCTAATACACATCTCCCCTACAAATGCAACACTGTACTCTTCGAGAATAGAATTTTCTATAGAATCAGCTATATTCCTGAGCTTCTAAACTTGACCAACATCACAGAACAAGAGAACCAGAATCATCACTGAAGACAAACTTCCTCCATTCATGAAAGTTAGAGAATGATTTTGATGGAAAACTGAAAACCTCTGCTACTTTATTCTTCAACATTTGCTAAGTTCAAATATGAATGCCGTGAATCAATATGCAAAGCCTAAATTACTATGTTTTCTGTATCTCCGTACTTTCAGTGTGCAAGCCACTTAATGGTCCTGAATCAAGGGAAATATCTGAATGAAGATGAGCTCATCAGTTGTTTGTGTTGTTCTTCAGTATTCATGGAGAAGGATATTAATTAAGCAACTTTGGAATAAATGTATCTCTATCCTAAACTAAAAACTCTCTTACTGTATCTATTTGCTAAAAATAGAGATAGCCTTAATGGAACAACTTTAAATCAAACAAACCAATATATTGTCTGTGATCCACATGTAGCAACTAATAACTGTGTAACGCTAATTACAATTAAGTTTAATTCCTACCAATACAAAAATAACCTTGTAACTTGGACCAAAAGCAACTATTTGAAAGGCCTGTAAATATAACTAATTTAGGTTTGCACTTGAATATCACCAGAGATTTCTATGCCCTATTCTCTGTGCTCTCACAACATCTATCAATTTTTAAAATATTTTCCATTAATTTTCTATTGAAATTATCCTGACTGTCATCTTCTTCTTCTTCTTTTTTTTATTTATGATAGTCACAGAGAGAGAGAGAGAGAGAGAGGCAGAGACACAGGCAGAGGGAGAAGCAGGCTCCATGCACCGGGAGCCCGACATGGGATTTGATCCCGGGTCTCCAGGATGGTGCCCTGGGCCAAAGGCAGGCGCTAAACCACTGCGCCACCCAGGGATCCCCAGACTGTCATCTTCTAAAGACACAGGCCAAACTTTGCATGTCTCTGTATCTTCCAACACACCACATCACATCTGATAAATAATTGTTCAATGGCTGAAGAAAAAGTAACAAGAAAGCCTTCCATCTCCAGTTACAAATCTTACATGCCCTTGGCTGTTAATAATTCTGAGCTCATTGTAGGAATTAATTTCATGACCCCCATAATGGGTTTATACCTTTAAACATGTACTCTACCCTCCCTCAGTCTCCCTTTCCTTTCTTCCTTCCTTCCTTCCTTCTGGTAGCACTTCCTAGTTTTGCTTAGAACTAGTGCTTTAAGGAACATACATTGGAAAATCCTTCTTTAATCAAATCTCAAAAGTCTTAGTAGAC
The DNA here is from genome assembly GCF_018345385.1 of Vulpes lagopus. NCBI lineage: Eukaryota > Metazoa > Chordata > Mammalia > Carnivora > Canidae > Vulpes > Vulpes lagopus. The sequence goes on from NC_054842.1 coordinate 14,754,233, forward strand.
TTGTAGCAGGGGAGAATATATTTTTGCCAACTATGAATTTATTTAAGCCCAGAGCTGATTCTATTAGGGCTCAGCTAGGTAGGATGGCTCACCCATTTTACAGATTGATAAACTAAGACCTTATGTAATGGGAATAAACTTCAGTTCTTCTGATGCATGATTGAGCACACTTTTCAGACTACTTCTTTATCTTTGAAATTAAGTAAGTCTTAGGACTTTCCTTTTGATTGTTCCCATCCAATATAGATGCTAGGTTTGTTTGTTGTTGTTGTTCTTGTTGTTAATAGGCTATAAAAAACTGAAGATCCAATTAAGAAAGATGGAATGATATGTCTTTGGTTAATATTTTTATTGCCATTTAATTTCCATATTTTTTATTTTATTTTATACTCACAATACCTAATTTTCTTGCAGGAGGCCTATCCTATATACTTTATTTATTTTAAAATTTAACGTACTTTTATCCTACTCCACTAAACAGAACCAATAGAGATTTTATAGTATAAATGACATCAGCTCAGTTCAATGTGCTTTATCTTTTAATGAAAAAAAATCTTTCTTGTTGCTTTTTTTTTTTTGTCGCGGAAAAGATAATAGACAGAGCTTGAGAACATTGTTTGAAAATTAGGGATAGGCTTATTTTAAACAAATCAATACGGTGGAGCTTTATGCCCCATAAGACTATTATTTCTGCGTAAACTTTTGCAGTAAAACTCTGCAGTAGTCGACACATATATTCTAGGGTGAAGCCTCAAGAAGTGACAGCTTTGTAAAATTTGGAGCAAATGCTTACAGGAAATGGCTCCAGCTATGTGTAAGATCAACTCCCAGCTTTAGGTAATTGGTGACAAATAACTCTGAACTTTCTCGGCAAGAACAGTTTTATTTCCTTAAGAGCACAGATAAACTACAGTCAGACTTAATAATCCAGGCTGCACAAACACTGTTTAGATCTGGATGCCTCAGAGACTTTCCTTTATTTTATCCAGCTAACAAATGACAAAAGACTAAGAGAATGCCCTGTGATATAAGAAACCTGCCCTTTTTAACTTGGTAAATCCCGGTGGATTACCTTTTGAAAACATACCAAGAATGGATGTATACCTTTTAAGCTATTTTTTTATTGGTATGTCTCAAAGGTTAGAAAATATCTGCCACCATTCTTTCATGAGTACAAATTATTTTGTATTTTTTGATACAGTGGCTAATGAGAACCACATTGCAACGAGATGATATGGATAAAATGGATATGTCCGTACGATATTTTCTTGTTGGTAGCAGCCCAAAGTTGAGACATGAATAGGGAAATTTTATGTTTTTGGTAAACAGCTTGATTATTTTACATATTCTAAAAGCACTAGATTTTCATATGTAAGTTTGAAGGAGACCTGAATAGCCATTTTCAAACCCACAGAATAAATTCCAGACTCCATCACTTGTTCCAAGAAGTCTAGACGCTGCATCACCAAGATAGTTACACAAAGAGAGAAAAAAATGGTGAAATTGGAGAGGGATTGTGTTTTTGCCTATTTAAGTTAGGACAAACTGTTTCTGTTACTGTGGAACCATTGATTATTTCCAAGGAAACAAACTCCACATTTTTAGTTCTGGATTTACTTTCTTTTCCCTCACCGAAGCAAAACAAATATGTTTTATGTATTTCCTGAGAGGAAACTTTCATTTAATAATTTGTAGAGCAAAGGAGTAGCAAAGAATTTCCTACATTTGAATTTTTGAAATTTCCTCAAATAATTTATCAAACTTGCTCATTTGGAGTTGGCACTATAGTGCATAGATTTTAAATAGGTGCTTCTAGTCCTTGCTATAAAATTCTTAAAGCTGTTTAACAAATTCCAGGAAGGGGAGTTGTCCAGGTACTATCAAACCTGGAAAGTCAACAGGGATACAGGAAAGCTGTAAAAATGCACCTCAGAGAGGAAGCAGAGCACAAGAAAGAAGCATCATGGGAAATGATGCTAACAGGATGCAGTGTGAATTACTTTCAAAGTCATCTACTGTAAAGTTCCTTCTGAAAAAGGAAGCATAAAGATATAGGGAAGAACCTGCCTGAACCTGCCTGGGTTGGGTGAGTGGCCGAGGGAAAGGCATGTTGTTACTTCAGGTAGAGGTACTTTGTGGTGTGTAGATTTGCAAAATTCTATCATATCAGAGCTGGGAAGCAATACCTGAATGGCAGGTTGGTATCATTTCACATGCTTGCTTGCTTTGACTAAGCAGTAATAACTGCCTAGAGTGAAATTCTAAGAATGCCTCTAAGTCTCCATGCTACTCAATGAATGACAGATCACCCATAGAGAGGAGGAAAGCTGGAGAGATTCTCCTGGAAAGGAAAGAATGTCCACTAGGCTGGACTCCTATATGGTCACCATTGTACATTCTTCCTATATTCTTTCTGCTTCTGCCAATAGAATGTTGGAGAATGAAATGGATCCCCATCCAGAATAATAGGAATGCAAGCTTTCATAATGTTTTGTGTTAGTATTAATTTATAAAGTAGGTACTAACATAGAAATAACAAAGTAAACAGTTATGAAAGATGAAATAATTATCCCTAAAGAGCAAGTGGAGGTGAATACAGATAGTAGCATATATTTCATTTACCAGGAATAAACATACTCAAGGAGGAAAGATAGCCAGTGGATGGCTTGATAAAATGGAAGCCTAGAATTCTTAGGAGTATGTAATCTATACTATCTCACCCAGTTCACCAGAATAGTACTAAACATAATCCACAAAGAGGTATGCATTAAATTTTTAAACAAAAAATACACATTGTCAATACTGTATTCTGGGGTGGTACCATTTTTTTGGCGGCACATAGCAAAGAGAGTAACAAGGAAGCATCTTGGAGGTTGTTCTCAGCTTGGAAATTTACAAAACCTCACCCTCCACCCCACCGCACAATGGGGAGAAGTAGTCATTCTCATATAATTATAGGCTAAGGAGGCCTTCAATCTTGCAGAGAAAGGAATTTTCATGAATGTATTGGAAAAATCCAGGGCCTGTTAGGTTCAAGCTTGTGCATAGATCTCTGTGGCAGTAATAAAAATAAGATATAATACTATGGAAATGTAGCTGATTGAGAAACTGTGTCTAAAATTTGAACTTCAAACAATTCTATATAGGCATCATGAATTCTTTCCACCTTCTCAAGTTTTTCTAATATTTGCTTTATTTATTTTGATTGATTGATTTTAGAAAAACAATTATTAGAATTAATAAGGGCATTTAGAAAGGTTGCTAGATATACTAAATAAAAAACTAGTTCTATATATCAGCAGCAATTAAAAATGAATTTAAAATTATACTATGTAGATAGCATCAAGAAAATCGAATACCGAGAAATAACTTTGAGAAAAGGCATGAAAACTTCTATACTGAAAATTAGAAAGCGCTGATGATAGGAATTAAATAAGACCTAAATAAATGAGAAGATATATCACATACATGGATTAGAAGACTCAATATAGTTAAAATGTTAATTCTCCTAAAAAGAATTGATAAATTCAATGTAACTCCAGTTGAAATCCAAAAAGTAGAAGTCAACAAATTCACTTTAAAAATTATATAGAAAGGCGGGACGCCTGGGTGGCTCAGTGGTTGAACATCTACCTTTGGCTCAGGTCGTGATCTCTGGGTCCTGGGATTAAGTCCTGCCTCGGGCTCACCACAGGGAGCCTGCTTCTCCTTCTGCCTATGTCTGTGCTTCTCTGCCTGTCTCCCGTGAATAAAGAAATAAAATCTTCTTTAAAAAACTTATAAGAAAGGCAAAAGACCCAGAATATCCAAGAAACGTTTAGGGAAAAAAACAAAGTTAAAGGATGCATACTTCTACTAGATATCAGATTTACTAAAAATTCATGGTAATTAAGATATTATAGTATTGATTCAAGGATAGAAAGAGTGTCACCATAATTCACTGTAGGCAAGAATGATCATTTTAATAAATGATCCTGGATCAGCTGGATATCTCTACAGGAAAAATGATCCCTGATTCTTACTTCATACTATACACAGTATTAATTTGAGCTAGATCATAAATATAAACATGGAAGTTATTTTAATATAGTTTTTAAAGAAAATGGAAGATTTCATGATATTGAGAATAGAAAAGATCTCTTAAACATGACTGAAAAAGAACTAATAATAAAAGCAAATATTGATAGTTGGGCTTCATTAAAACTATGAATCATTAATTATCAGAAAACAGAGAAAAGATATTTATAGTACACATATATCTGACAAAGCTTATACATCGAATGTATATTTTTTTTAAAAAATTCACAATCAAAGTTTAAAAAAAAAAAATTCACAATCAGTAAGAAAACTAAGCACCAAATTTTTTAAAATGAGTCTGAAAGAACTATTAATACAATAACTTAGATGAGTCTCCAGGGAATTATTATGAGAAAGAAAAATAACTCCAAAAGATTATATACTGTGATTCCATATGTATAACATTTTTTATATGATAACATTTTAGAAATAGACAATTAGTGGTTGCCAAAGATTAGACATGGGGCTAGGGGACTAATAGGACTAATAGGTGTAGTTATAAAAGTGCAAAAAGAAGGATTCTTGTGATACTGATACTGTGTTCAATATTTTGACCGTGGTGGTGGCTAAAAAAGTTATACAGGTAAAAATGGTATGGAAAATGCACACACAAATGAGTATAAGTAATACTGAGGACATCTGAATGAAACTTGTAAATTGTATCAATGTCAATGTCCTGCTTGTGATATTTCAATATAGTTTTGTAAAATATTACCAATGGGGGAAATTGAGGCGATTGTACAAAGGATCTCTCTATATATTATTTCTCACAACCACATGTGAATCTTCAAAATTTCAATAAAAAGCTCAATAAAAAACAAAATAACGGGCAGCCTGGGTGGCTCTGTGGTTTAGCGCTGCCTTCAGCCCAGGGCCTGATCCTGGAGACCCAGGATCGAGTCCCAACATCAGGCTCCCTGCATGGAGCCTGCCTCTCCCTCTGCCTGTGTCTCTGCCTCGCTCTCATGAATAAATAAAAAAATCTTTAAAAACAACAACAAAAATTATATGTATAATTATACATATATGTATAATTATATATTATGTATTATATTTATAATTATTATATATAATTATATAATTAGATATAATTTTGTTTATATATACATATATATACACACACACACATAGTCACTCAGACACTTTAGGAAAAAGAACTTCTAAATTCTAAATGGCCTGTAGGCATATGAATACATAATTTCTTCAATCACTGGTCATCAGGAAAATGCAAATTAAAAATATTATAACACTATACCCTTACCAGCATGGCAAAAATGAAAAAGACTGACAATACCAAGTGTTGGAGAGAATGTAGACAACTAGAAGTCTCATACATTGCTAGTAGGGGTATAAATTGGTATATCCATTTTGTAAAACTGTTTGGCATAACATTTATAGAATCTATGAACAAGTGATCCCACTGCTAGGTATGTGCACAACAGAAATTCCTTCAAAGGTACACCAAGAGATATGTATCAAATATTTAGAGCAGCATTATTTACAGTGGTTCCACTGT